>NW_027142006.1:1818181-2121212 GCF_036365525.1 Heterodontus francisci
GGCAGCATCTGTGGAAAGAGAAGCAGAGTTAACGTTTCGGGTCACTGACCCTTCTTCGGAACTGACAAATATTAAAAATGTCACAGGTTATAAGCAAGTGAGGTGGGGGTGGGGCAAGAGATAACAAAGGAGAAGGTGCAGGTTGGACAAGGCCACATAGCTGACCAAAAGGTCATGGAGAAAAGGCAAACAATATGTTAATGATGTGTTGAAAGACAAAGCATTAGTACAGAATAGGTGTTAACGGACTGAATATTGAACAGCAGCAAGTGCAAACCTGAAAAAAAACAGTGGGTAAGCAAACTGAATAAACTAAGATGAAATGAAATAAATGCAATATAAAAGGTTGTAAAAAAAGTAAAAAAGCAAAAAAGAAGAAAAAAGAAAAAACAACTAAAAATGAAAGTAAAATGGGGGGCTGTCATGCTCTGAAATTATTGAACTCAATGTTCAGTCCGGCAGGCTGTAGTGTGCCTAATCGGAAGATGAGATGCTGTTCCTCGAGCTTGCGTTGATGTTCACTGGAACACTGCAGCAATCCCAGGACAGAGATGTGAGCATGAGAGCAGGGGGGAGTGTTGAAATGGCTTCCTCCAGCTGAGTGAGAGGCTGGATACCCGATGACGCTTTAGCGTGAATGTGCGAAGGTGGACCATGGGCGGATATGCGATGATGTTGGTGCTGAGCCATGACATCATCCTGTGCATGTGCCACTTAACCCTGGCAAGATGTAGCTGTGCCTATGTGCAGCTTGGCGCTCTCCGATGATGTCAGCGGGCCGCTGCATTGACAGGAATCACATTGTGTTAGCAGTGCCCACAACCCAGGAAAGAATAAAAAAGAGATTTACCACAATGGTAGCAGGGTGAGGGATTTCAGTTATGTGGAGAGATTGGAGAAGCTGGGGTTGTTCTCCTTGCAGCAGAGAAAATTCAGAAGAGATTTGACACATTTGTTCAAAATCATGGAGGTTTTCAATAGTTTAAATAAGGAGAAACTGTTTCCAGTGGTAAAAGGGTCAGTAAGCAGAGGACACAGATATCAGGTGATTGGCAGAAGAACCAGAGGTGACATGAGGAACCATTGTTTACACAGCAATGTTTTGTGATAAAGAAAGAAAAGACTTGCATTTATATAGCACCTTTCCTGACCACTGGATATATCAAAGCACTTTGTAGACAATGAAATACTTTTGAAGTGTAATCACTGTTGTAATGTCAGAAATGCAGCAGCTGATACCCACAAACAGCAATGTGATAATGACCGACTGATCTGATTGAGGGGCAAATATTGATCACAACACCAGGGAGAATTGCTCTTCACTTGTTTGAAATTGCAGCATGGGATCTTTTACATTCACCCAAACATGCAGACCAGGTCTTGGTTTAACATCACACCTGAAAGGCAGCACCTTCAACACCCTCAGTGCTGTACTGGAGTGTCAGCTGTGAACTCTGAACCCAGAAGCTTGTGATTTCGAGGTGAGTGTGACCAACTGAGCCACAGCTTTTACCTGAGTCTCTATCCTTCTACCAACAGTTTCTCTCTATCTGGTCTGTCACGACCCCTCATGATTGTGAACACCTCTATCAAATCTCCTCTCTAAGGAGAACAACCCCAGCTTCTCCAATCTATCCACATAACTGAAATCCTAACCACATGTTGCAGAAATGAATTTTTCCTCATGTTCCTTCTGGTTTTGTGAGTCACTTTAAATCTGTAACCTTCGGTTATTGACCGTTCAGCAGTTAGAAACAGTTCCTCAGTATTTACTCTACCTCAAACCTTCAAGGAAACTCTGCAAAGTAACTGAAAATCAAGTTGTCAGAAGTGGGATTAAAACACATGCCTCCAGTGAAAGCTGCAACCTGAACAGAGAAGCTGAAACCGCTCAGTCACCTCAACTGTTCAGACCTTTTTGACCTCGTCATCGCTTCTGTACTTTGAAAGGTTCACTCAGTTCTGGAACTTGTTCAATGTTACTGGAATGCTCAGTGATTGGGATATTAACTCCCCCGGGTTTTCCTGAGCTTGTTCTCGGTGTATGGGGATGTTTGTCCTGGGCCGTGGAATCTTGCATCCCTGTAATGGACATTAACCCACTGATTGAATCTGTATTCACTGCTTTTCAGTGGTGCTGGGTAATTGCAGAGTGTGGGGCTGGAATGTTGCTGCTTGTCCCGGCCTCACTCACTCTGGGAAAGAGTGAATAATTGATGCATCTGTTTCTGTATCTGAAATGTGACTTAGATCTGCCGTTATTAACCGAGGCAGCGATGCAGAAGATTACGTTAATAATCTCTCACTAATCAACTGCAAACAGTCAGAATGTGTAACTTTGAACAGCACTTTCTGCAATGTCAGGGCTGGAAAATTGAGGGAGGGAGAGACACTGTCAGTATCTGAGTGTATACAGCACTGTACAGAGAAAGAGTCAATATAGCGGGGCTGAGACACAGTGCATCTTTTCGCATTTAATCACAATAATATCCACAGTCAGGAACTGAAAAGGATGAAAAACCGAATAGCAAGAGCAAAAATAAGAAAAGTAAGTAATTATAGTTTAGCTGATAAGCTTTCACTGTGTTACCTGGTAGTCTACTGTTTTATATTCAATGCTCTCTCCACTGTGGCCAGGGAATGATATCTTCTCAAGGGCTGAATATTAACAAAACTTCTTGCAATTTAAAATCTTTCAAAATTAATTCCATGGAGCTAATGGGGAACAGTCAAATAACTGCATCAATTATAGGAGAGCTGGTTGGTGATGACGTGGATGTGTCTGCAGTGTGCAGGACCAGACTGTTTCTATAGATTCACAATGAATGTTCCATCTTTATTTATAACAGTAAAACTGATCGTGGACAATGGCTATTCTGGTTGCAGCAACCTGAAGATTTAACTCATTGACACCCTACTTTAGGGGAATCGAGAAAGCACAACACCCAGCTCTGTCAGTTAGTGTGCTTGTTTGCTAACCCACAATTTGTTGGTTCAAGCACTTAAAAGGATGAGGCTTTATTAACTTAAACTCTTCTTCATCTGCTGTATTACTGTTGCTGTTGATTCTTCAAAGTTAAGGTTAATCAAGTCTTTCTTTGTGAAATCCATGCTGACTGTGCTTTATTATATTTTCATTTTCAAACGTATTTTCTACTTTTGGGGATTACAGGATAATGTCATTTTTTATTGATATTATTTTTATTTATTGCATTTATTGCCCATCCCTAATTCCCTCGAGAAGGTGGTGGTGAGCTGCCTTCTTGAACCACTGCAGTCGATGTGGTGCTGTTAGGAAGGGAGTTCCAGGATTTTGACCCAGTCACAGTGAAGGAACGGTGATATAGTTCCAATTCCAGGATGGTGTGTGGCTCAGAGGGGAACTTGCAGGTGGTGGTGTTCCCATGCATCTGCTGCCCTTGTCCTTCGAGGTGATAGAAGTCATGGGTTTGGAAGGTGCTGTGTCAGGAGGCTTGCTGCGTTGCTGCAGTGCATCTTGTGGATGGTGCACGCTGTGCGTTGGTGATAGAGAGAGTGAATATAGTGAATGAGGCGCCAATCAAGTGGACTGCTTTGTCCTGGATGACGTTGAGCTTCTTAAGTGTTGTTGGAGCTGCACCTATCCAAGCAATGTAGAGTATTGCATCACACTCCTGACTTGTGCCTTGTAGATAGGGGACAGGCTTTGGGGAGTCAGGAGGTGAGTTACTCGCCGCAGGATTCCTAGTGTCTGACCTGCTCTTGTAGCCATGATATTTATATGGCTACTGCAGTTCAGTTCCTGGTCAATGGTCACCCCCAGGATGTTGATAGTGGGGGATTCAGCAATCGTAATGCTGTTGAATGTCAAGGGGAGATGGTTAGATTCTCTCTTGTTTGAGATGGTCATTGCCTGGGACTTGCGTGACTCGAATGTGAAATATACTTATTGTAGGGTATTGTATTGTACTGTACAGTGACTACACTTGGAAAGTCCTTCATTGGCTGTAAAAGGCTTTACAAAGTCCTGTGGTCGTGAAATGTATGTGTTGCTTTTTCCATTGTTATCAGTGTCATTTTGATCAAAAGATAGGTTTCGTGAGCACAAGCTTTAAATCAATGTTGATTCAAATAATGTAAAAGCATCTATATTCTTGCACTGTACTTAATAATCACCATCTTCCCATCCTGAGAGAGTACAATGTTTTTGACCCTGAAATTGATTCCACAATCTCAGTCCCTCAGACAATTTCAGCCCAGTTCTGATGAAAGATCACAGATCTGAAACGTTAACTCTGTTTCTCTCTCCAAAGATGCTGTCAGACCTGCTGAGTATTTCCAGCATTTTCAAGAGTCTCGATTTAATGAACAGGAAACTTGTTTCAGATCAGATTGGGAGACAGTGTGAAACCACTCCATTGTACTCATGTCTGAGATTCTGAGGACAGTTGGCTGTTAGTGGAAGACATTAATTAAATGTACCGAGCAACAGCTCAGACCAATTATTATTTTACATGGTGGTATGATGGCCATCCAGGGGTTAAAAGTAGGGATCTTGTGAGGTTTCAGTGTGCAGGACCACTGGAAGACCTCAGGGGTAAAGGCTCAGATCATCAACCAAGTTCTCCACCTGTTGAGGGAGCTAGAC
Organism: Heterodontus francisci; assembly: GCF_036365525.1. NCBI lineage: Eukaryota > Metazoa > Chordata > Chondrichthyes > Heterodontiformes > Heterodontidae > Heterodontus > Heterodontus francisci. The sequence continues at coordinate 1,822,809 of NW_027142006.1, forward strand.
TGGACAAAGAGGACCGTGACACTCTGAGACCAAGCTCGACCAGTCCACACACCTGCTAGAGCTGTCAAGTTATATTCCCCAAGTTTGTTCAAGATAATTTTACTTCCAATTATTAAGTACTATTTTACTCTCAATAAAAGTTCTGGACTTATTAATCAAGTATCCTGTTGCTTTAATTAGTTAAAGTCATGCCCAAAGAAATTGTCCACAATAGACTTTCCAGAACTGAAAGATAAGTCTGCAAGGATTGCTAATTTTACAGCCCTGTTTAAAAAGAGAGATAAACCCAGGAACTACAGACCAGTTCGTCTAATGTCAGTGGTGGGGAAACTTTTCGAGACAATTATCCAGGAGAAAATTAACTGGCACTTGGTAGAACATGGGCTAATAAATGACAGCCAGTACAGATTGGTTAACAGAAGATTGTGTATGAATTAATTAATGAATTAATTGCTTTGATGAAATTTCACAGAGAGTTGACCAGGGTGGTGAGGTTGATCGTGTGTGTCTGCACTTCAAAATTGTGTTTGAAAAAGTACCATAAAATAGACTTGTTAACAAAATTTGAGCAGATGGGATTAAAGAGGCAGTGGCAGCGTGGATACAAAATTGGCTGAGAGACGGAAAGCATAAAGTAGGGTGAATGCTTGTTTTTCAGAATGGAGGGACTAATCCAGTAATGTCACTGTTGTTGCAGTGTGTGCAGTATCTGACCCTGAGCTGTCCTCGGGAGGGGGCTGTTTGTGATTTTCCTGTGGGGTGCATTATCATCAGGGGATCTCTCTGAGCTGTCACAGGGATGGGGCAGTGTGTGATATCCTTGTGCATGTCATGCAGGCCCACTGGCGTGTGGTTCCATCCTGATGCCAAGAAACAGAGCCCCATCGATGGGCAAAAAGTCTCACTTCCCTGTGGGTGTCTTGAGAGAGAAGAAGGCTTAGGGAGTAAACCTGGACAGTAAATCCGGAGTGGAGTCCCGTAGGCGGTTACCTCTTACTTGTCAGGTAGTTTTCCAGCAACTCCTACAGCAGAGCTGGTACCAAACAGTGCTGTTTGTTTCCTTTCCTTTGGACAATACTAGCAATGCTGAGAGGGTGTCCTGATGCTCAGTGTCTCCATACTATTTGCCCAGGCCTGTGCCCTGGAGAGGACACTCCAGCTTTGTGGTTAAACATTAGCAAAACATGGGAAGAAACAGTTACCAATTATAAGCTCTCACTCAATTGGTCTAGAGTATGAGCACCAGGGGTTACTTTTGACAGTGGGAGAGATCATCGCGTCTCATTGGATAACTACCACCTACTCCAAGCTGTGCAGCTCCCAGTCAGTTAGGTGCTGTCCTGCCACGACCTACGTGCTTCAACGGGTGCTTGGAGCTTAGAGAGATATCTCTCAACTGGCGGATTGATAATCTATGCACCAGGCAAGACAAACTCAACAAAGAAGACACCAGTGCTTCGCATCACAAGCTGGAATGTAAGGACCATGTGTCCTGGCCTTAATGACAACCTTCTGCAGGTTGATAGCACACACAAGACAGCTGTGATTGACAAGGAACTCACAAGGCTCAATGTGGACATTGCTGTGCTGCAAGAAACTAGACTCATTCAAAGTGGACCCCTCAAAGAGAAATACTACACCTTCTTCTGACAAGGGAAAGCCCAAGAGGCAACTCGTGAGCATGGAGTGGGGTCACAGTAAAAAACATGCCACTTGCAATGAGTGAACCCCCCACTGTTGGCTCAGAGAGACCTCTTACCCTTCACTTGTCAACAAGCGCGGGCCCACTTAATCTCATGTGCATCTATGTCCCGACACTCACCTCCACCCCAGATGTCAAGGATCAATTCTATGAGACACTTGACACTGCCATCAGTAGAATTCCCAGCACGAGGGACTATACCTTCTCGGGGATTTCAACGCAAGCTTGGGTACTGACTACAGCTTGGCCAATGAGCATAGGGCACCAGGGGATTAGCAAGATGAACAAAAATGGACAGAGGTTTCCGGAGCTATGCTGCCACCATGGACTCTGTGTGACGAACAGCTATTTCCAGGTCAAGCTGTGCCACAAGGTGTCCTGGAGACGTCCGAGATCATGCCACTGGCACCAGATAGACCTTATCATCACCAGACATACCACCCTCAGCAGTATCCTCATCACACGTAGCTATCACAGCGCTGACTGTGACACTGATCACTCCCTAGTGTGTAGCAAGGTCAGGCTTCAGCCAAGGAAGCTTCACCCATCCAAGAAGAAATGTCGTTCTCGGATCAACACTAGCCGAACCACTGATCCAGAAGGGACCCAGGAGTTCCTCAACATCCAAGATCAGGCTCTTTCAGAAAACGCCCAAGGCCTCGGTGTGGTATCAAAGTGGAATCATCTGCACGCCACCATCTTTTACTCTGCACTCGCTGTGTATGGGAAAAGAGATGGGAGGAATGCTGACTGGTTTGAGGCTTATTGGACTGAAATGGAGTCAGTTACTGCAACTAAGAAGAGAGCCCTCATGAACTACAAACAAGTCTCCAGCAAACAAACTCTAGAGGCTCTCAGAGCTGCCAGAAACAAGTCTCTGCAGACTGCTCGGCACTGCACCATTCAATACTGGTTAAAACTCTGCAACAGCATACAATCTGCCGCTGAATCTGGGGGATGCTAGAGGGACATATGAAGGAATTCGACACACCAAGGTTCCTTAGACAGCACCTTCCATACCCGCAACCTCTACCAACTCACTTCGGCAGTTACTGGAGAAGTTCTGTGAACAGTACAGACCACTCTACATTGTCTTGAAAGACATCACCAAGGCCTTCGATCTTGTTAGCAGAGACAGACTCTTCAAACTGCTGTGGAAAATAGGCTGCCCTCCTAAACTCTTGGGCGTCATCTCTTCTTTCCACGAGAACATGCACAGTTCCGTCAGTTACAATGGAGCAACATCAGACACTTTCACGATCAGCAGTGGGGTAAAACAGGGCTGTGTCCTGGTGACAACTCTCTTCGGAACGTAGGAGGAGGAAGTTTAACCTGTCGAGCCTGTTCTGTCATTCAATTACATCCTTGCTGATCATCTACCTCAACACTGCTTTCCCGCGCTCTCCCCATATCCCTTGATGTCATGAGTATCAAGATTTCTATCAATTTCTGTCCTGAACATGCTCAATGATTGAACTTTCACAAACCCCTGAGGTAGAGAATTCCAAAGATTCACCACCCTCTGAGTGAAGAAATTCCACCCTATCTCAGTTTTAAATGGCCTTTTAAATGAAACTTTAAGGAATACAAGCCCAGTTTCCTCATAAGACAATCCCACTATCCCAGGGATTAGTCTGGTGACCCTCCGTTGCACTCCCTCTGTGGCAAGTATATCCTTCCTTAGATAAGGAAACCAAAACTGTACACAATACTCCAGCACGATCTCACCAAGGCTCTATACAATTGCAGCAAGACATCTTTATTCCTGTACTCATGACCCCTTGTGTTAAGGCCAACATACCATTTGCCTTCCTAATTGATTGCTGTACCTGCATGCGAGCTTTTAGTGTCTCATGAACAAGGACACCCAGGTCCCTTTGGACATCAACACTTCCCAACCTCTCACCATTTAAGAAATATTCTGTCTTTCTGTTTATTCTACCAAAGTGGATAACTTCACATTTATTCACATTATATTCCATCTGTCATTTCATTCACTTATCCTGTCCAAGTCCCCTGGAAGCCTCCTTGTAACCTCCTCACAGCCCACATCCTTTACAATTGGCATATTCTTCTCCATGCTGCTATTTTAAACTTTCAGTGACTCAGATGGAGGTGTCCACCTGCATACCAGAGCTGATGACAAGCTGTTCATCTTGGCAAGACTGCGCACCAAGACCAAAATGAGTCAGTTCTTGGTCTGTGAGTTGCTGTTTGCTGATGACGCTGTGCTGACATCCCATAATGAAGTTCATTAACAGCAGCTTGTATATCGGTTCTCCCTGGCCTGCAAGGAATTTGGACTGGCGATCAGCATCAGGAAGATCAAAGTTATGGGCCAGGACGTAGAGACTCCACCTTCCATCAACATCGACAACCTCACTTTGGAGGTTGTCAACAGCTTCACATACCTTGGATCAACAATCACCAGCAATTTGTCCCTTGAGACTGAAATCAGCACCAGGATTGTCAATGTTGCAGCTGTCATATCAAAGTTGAGAAGACGAGTGTGAACCGACAGCAAACTGATCGAAAATGTGAAGCTCTGCGTGTAACAGGCTTGTGTTCTCAGCACCCTCCTTTATAGTAGAGAAGCATCAACAACTTATACAAGCCAAGAAGAGCAGCCGAACAGCTTCCACCTCCGCTGTCTCAGATGGATATTGGGCATCTCCTGGCAGGACAGAGTGCCGAATGAGGAAGTACACCAGCGTGCAGGGATCTGCAGCATGTTTGCCCTCTTGAGTCAGCGGTGACTCTGTTGACTGGGTCATGTGTGCTGAATGGATGACGGTCGCTTTGCCAAAGACATGCTCTTTGGTGAACTTGCTATCAGCATGAGACCAACAGGTCACCCACGTCTGTGATACAAGGACATCTGCAAAGCGAGATCTCAAGCTGACTGGGATTGGAGTCGATGCATGGGAAGTCCTTCCTGCTGACTGGAATTCCTGGAGAAAGGCATTCAGGAAGACCATGGGAAAAGCAGAGGACAAAAGAAATGACCAGATGGTGGGAAAGAGAGCTCAGAGGAAGGAAAAATTATCAGTCGACCTCGGGCCAATGATATTGATCTGTACCAGCTGCGGAAGGGATTGTCACTCACGAGTCATCCTCTACAGCCACAACAAACTATGTTTAATACAGAAGTGACGTACACCCCGGGCGTAGCCCATCGTCTTCCGAGACGGACGGTTGCCTATTACAATTACAACTACAGCTACAACGACAAGAGCGAGTCAGAGGCTGGGAACTCAGCCGTGACGAACTCAGCTCTTGACTCGCCAAAGCCTGCCCACTCTCTACAAGACCTTCCTCTGATTTCAATTGCACACACATTTGTGATCTGGCTCTGTAGCTTAGTTGGTTAAAGCACCTGTCTAGTAAACAGGCGATCCTGGGTTCAACTCCCAGCAGAGCTTTATTTCACAGCAGCAACATGGTTGAAAAGTTTCATTATCAACACTAACATCGGTGTCTTGTGAACTTTAATTCAAAATACATGATGAATTTCAATCACATAAAAGAACAGCCTTTGTGAAGGATATGTTTTTGGAATGGCTGTTCCTCCTTGTACAGAATTTTAGTGCTGATACATCAAAGGTAACTTCTTTGACATAAATTTGTTCACAGTTACATTCAACCTGGAAAACAGCTTGATATTAATCTCACTGAAGGAGAGTGTTTGTGTCATTATGTGTTGCTTTTAACCGAGACTGGGACATGACGCAAGTGGGAGGGTTTATCTGAGGTTTGGAATATTTGTCAGTCAGGAACAAGAAAAATCAAAGGAACCAAATAAGAAAACCTATGTCTCATGTGGTTACCGAGAAACGGTGAGAAGATATTAAACTTTGTTGCATTTAATACAACTGTGTGAACTTTGATCTTTGCGGCCTTTTATGAACAGTATTTGAAGGGTCTCAGTAAAAATTTTCAGTGTTGATGAGAGTGGGGTCTGGCTGAGCAGCTGCTTAATGTGACAGGGTCAGGACTGGATGCAGGAAGTTCTCTGACAGTCTCTCTCTGATGGGTTGAGTTGATTTTCAACTGGCAGCTGTTGCTGTTTTGATAATTCAAGTTCCCTCCACCGATTTTTTTGGACAGACAGTGCAGTATGAGGATGTAAAGGGTTAATGCTGAAGACAGTGGGATTAACCCCTCCCACAATCAGAGTGATGATATAACAGTCACATGAGATGAGGTTTGGGAGGAGAGAGCAGCACCAAGGATGCTAGTTTCGGAGGCTTGATGAGTGTGTATATAGTATTGTGTAAATTAGAAAAGAGTTATTCGTTCTTTCAGCAGGAAATGTGTCCAGAAAATATCACGAAACTCACAATTTTATTATTCAGGATTTGGAACACAGGGATATTAACTCCAAGTGACAGTAGTGGTTTCATTTAACAAAAGAAAAGTAGAGAATAATATTGCTCATTGATTGAAATCCCCCAGTGAGGAGACAGTTAAATAGGTGATCTGTTGGGGCATCCTTCAATTCAAGGTTTCGGCAGCATTTAATCTCAATTTTTGGTGAAATTCTCTGTTTTTTGCATCTTTTTTAATTCAGCTTTGATGGACCAGTGAAAAAACTGAAAAAAGTGAACAGATCCATCCTTTCTTTTCTTCCTTCTTGCCATCAGTTTCTCTTTTCTGTCCCAATTTAATCTGCTGTTTCTGCTGTTTTATCCATTCCAATCAAAATTCAACATTCCAATCAATTCTATTTGTTATTCCACAGTGTCTCTCCATGTGTTTTATTCTGTTGTATTCTCTCACAGTCTGTTTGATGATCAATTTCACATCTCACTCTGTTCTGGTGAAGATCAGAAGCAGTGTTATCTGTTTGCAACACCCGACAAGTCGGCCTGAGGCTGTGTCTCATCGACAATGTGGAGTTAGGAACATAGAAACGTAGGAGCAGGAGTCGGCCATTCAGCTCATCGAGCCTGCCCCACCATTCAATATGATCATGGCTGATTATCCACTTCAATGCCCTTTTCCCCACACTTTCGTCATATTCCCTTATGTCATTTGTATTTAGAAATCTATCAATCTCAGCTTTAAACATACTCAATGACTGAGCTTCCACAGCCCTCTGGGTTACAGAATTCCAAAGATTCACAATCCTCTGAGTAACAACATTTCTCCTCATCTCTGTCCTAAGTGGCTTGCCCCTTATTTTGAAATTGCGTCCCCTGGTTCTCGACTCCCCAACCAGGGGAAACATCTTAGCTGCATCGACCCTGACTGTCCTTTAAATATTTTGTGGGTTCCAATGAGATCACCTCTCATTCTTCAAAACTCTAGAGAATACAGCCCCAGTTTCCCCAATCTCTCTTCATAGGACAGTCCCACCATCCCAGGAACAAGTCTGATGAACCTTCGTTGAACTCCCTCCATGGCAATAATATCCTTCCTTAGGTAAGGGGACCAAAGCTGCACACAGTCCTGCAAGTGCAGTCTAACCAAGGTTCTATACAATTGAAGCAAGAATTCACTACTCCTGTACTCAAATCCTCTTGCGATAAAGGCTAACATACGATTAGCCTTCCTAATTGCTTGCTGCACCTGCATGTTAGCTGTCAGTGACTTATTGACATGGACACCCAGATCACCCTTATATTCTATACCTCAGTTAATAAAGGAAAGGATTCCATATACCTGCTGAACCACCTTATTGACCTGTACTGCTACTTCAGGGATCTGTGGACATTCACTCCAACGTCCCTCACTTCCTCTACACCATTCAGTGTTCTCCCATTAATTGTGTATTCCTTTGCCTTTTTTGACGCCTGCTCTCGCTGTTCCCTGCTCCCCGAGTGAACTCTTGCTCCCGCTCCTGGGCTCTTTATGCTCCACTCTGCTCTCACTGTTTCCTGCTCTCTTAATGTATCAATATTTGTTTGCCTTGTGTTTAATTTAAAATATGGATTAACTGTATTTTACAGTTGTAGGTTTTATTTGGTAGTCCTGTACAAGTTGTGGATTGATATTTAATATTTAGCTCTGTGAAAACGATTGTGAATGAAAATATAACTTTCAATCTGATACATGGGCTGGTCTGCAAGCTCCAAGTCCTTCATTTTGTAGTAATGGAATTGATAATGTATCTTTCAGTCTTAATCTCTGTGGCATTTTTGAACTGGTATGTAATGCATAACATGGTCTAACGTCTGATGTACATTATTGGGATTCAAAGGATCATAAGAAATAGGGGCATTAGGCCATTCAGCCCATCGAGCCTGCTCCAACATTCAAACAGATCGTGACTGATCATCTACCTCTACGCCATTTTTCCCTGCTATCTCCATATCCCTTGATCTTGTTAGTATTTAGAAATCTATCGATTTCTGTCTTAAATATGTTCAATGATTGATCTTCCACAGCCCTCGGGGATAAAGAATTCCACAGATTTCTCACCCTCTGAGTAAAGAAATTCCTGCTCTTCTCAGTCTCAAATGGCCTGCCCTTATTCTGAGACTGTGTCCCCTTGTTCTAGACTCACTAGACAGAGGAAACATCCTATCCATATCTACCCTGCACACCCTGTAAGAACTTTGTCTGTTTCAATGAGATCACCTCTCATTCTTCAAAACTCTAGAGAATTTAGGCCCAGTTTCTGCAGTCTCTCATCATAAGACAATCCCACCATCCTAGGGGATGAGACCGGTGAATCTCTGTTGCACTCCCTCTGTGACAAGTCTATCCTTCCTTAGATAAGGAAACCAAAATTGTACAGAATACTCCAGGTGCGGTCTCATCTAGACTTCATACATCTTTACTCATGTACTCAAATACGCTTTCAATGAAGCCAACATACCATTTGCCTTCCTAATTGCTTGCTGCACCTGCATACTAGCTTTTCGTGTCTCATGAACAAGGACACCCAGGTGCCTTTGGACATCGACACTTCCCAGCCTCTCACCATTTAAGAAATACTCTGTCTTTCTGTTTATTCTACCAAAGTGGAGAACTTCACACTTATTTATATTATATTCCATCTGCCATGTTCTTGCCCATTCATTTAACCTGTCCAAATCCCCTTGAAGCCTCTTTGCATTCATTCTGCACCTTTCAATCATGTAAATTTTGTCTGTTCTGTTTCAAGTTTTATATTTAAAATGTAACCATGGTGACAGAGTTTATTTAGATCTGATAGTGAGTTTGTTTTTGCACTGTGATTGATGTTTCAACCTGTCAGCTGTATTGAATTGGAGTGAAATGGAAACAACTTCTGTCTCTCCTGCTGTTGTTTGACTGTTGGATTGAAAATGTGTCTCTTGACTTTGGGATCAGTGTCTGTCTGACTACTTCTTTTGTTTGTTCCAGTGGAACTGATGAGCTGGCAGTATCTCTGTGCTTTGGGAGTGATCCTGTACCGACTGTGTGTTGGAACGAGATCACTGCACTTTTCCTTGTGTCCAAGAATCACCACATCCATTCAGGTTCCTTCATGTATTTTCCTGCAGGAATGAAAGAACTGGTGAGGTAGAAGATACAAAAGCGATCAATGTAATCGTCCCAATAATAATCATTATGAACAATCACAAAATGAAAACCAGGAACACAAACAGTGTCAGTGTCTGACTCCACTGCAGTACTGCAGTATTCAGCTTCTGTTTACCAGGTGTTTGCAGTGGTTTTACAACAAGTTTGTGACATTCAGAAACAACACAAGCCCTGCACTGCTCAATGACTGGGACTGTCCGAAAGAGCAGTGACCTTTACACAGTCACATTTCTATTTCAACGGAAAACAAGCAGCCACTATTTAAAATGTGCCTTTCACACTTCTCACCTGGTGTCTGCAATAAATGTTCTTTGTCTAACTGTCCACATCGTTATTTTGCGGCTATTTTCCCCCCACTGTTCACAATCCAACAAACAGTGAGAGACTGGAACTAAAGCAGGAAAATTCCCTCTCCTTTGGGTGGTGAAATTGTCAGTGATTTTCAATAGTGATTTCTTCCCATTGTGTCTCTCTGAGCCTGTCCAGACACTGTCCGAGAATGAACTCTCCCTTCCCCGTGTCCCCGGCTCACTCCATGTTCCGGGAGCAGCTCCTGCTCCACAGTGTCTGTTACAAACACTCCCCGACTCCCCCTCAACTTCCAACCACTCAATGCTAATCTCTGAGCACATCTGCGGACACGCTCCCAAAGCAGTGGCTGCTGGAAGTAGATGCTGTTTGTTCCCTTCCCCCGGGCCCGGGAAGTCTCCATTAGCAGCTGATTTAAAGCATCTTCCCCTGATTGAGTGAATGGCTTCACAGACTGAGTTGGGGAAAGACTGCGCATGCGCTCCACTCCTCATTGTGACGTCCCACTGGGGGCGGTGCTACGTCGCGCGTGCGCAGATCTCTGCAGCAATTCAGCATTCAAACATCAATGGGAACTTTCCCCATTTCACCCTCATCAAAGTCCCAAAGAAAGTGAAGAGGGGCTTGGACTGGAGGGAGGGAGGGGCGGGGTAGGGGGAACCTAGAACCCAGAAAGCTGCCCACTTACCCCATTTGGATGCTCAATTTGCGGTCATTCCCTGCAGGGGGTTTGTTATTATTGAGCCCCTCCTGGTAAAACAATCCGATAGAAAGAGGGGAGAAAGGAGGGAGCCGGTGTGTTTGCTGGGACCTTGCAGAATTCATTTCAGCAGCAAAAGTCCCGGGTTATATTAACCCGTGTGAAATACGCTGTCAGTGAGAGTAAAACCGAACGGCCCTTTTCATCTTTTCATTGGAAACAAAGTAGAGCCGGAAGTGCGGCGAGCAGAGCAGACACACAAGCTCAATGACAGGAGAGCTTGGCCGTCCCTGAGTTTCAGCTCCCGGCTCTTACATTTCCTCATCCACACTGTCTTTACTGTGGATGTTCAGGGGTTCCTTGTCGGATCTGAGGACTGTATCCATTAAACATTCTGAGTCAGGAGATCCACACACTCTCTGTTATCAAGATTTATGGGAAGGAATGTTTCAAAACTTTGTCTATTAAATCATTGTATTATTCACAGAACTAATGAGGCAATCGGTTCATTATTCAGGCCTTGAACTTGGTTTGGGTGGACCGAAAACTGAAAGGTTCAGCACCTCTCCAATCCTTCACTAATATAACTGATTTTTTGATGAAGTAACAGAAAAGGTTGATGAAGGGAAAGCAATGGATGTTGTCTATATGGATTTTAAGAAAGCGTTTGACAGACTAACACAGAAAAGGCTGGGTAACAAAACTGAGGTTCCAGGAATAGGAGGGTCAGTATCTGCTTGGGTTAAAAAATGGATGAAATATCAAGAAAAGCGAGTTGTGGTATTTGGTTGTTTTTCAGAATGGAAGATGGTGAACAGTGATGTCCACAAGGGTCAGTGTCAGAACCACCATATATATAAATGACTTGAATATTGGAATCACAGAATTGTTACTGCACAGAAGGAGGCCATTTTGCCCATCGTGTCTGCACTGACTCTCCAAATGAGCAATTCACCTCATGTCACTTCCCCGTCTTCTCCCCATAATCCTGCACATTCTTCCTTTTCAGATAACAGTCTAATTCCCCTTTGAATGCTTCAATTGAACCTGCCTCCATCACATTCTCAGGCAGTTCATACTTTAACCACTCGCTGTGTGAAAAAGTTTTTCCTCATGTCGCTTTTGCTTCTTTTACCAATTACTTTAAATATGTACCCTCTCGTTCTCGATCCTTTCACAAGTGGGAACAGTTTCTCCTTATCCAATCTGTCCACACCCCTCATCATTTTGAATACCACTATGAAATCTCCTCTTAGCCTTCTTTTCTCCAAGGAAAACAGTCCTAACTTCTCCAATCTATCTTCATAACTGAAATTCCTCATCCCTTGAACCATTCTCATGAATCTTTTCCATAATCTCTCCAATGCCTTCACATCTTTCCTAAAGTGTGGCACCCAGAACTGGACTCAGTACTTCAGCTGAGGCTAGTGTCTTATGCAAGTTCAACATGACCTCCTTGTTCTTGTACTCTATGCCTCTATCACTAAAGCCGAGGATACTGTATGCTTTATTAACCACTCTCTCAACCAATGACATATAACCCCAGTTCCCACTGCTCCTGCACCCCCTTTAGAATTGTACCCTTTATTCTATATTGTCACTCCATGTTCTTCTTATCAAAATGAATCAATTCACATTTCTCTGCATTGAACTTCACCTGTCATCTGTCCTCCCATTCCACCAACTTGTCTATGTCCTTTTGAAGTTCTACACTATCATCCTTACAGTTCACAATGCTTCCAATTTTCGTGTCATCCATAAGCTTTGAAATTCTGCCCTGTGCACCAAGGTCGAGGTCATTAATATATATCAGGAAAGGCAAGGGTCCCAACACTGACTCCTGGGGAACGCCACAACAAACCTTCCTCTCGCCCGAAGAACATCCATTGCTCACTACTCTTTGTTTCCTGTCAATCAGCCAATTCCATATCCATGTTACTACTGTCCCTTTTATTCCATGAGTTATAACTTTGCTCACAAGTCTGTTGTGTTGCATTGTATCAAACTCCTTTTGAAAGTCAATAAAAGCAAAATACTGCAGATGCTAGAAATCTGAAATATAAACAAAAAGTGCTGGAAATACTCAGCAGGTCTGGCAGCATCTGTGGAGAGAGAAACAGAGTTAATGTTTCAGGTCAGTGACCATTCAGATGCTGCCAGACCTTTTGAAAGTCCATGCACACCACATCAACAGCATTGCCCTCATCATCCCTCTCTGTTACCTCATCAAAAAACTCCAGCAGGGCAGTTAAACATGATTTTCCCTGAAGAAATCCATGCTGTCTTTCCTGAATTAACCACATTTGTCCATGGGACTGTTAATTTTGTCCCGAATTATTCTTTCGAGAAGTTTTCCCACCACCGAAATTGAACTGACTGGGGAGTGAGACGAGGTGAGTTGCTTTAGCAGAGAGCCAACATGGGTTCGTCAGGCCGAATGGCCTCCTTCTGTGCTTTAGCCATTCTATGATTGTATGATTCTAGCGACAACTGTTGGTGGAGAGGCAGTGATGCAGGAATGGGTTGACAGAAAGGGGAAAGTCTGGGCTGGTGTGTGTTTGCAGCATTTGCAGCTTGTGTTCGGGTTTGTGAATAAAGGTGATTTGGAAGCTGTGTTCCAAATTGAAGTGTTTATTGGAAGCAAGAAGTTGATGTCAATGAAGAATAAAACGTGTTAAGATGAAGGGTGGTGTGATTGAGGATAGCAGTCAATATTGTGCTGGTGAATTATTTGTGTTAATAAACTTCCACTGCGCCCTCTGCTGCAGGCTGCTGTTTATATCCAGCTGTGCATTAGTGCCGTGTGTTAACTAGATAAATGTTTGTTTCAACGCTGTTTATAAAGCAATAGCATTGCACTCAAACAGTCTCAGACATAGCAACACACGTACAAAAGCAAAATACTGCAGATGCTGGAAATCTGAAACATAAACAGAAAATGCTTGAAATAGTCAGCAGGTCTGGCAGCATCTGTGGAGAAAGAAACAAAGTTAATATGAGCTAAGGAAACAGACCTGAACTGTTAACTGTTTCTCTCTGCACAGATGCTGCCAGACCTACTGAGCATTTCCAGCATTTTCTGTTTTTATTACAGCAACACCTTTGATCAGCAGTAGCGGTGATAGTGCGAGCCAGGGGGCAGCCGGGAAGGTACGTTTCACTATAAAGTACTTACCTGGCGATTCAGCGGACGCGGACACGGGGACTGCTGGGTAAGTGAACTTATATATTCGGGCAGTGGCTAAACCCGAAACACTACACGTGTAGTGTCTCCCACCCATCCTCCTCCTCCAACCAAAAAAAAGGACTCTTGTGTGGAGGGTTTGGTAAGGTAAGGTTTTCCTTTACATTTTTTTATTCTCTGTTGTCAATTTGGAGCAGAGGGGATGGAAGCTAGGGCAGTTGCATGCTCCTCTTGTAGGATGTGGGAGGTAAGGGTCACCACTTGTGTCCCTGCTGACTTCACCTGTGAGAAGTGCACCCAACTCCAGCTCCTCACAGACCGCGTTAGGGAACTGGAGCTGGATGAACATCGGATCATGCGGGAGGCAGAGGGGATGATAGCGTGCAGTTATAGGGAAGTACTGACACCGAAGTCACAGGATAAAGGTAGCTGGGTGACCGTCAGGGGAGGGAAAGGGAATAGGCGCACAGTGCAGGGATCCCCGGTGGTTGGCGGGGAGGGGGACCTACCAGGGGAAAGCCACAGTGGCCAGGTCTCTGGCACTGAGCCTGGCTCTGCGGCTCAGAAGGGAAGGGTGGAGAATAGGAGAGCGATAGTGATAGGAGATTCAATGGTTAGAGGAACAGACAGGAGATTCTGTGGTCGCGAACGAGACTCCCGGATGGTATGTTGCCTCCCGGGTGCCAGGGTTAGCGATATCTCGGATCGAGTCTACAGGATTCTTAAGGGGGAGGGGGAGCAGCCAGAAGTCGTGGTACATATCGGTACCAATGACATAGCTAGGTAAAGGGATGAGGACCTGAAAAGGGAATATAGGAGTTAGGTTGGAAGCTAAAAGGCAGGACGAGCAGAGTAGTAATCTCAGGATTGATACCGGTGCCACGTGCTAGTGAGGCTAGAAACAGAGAGCGAGTGCAGCTGAACACGTGGCTACAGAGCTGGTGTAGGAGGGAGGGCTTCAGTTATGTGGATCATTGGGATACCTTCTGGGGAAGTTGGGACCTGCACAAGAAGAACGGGTTGCATCTGAACTGGAGGGGCACCAATATCCTGGGCGGGAGGTTTGCTAGAGCTCTTCGGGAGGGTTTAAACTAGTTTGGCAGGGGGATGGGAACCGGAGCTATGGATAAGTGGATGGGGTAGCTGTTGATCAGGCAGAAACTGAGTGCAGAGAGTCTGTGAGGAAGGTTAGACAGTTGACAGGGCAAAGTTTCAGCCAGTATGATGGGTTGAAGTGTGTCTATTTTAATGCAAGAAGTGTCAGGAATAAGGGTGATGAACTTAGAGCATGGATCAGTACTCCGAGCTACGATGTTGTGACCATTACGGACACTTGGATATCACAGGGGCAGGAATGGATGTTGGATGTTCCGGGGTTTAGATGTTTCAAAAGGAATAGGGAGGGAGGTAAAAGAGGTGGGGGAGTGACATTGTTAATCAGGGATAGTATCACAGCTGCAGAAAGGGAGGTCATCGAGGAGGGTTTGTCTACTGAGTCATTATGGGTGGAAGTCAGACACAGGAAAGGAGCAGTCACTTTATTGGGAGTTTTCTATAGACCCCCCAATAGCAACAGAGACACGGAGGAACAGATTGGGAGGCAGATTTTGGAAAGGTGCAGAAGTAACAGGGTTGTTGTCATGGGTGACTTCAACTTCCCTAATATTGATTGGAACCTCCTTCGTGCAAATAGTTTGGATGCAGCAGTTTTTGTCAGGTGTGTCCAGGAAGGTTTCCTGACTCAATATATGGATAAGCCGACTAGAGGGGAGGCTATGTTGGATTTGGTGCTTGGCAACGAACCAGGCCAGGTGGCAGATCTCTCGGTGGGAGAGCATTTCGGTGATAGTGATCACAACTCCCGGACCTTTACTATAGTCATGGAGAGGGACAGGAGCAGACGGGATGGGAAAATATTTAATTGGGGGAGGGGGAATTACAATGCTATTAGGCAGGAACTGGGGTGCATAAATTGGGAACAGATGTTCTCAGGGAAATGCATGACAGAAATGTGGAGGTTGTTTAGGGAGCACTTGCTGCGACTGCTGGATAGGTTTGTCCTGATGAGGCAAGGAAGGGATGGTAGGGTGAAGGAACCTTGGATGACAAGAAATGTGGAACAGCTAGTCAAGAGGAAGAAGGAAGCTTACTTAAGGTTGAGGAAGCAAGGATCAGACAGGGCTCTAGAGGGTTACAAGGTAGCCAGGAAGGAACTGAAGAATGGACTTAGGAGAGCTAGAAGGGGACATGAAAAAGTCTTGGCGGGTCGGATTAAGGAAAATCCCAATGCGTTCTACACTTATGTGAGGAACAAGAGGATGGCCAGAGTGAGGGTAGGGCCGATCAGGGATAGTGGAGGGAACTTGTGCCTGGAGTCGGAGGAGGTAGGGGAGGTCCTAAATGAATACTTTGCTTCAGTATTCACTAGTGAGAGGGACCTGGTCGTTTGTGAGGACAGCGTGAAACAGGCTGATATGCTCGAACAGGTTGATGTTAAGAGGGAGGATGTGCTGGAAATTTTGAAAGACATGAGGACAGATAAGTCCCTGGGGCCAGACGGGATATACCCAAGGATATTAAGGGAAGCAAGGGAAGAGATTGCCGCGCCTTTGGCGATGATCTTTGCGTCCTCACTGTCCACTGGAGTAGTACCAGATGATTGGAGGGTGGCAAATGTTATTCCCTTGTTCAAGAAAGGGAATAGGGATAACCCTGGGAATTATAGACCAGTCAGTCTTATGTCGTTAGTGGGCAAATTATTGGAGAGGATTCTGAGAGACAGGATTTATGATTAGTTGGAAAAGCATAGTTTGATTAGAGACAGTCAGCATGGCTTTGTGAGGGGCAGGTCATGCCTCACAAGCCTTACTGAATTCTTTGAAGATGTGACAAAACACATTGATGAAGGAAGAGCAGTGGAAGTGGTGTATATGGTTTTCAGTTAGGCGTTTGTTAAGGTTCCCCATGGTAGGCTCATTCAGAAAGTAAGGAGGCATGGGATACAGGGAAAGTTGGCTGTCTGGATACAGAATTGGCTGGCCCATAGAAGACAGAGGGTGGTAGTAGATGGAAAGTATTCAGCCTGGAGCTCGGTGACCAGTGGTGTTCCGCAGGGATCTGTTCTGGGACCTCTGCTCTTTGTGATTTTTATAAATGACTTGGATTAGGAAGTGGAAGTCTGGGTTAGCAAGTTTGCCGATGACACGAAGGTTGCGGGAGTTGTGGATAGTGTGGAAGGCTGTTGTAGGTTGCAACGGGATATTGACAGGATGCAGAGCTGGGCTGAGAAGTGGCAGATGGAGTTCTACGTAGAAAAGTGTGAAGTGATTCATTTTGGAAGGTCGAATTTGAATGCAGAATACAGGCTAAAAGACAGGATTCTTGGTAGTGTGGAGGAACAGAGGGATCTTGGGGCCCATGTCCATAGATCGCTCAAAGCTGCCACCCAAATTGATAGGGTTGTTAAGAAGACGTATGGTGTGTTGGCTTTCATGAACAGGGGGATTGAGTTTAAGAGCCGCGAGGTTATGCTGCAGCACTATAAAGCCTTGGTTAGACCTGACTTGGAATATTGTGTTCAGTTCTGGTCGTCTCATTATAGGAAGGATGTGGAAGCTTTAGAGAGGGTGCAGAGGAGATTTATCAGGATGCTGCCTGGACTGGAGGGCATGTCCTACGAAGAAAGATTGAGGGAGCTGGGGCTTTTCCCATTGGAACGAAGAAGGATGACAGGTGACTTGATAGAGGGTTACAAGATGATGAGAGGCATAGATAGAGTGGATAGCCAGAGAATTTATCCCAGGGTGGAAAGGGCTATCACCAGGGGGTATAATTTTAAGGTGATAGAGGAAGGTTTCGGGGAGATGTCAGAGGTAGGTTCTTTGCACAGAGAGTGGTGGGTGCGTGGAATGCACTGCCAGCGGTGGTAGTAGAAGCAGATACATTAGGGACATTTAAGCGTCTCTTGGATAGGTACATGGATGATAGTAGAATGAAGGGTACGTAGGCAGTTTTGATTTGAGAGTAGGTTAAAGGTTCGGCACAACATCGTGGGCCGAAGGGCCTGTACTGTGCTGTACTGTTCTATGTTCTATGTTCTATAACACAGGTGATGGGAGGCTCAGCCTGGCTACGTAATGTTACAAGGACGCTGAGTAACACCATCGACAACGGGACAGAGAGTAAAACACACAGAAAACTAATAGACTGTGAGGAAGCAAAAGTGAGGAACGGAGAGAGAGAGACAACGAAACTGAGATGGAGAAACAAGGCGTTTGTATGATTGTGTTCTCCCTGTTGTGTAACGGTATTTCCTGTTGTGTAAATATGTTTTCTGTTGTGTAAAGATGTACCCTGTTGTTGTGTAAAGGTTTTCCCTGTTATTGTTTTATTTTCTGTTCCTGACCTTCTCCTCACTGTGACCATTTGTCCTGCTTTTATTGTGGCCAACATCACTATCTGGTGGTGGAGAGGAGGCTCTGCAGGAAGGGGTTGACAAAGTGGGAGAGACTCGGCTGGTCCGTGTTTGCAGCTTGTGTTCGTGTGAGCACAAGTGATTTGTTACTGATTGATGTGTTCACGAGAAGGAAAACGCTGATCACAATCGAGAGCATCTTGCAATTATTGGGAAACACTTGATGTTTTGAAAGTGAACTGTTTGTATTATTACCAAACAAAAATGGCAGAGAATGGTTTCGATCCATCGACCTCTGGGTTATGGGCCCAGCACGCTTCCGCTGCGCCACTCTGCTAATTGTTGGTTTAAATTTTAGCTGCCTGTTAGTGAAATATGTTCATTTCCCCAATGTTTTTATCAAAATAGGATTGTCGTCTGAATGCTCAAGAATCCTGGACTCAGCAACACACGTGCTGACGGACTCACCCTCACTGCACAATGACACAAGGACACTGAGTAACAGCACCGACAATGAGGCAGGCAGAGAAAGACACACAGAAAACCAGGAAGAGATTATCAGGACCCAGAAGGGAACAGACAGAGAAAGACACACAGAAAACCAGGAAGAGATTATCAGGACCCAGAAAGGAACAGACAGAGAAAGGTACTGAGCAAACCAGCAACAGACAGCGAAAGACGGATGATTTATGTAATTGTGTTCTCTGTTGTGTAAAGATGTTCCCTGTGTTCTTTTAAAGATATTTCCTGCTGTGTAATGTGTTCTCTGTTGTGTAACTATATTCGCTGTTGTGTAAAGATGTTCTCTGTTATTGTGTAAAATGGTTCCCTGTTGGGTAAAGATCTTCTTAGTTTTGTAAATATGATCCATCTTGTGTAAAAGTGTTCCGGGTTGTTTAAATATGTTCCCTGCTCTGTAATGTAGAGCTGAGTCTGCAGTAATGGAATTCCTACAGTATCTTCCAGTCTGATACTGTATGAGGGCTGGAATGTGATCCAACGCACAGTCTATACAAATTGAATTGCTATTGAATCTTTTAGTTTCACAATCTGGGGGAGTTTTAAACTGAAATCTCAGTTTGTATCTCAGGTTATACTATCTTTCAGATTCTCTCAATCTGATATCACACTTGAGATTTAGACTTAAGAAAGGATGTACTGGCATTGGAGGAGTTCAAAAGCGATTCACTCAGCTGATTCCTGAGATGAAGGGGTTGACTTATGAAGAATGGCTAAACAGGTTATTCATTCGTGTTTAGAAGAATGAGGGGTGATCTTTTTGAAACGTACAAGATTCTGAGGGGGCTTAACAGGGTGAAGAAGGGTCTCTGACCTGAAACATTAACTCTGCTTCTCTCTTCACAGATGCTGCCAGACCTGCTGAGTATTTCCATCATTTCTTGTTTTTATTAACAGGGAAGATGCTGAGAAAATGTTTCCACTAGTGGGGGAATCTCAAACTAGGCGACATAGTTACAGAATAAGGGGACACTCATTTAAAACTGAGATGCAAAGGAATTTCTTCTCTCAGAGGGTAATGAATGTCTGGAATTCTCTACCCCAGACAGTATTGAAGGCTAAATCACTGAAAGTATTTAAAGAGGATGTAAATAGATTTTTGAAATATTGGAGAGTTGAGGGCTATGAAGAGCTGGCATGAAAGAGGAGTTGAGGTCTGGGGCAGATCAGCCATGATCTTACTGAATGGCGAGGCAGGTTTGAGGGGCCGAATGGCCTACTCCTGCTCCTTTTTCTTCTGTTCTTATGTTATGTTATATCTAATGTATATGTCAGGATGCACTAATGGGAATTCATACTGAAAGTTATAAACTCATAATGTGTGTAAATATTGGGCTGATAATTAACTTGAATCTCAGAGTACATTATTGTGGTTAATTCTGTAAGTTTGAAAAGGGAACTCTGTGCCATAATGAAAACATGAAATTCTGGAAATACTCAGCAGGTCAGGCAACATCTGTACAGAGAGAAGCAAAGTTAACGTTTCAGGTCAGTGACCTTTCAGATGCTGCCAGACCTTTTGAAAGTCCATGTGCACCACATCAACAGCATTGCCCTCATCAACCCTCTCTGTTACCTCATCAAAAAACTCCAGCAGGACAGTTAAACATGATTTTCCCTTAAGAAATCCATGCTGGCTTTCTTGAAGTAACCCACATTTGTCCATGGGACTATTAATTTTGTCCCAAATTATTCTTTTGAGCAGTTTTCCCACCTCCCAAATTGAACTGACTGGGGAGTGAAATGAGGTGAGTTGCTCTAACAGAGAGCCAGCACGGGTTCGACAAGGCGAATGGCCTCCTTCTGTGCTGCAGCCATTCTATGATTGTATGATTCTGGCAACAACTGTTGGTGGAGAGGCAGTGATGCAGGAATGGGTTGACAGAAAGGGGAAAGTCTGGGCTGGTGTGTGTTCGGGTTTGTGAATAAAGGTGATTTGGAAGCTGTGTTCCAAATTGAAGTGTTTACTGGAAGGAAGAAGTTGATGTAAATAAAGAGTAAAACGTGTTAACCTGAAGCGTGGTGTGATTGGGGATAGCAGTAAATATAGTGTTGGTGAATTATTTGTGTCAATAAACTTCCACTGCGCCCTCTGCTGCAGGCTGCTGTTTATATCCAGCTGTGTATTAGTGCTGTGTGTTTGCGAGATAAATGTTTGTTTCAATGCTGTTTATAAAGCAATAGCATTGCACTCAAACAGTCCCAGACATAGCAACACACGTACGAAGGCAAAATACTGCAGATGCTGGAAATCTGAAATATAAAAAGAAAATGCTTGAAATAGTCAGCAGGTCTGGCAGCATCTGTGGAGAGAGAACAAAGTTAATGTGAGCTAACGCAACAGACATGAACTGTTCACTGTTTCTCTCTGCACAGATGCTGCCAGACCTACTGAGCATTTCCAGAATTTTCTGTTTTTATTACAGCAACACAGGTGTTGGGAGGCTCAGCCAGGCTACACAATGTTACAAGGACGCTGAGTAACACCATCGACAACGGGACAGAGAGAAAAACACACAGAAAACCAATAGACTGTGAGGAAGCAAAAGTGAGGGACAGAGAGAGAGACAACGAGACTGAGATGGAGAAACAAGGCATTTGTATGATTGTATTCTCCCTGTTGTCTAAAGGTATTTCGTGGTGTGTAAATATGTTTTCTGTTGTGTAAAGATGTACCCTGTTGTTGTGTAAAGGTTTTCCCTGTTTTTGTTTTATTTTCTGTTACTGACCGTCTCCTCACTGTGACCATTTGTCCTGGTTTTATTGTGGCCAACATCACCATCTGGTGGTGGAGAGGAGGCTCTGCAGGAAGGGGTTGACAAAGTGGGAGAGACTCGGCTGGTCCGTGTTTGCAGCTTGTGTTCGTGTGAGCAAAAGTGATTTGTTGCTGATTGATGTGTTCACTAGAAGGAAGAAGCTGATTGCAATCGAGTGCCTTTGGAAGCATCTTGTTATTATGGGTAAATACTTGATGTTTTGAAAGTGAACTGTTTGTGTTATTTCCCCAATGTTTTTATAAAAATAGGATTGTAGTCGGATTTCTCAAGAATCCCGGACTCAGCAACACACGTGCTGACGGACTCACCCTCACTGCGCAATAACACAAGGACACGGAGTCACAGCACCGACAATGAGGCAGGCAGAGAAAGACACACAGAAAACCAGGAAGAGATTATCAGGACTCAGAAATGAACAGACAGAGAAAGGTAGTAAGCAAACCAGCTGATCGCAATCGAGCGCATCTTGTAATTATAGGGAAACACTTGATGTTTTGAAAGTGAACTGTTTGTGTTACTACCGAACATAAATAGCAGAGAATGGTTTCGATCCATCGATCTCTGGGTTATGGGCCCAGCACGCTTCCGCTGCGCCACTCTGCTAACTGTTGGCTTAAATTTTAGCTGCCTGTTAGTGAAATGTGTTCATGTCCCCAATGTTTTTATAAAAATAGGATTGTCGTCTGAATGCTCAAGAATTCTGGCCTCAGCAACACACGTGCTGACGAACTCACCCTCACTGCACAATGACACAAGGACACGGAGTAACAGCACCGACAATGAGGCAGGCAGAGAAAGACACACAGAAAACCAGGAAGAGATTATCAGGACTCAGAAATGAACAGACAGAGAAAGGTACTGATCAAACCAGCAAGAGACAGCGAGAGACTGATGAACACCACTTGGAGGGAGCACTGAGGGTGGCAAGGGCACAGAATGTAGTCTGGCTGGGGGATTTCAATGTCTATCACCATGGGTGGCTCGGTAGCACCACTACTGACCATGCTGGCCGAGTCCTAACGGACATAGCTGCTCGATTGGGTCTGCAGTAGGTGGTGAGGGAACTAACAAGAGGGAAAAATATACTTGACCTCATCCTCACCAATCTGCCTGCCGCAGATGCATCAGTCCATGACAGTATTGGTAGGAGTGACCACTGCACAGTCCTTGTGGAGATGATGTCCCGTCTTCACATTGAGGATACCCTCTATCGTGTTGTGTGCCACTACCACTGTGCTAAATGGGATAGATTTTGAACAGAACTAGCAATGTATAACTGGGCATCCATGAGGTGCTGTGGACCATTAGCAGCAGCAGAATTGTAGTCAACCACATTCTATAACCTCATGGCCCGGCATATTCCCCCACTCTAACATTACCAACAAGCTGGGGGATCAACCCTAATTCAATGAAGAGTGCAGGAGGGCATGCCAGGAGCAGCACCAGGCATACCTTGAAATGAGGCGTCTGCCTGATGAAGCTACAGCCCAGGACTACTTTCATGCCAAACAGCAGAAGCAGCATGTAATAGACAGGGCTACGTGATCCCACAACTAACGGATCAGATCTACACCCTGCCACATCCAATGATGAATGGTGGTGGACAATTAAACAACCAACAGGAGGAGGTGGCTCCACAAATATCCCCAACCTCAATGATGGGGGAGCCCAGCACATCAGTGCAAAAGATAAGGATGAAGAATTTGAAACAATCTGCAGCCAGAAGTGCCGGGTTGATGATCCATCTCGGCCTCCTTCTGAAGTCCCCAGCATCACAGATGCCAGTCTTCAGCCAATTCGATTCACTCAACGTGATATCAAGAAACGACTGAAGGCACTGGATACAGCAAAGGCTACGGGCCCTGACAATATCCGGCAATAGTACTGAAGGCATATGCTCCAGAACTTGCCGCGCCCCTAGCCAAGGTGTTCCAGTACAGGTACAATCCTGGCATCTACCCGGCAATGTGGAAGATTGCCCAGGTATGTCCTGTACACAAATAGCAGGACAAATCCAACCCAGCCAATTACTGCCGCATCAGTCTACTCTCAATCATCAGTATAGTGATGGAAGATGTCATCGACGGGGCACTTGCTTTGCAATAACCTGTTCAGTGACGCTCAGTTGGGTTCCGCCAGGGCCATTCAGCTCCTGACCTCATTACAGCCTTGGTTCGAACAAGGACAAAAGAGCTGAACTCAAGAGGTGAGGTGAGAGTGTCTGCCCTTGACATCAAGGTAGCATTTGACTGAGTATGGCATCAAGGAGCCAGAGCAAAACTGGAGTCAATGGGAATCAAGAGGAAAACTCTCCACTGGTTGGAATCGTACCTAGCACAAAGGAAAATGGTTGTGATTGTTGGAGGTCAATCATCTCAGCTCCAGGACATCACTGCTGGAGTTCCTCAGGGTAGTATCCTCGGCCCAACCTTCTTCACTACTTCATCAGTGACCTTCCTTCAATCATAAGGTCAGAAGTGGGGATGTTCACTGATGATTGCAAAATTTAGCACCATTCGCGACTCCTCAGATACTGAAGAGGTCCATGTAGAAATGCAGCAAGACCTGGACAATATCCAGGCTTGGGCTGATAAGTGGCAAGTAACATTCGCGCCACACAAGTGCCAGGCAATGACCATCTCGAACAAGAGAGAATCTAACGATCTCCCATTGACATTCAACGGCATTACGATCGCTGAATCCCCCATTATCAACTTCCTGGGGGTTCCCATTGACCAGAAACTGAACTGGAGTAGCCTTATAAATAGTGTGACTACATGAGCTGGTCAGAGGATAGGAAGCATGCGGTGAGTAACTCACCTCCTGACTCCCCAAGCCTGTCCACCATTTACAAGGCACAAGTCTGGAGTGTGATGGAATACTATCCACTTGCCTGGATGGGTGCAGCTCCAACAACATTCAAGAAGCTCGACAACATCCAGGACAAAGCAACATGCTTGATTGGCACCCCATCCACAACATTCACTCCCTCCACCACTGACGTACAGTGGCAGCAGTGTGTACCATCTTCAAGATGCACTGCAACAATGCACCAAGGCTACTCAGGCAGCACCTTCCAAACCTGCATCCTCTACTGCCTAGAAGGACAAGGGCAGCAGATGCATGGGAATACCACCACCTGAAAGTTCTCCTCCAAGCTACACATCATCCTGACTTGGAACTATATCGCCATTCCTTCACTGTCGCTGGGTAAAATTCCTGGAACTCCCTTCCTAATAGCACTGTGGGTGTACCTACCCCACATGGACTGCAGTGGTTCAGGAAGAAAGCTCACCACCACCTTCTCATGGGCAATTAGGGATGGACTATAAATGCTGGCCTGGCTGGCGACGTCCACATCCCATGAAACAAATAATTAAATACAATAACAGCTCATCTCAATTCCTAGTATTTCTAAATCCCACCAGTCCAACATAAGCTGAACAATTATTGCATGTTGTGATTGACGGTCTGGTCTGTAAACTGCACTGCATCACAGATTGCTGACATTTGCTAACTGGAAGTGAGAACTGCAAAATCGGGACAGTAGTTCACATAGTCTGTCAGTGTGAAAGAATCAGGCAATGTGAGGTAATAGAATTTGTCTGTAAATGTTACACTCATATTGCTTTATATTTTTATATTGAAAATAAAAGTAATCATTTCGTGAAAATAGTGACATGTTGTCCAAACTTTGGTCGCCAGTTGTTTTCGTCTTGCACTCAGCAGGGCAATCCGCAAGAATACCAATTTAAGGGAAAACAACAACTTTCTTCTGTATGAGAAGAGAGTGCTGATTGGTTGGCAAGTGAACTCTGATTGGGCGAGGCATTGCCATTCAGAATGCATCAGTTTATGGTAACTGACAGATAACTGCCCAGCTTTGTTTGAAATTTAAACCAGGCAGCTTGACTCTGATTGGTCAAGGCATTGCCCTGTGGAATCAGCCAGTGAATGGCTGTCACTTATTTTGTTTAGCTGAAACTGGCACAACATGTGTGCATATTCTTTCTGTCTGCAAAGAACAGGGCCCTGTGTATTAATACATGTAGTTTACAGTACACACCAATGCACCACACTGCGAGCCCTACTGACAGTCTTAAATCGGTTGTCAGTGTAATTCTTAGCACACTGAGAATTATTTAGCAAATGTTGTCCTATTGTGGAATCACATCTCATGTTGGATACTGTGTTTTGAGTCTTGCAAGCACGGGTTGGTTGGGTAGGGCCCATTGCGAACAGCGGAAGGGACATGTTATTTGATACAATCCGCCAGTTTTGGGATGTACGGTCTAGAAACCTAGCATCACACTGGTATTGAAATTCATATATCACGTTACTTATTTGTGTGATAGTCAGGACGTCTCTTTTGCTTGACAGCAGCATCCTGTTAGTGGCGAACACCTCACTTGTTGCTCCTGCATAGTAACAGCAGGAAACAGCGAGCTTCACCTGTCACTCAAATATTGGGGATATATTTTCTTTCCAGGGTAATTTGAGGGAGACTGGGCACTTTTCAGGGCTCAAAATGACGTCCTTCAGCCCGTTTATAAGTTTGTGTGATATACAGATAGAAATGATCTGATCGGTGTAACCATTGTAATGCAGGATGTCTTTGATTCGCCCTATTTCAGCATCAAGCTTGCATGGTGAGCAAATGGCTCAGCCCTATTTATGAGGTTTTCGATAAGACTCCGTGTTTACGGAGGGAGGGAGGTGGTTACGGAGGGAGGGAGGTGGTTACGGAGGGAGGGAGGGAGGTGGTTACGGAGGGAGGGAGGTGGTTACGGAGGGAGGGAGGGAGGTGGTTACGGAGGGAGGAAGGAGGTTGGGGCAGGTGAGAACACATAAGGATTTAGAAACAAGGATGAGTATTTTGAAATAAAAACAAGAAATGCTGGAACCACTCAGCAGGTCTGAGGATTTTGAGGTTGAGTTGTTGCTGGACCAGGAGCCAATGTCGGTCAGTGATTGGTTGCCGAGAAGGCCAATCTTATAGCTCATGGAACTGTAAGAATCCCAACGCGTGCATTGACCTGGGAAGGTAGGTTTGCGGCAGACCGTGGTAGAAAACCCCTTAGCAGATTTCTCAACTAGTACATCAAGGAAAGGGAGCTCATTTGACAGCTCCATTCCAAAGGTGAATTTGAGTGTAGGATGGAGCCCATGAAGACGTGCAAGGAAATTATTTCATGCAGCTGCGGATTCAAAGATAGCAAATGTATCATCTACATATTGGAAATATGCAAGAGGAAGGAGGTTAGGTGTCATTCCCTTAAAAACAGGTTTGTCATAGAATCCAACAAAGATGTTTGTGAGAGCTGGGCCTGGAGGGGATCCCATGGCAACACCAGCGATACATGGTGTCAATAAAACTGAACTCAACTGTGCAAGTTGCCGAGTTCATAAGTTCAATGAATACTGATTCACACAATGGTGGCGGGACTAGATCACCATGATATAGCACTGCAGTGCAAATATCTATGGCTTCCTGAAGTGGTACATTGGTGAATAGGCTAGCAATGTCAAATGACACATGGACACGGCATTGCTATCGATATGCAAGTCCTGTATGGTCTTCACAAATGTGAAGGAATCCTTCACTGTGTATGTGGAGAACTTGCTCAAAAACTGGTTGTAACAATTTGCCCAACCATTTGGCAAATTCATTTCAGGATACTATTTACATTGCTTCAAATAAAGAAAACACAACGAGACAAAGAATTGAGCACAACGCTGAAAGTTTCACAGCAAATAGTCAAGTGGGAAAAGGATGAAATACAGAAAGAAAAAGCCTAAAATACTGAAAACACTCAGCCAGTCCGGAAACAACTGTGGAGAAGAGAAGCTCGGGTTAATGGTCCAGTTCTGTGACCCTTCTATAGACCTGAAACATTGCTCCTCCCTTCCTCTCTCCACAGATACTGCTGGAACTGCTGAGTGTTTCCAGAATCTTCTGTTATTATTCAGATTTCCAGTGTGTGCAGTATTTCTCTTTTTGAAAATAAAATATTCCCTGAGAGGAATGGAACTTTACATAAAAAATAGGAGTCGGCCATTCGGCCCATCGAAATAGCTCTGCCATTCAATAAGATCACAGCTGATTTCCGACATCAACTCCATCTTACCACACTAGCACAAATCCCTTGATTCCCTTAGTATCCAAAAACCTATCGATCTCTCTCTTGGATATACCCAATGATTGAGCATCCACATCTCTAGAGTCACAGAGAGATACAGCGCTGAAAAAGGCCCTTCGGCCCACCGAGTCTATGCCAACCAACAACCACCCATTTATACTAATCCTACACTAATCCCATATTCCTACCACATCCCCACCGACGCTATATTTCCCTCCCACCTACCTATACTGGGGACAATTTATCATGGCCAATTTACCTACCAACAAGTCTTTTGGCTTGTGGGAGGAAACCAGAGCAACTGGAGAAAACCCACACAGACACAGGGAGAACTTGCAAACTCCACACAAGCAGTATCCAGAATTGAACCCGGGTTGCTGGATCTGTGAGGCTGCGGTGCTAACCACTGTGCCGCCCATAATGTGTGATCTCACCAAGGCTCTGTCTAATTGCAGTCAAACTTCTTTATTCTTATAAAAACTCTTCACAATGTTGAACACAACTATTAACTGCCATTCTGCTCTAAGAAGAAGGACCCCAGCTTCACACACCCCAGACCCCTATTCTTTCCACATTAGCTGAATTCCTGCATTTCTGATACCATTCCAGTAAATCTCCTCTGCACCCTCTCTAAGGCCTTGACATTCCTGCTAAAGTGTGGAGCATGGAATTAGACACAACGCTCTAACTGAGGCCTATAACCATTGAGATTTATAAAGGTCCAGCGTAAATTCCTTGTCTGTGTCTCGTACTCCCATTTCTGGTTTCTGACTCAATGTCGGCTCTGAGCTGTTGAAACTGCCTGAATAAATATTTCCACCCAACAAAGCGCTCGGAATGTGAGAAGGGACAAAGTGAGTGACCAAGTACATCAACTCCAAATAAAACTCCACCATGTAGTGAAAACACTCGAAACACAACGGCTCTTTTAAGAGCCACCCACAATCTCTCTGATAAAGCTGCACCAACATCTCTCTTGAATTGGTTTATTTCATTGGTTTTAATGCTCAGTAACTCTCTGGACCTTTCTCACTGTCTTTGTGTTTTCTGTTTCAATCTGGTATGGAGATTCTGGGAAGATGAGTTTCACTGCCTGGGAGGATCTTTGTGGTTTTCCTGCAGAAACACAAAACAAAGTCTCTTTTCAGAGTCACCCACCGCCTCATAGGGACAGCAGTGACCTGGGAACGGGAGCTGGGGTGTGTTTTATGCCGGAAATAGCAGTTAATGATTTATGTTGTGCTCTCGTTATATTCCAATCTCTGAATTGAGCCTTTCCACCGCACCAGGGTTATGGGGAGAGTTTTCATCGTTTCTTTTCCAAACGTACAGACGATGTTATAAAGTTGCTGATTTACCCAGATGGCGGATTCTCCCCTCACAGTGAAAAGTAACATCGCACCTTCACATCTGCCCATTGTTTTATAATTGAATTATTAGTCAAATGGAATTATTTGTGATGTTATTTCCCCCGAGACGGTGTTTCCTGCAGTGAAACTGATCAGTTTCAGCTCAGTCATTCAGGGACCTGGAATTCCTGCAGTTTGAGCCCGCTGTCACCCCAGCCCACTTCTGATTGGTCACCCTCTTCTCATAAAGTCAGTGACAGCCATTCGCCCCATTCAGTCCATGTCGGGTTTCCAATCTGTTCAGTCCCCGACTCGATCCCCAAAGCCCTGCATCATCCCTTTGGGTCAAAATGACAGTGGCAGGACTCGAAACTGCAATCTTCTGCTAACATCATAGAATATACCAAAAATCAGACACCTTATCCATTAGGCCACCCAGCCATAAGCTCATATGCGTGATTCAATTAGAGAACCTCGAAGCACAAAATACAAAAAATCATTGGTTGAACCTGTCAACCTGGCAGAATATTTGAATTTGTGAAAGCCGCCAATTTCACTTTGGAAAAGAAGTGATCGACTGGAAAAGTACATAAAAATCTATTTTCCCGTAGCGGTTTAAATAAACTTTTAAAACACAATTTTGCTTTTACCGACTCAAATTGCTGCTGCTATTTTATGAACAGCTTTATTTTGCCAATTTTTGTCAACTTCTCATCCGTAACTGACAGTAAAAGACTCCGTTCAGCAATCTTTCACGCGACAAATAACTCAAACTCGGTGTGGAAGTAATAAATTACAGACTATTGGTAATTCCCCTTCACACAGGCTTCAGGGGGACAGTGTGAAGCCACTGAAATAGTTGCTTCATCCTTTTAAAAGGTTCCCATTCTGTCCTGGTATTGACATGTTGGAATCAGATTTGTATTTAACAAGATATTTCTGTGAAAACAAAATCCTCAACAGACCAGCTGGGAATCTGGGAATCACTGAAGTAAAGTAAAAGGCTTTTGATTGAGAAGACGTGACTTTCTCACCAGCAGCCTGGTTACATTCCCCTCACATCCTTATACAGTGAGCAGCTCTTTCCCTCGAGAAATAGAGAGCAGCAGTTGGAAGTTCAGTAAAAGGATCGGTTCATTGAGACAAGTTTCTGACTGACAGGTGGTGCTGAATATTAATACAAGAAGGTCCTGGAATGGGAAACAAGTGTCCAGAGTGGGGTCTGAATTCAGGACAGGGAAATGGCCAGCACTGACACAGATCATTTCATTATTACATTGATATCTGACTGTCGAAAAGGAGAAGCGAGTTAAACACATGATGGTGAAAGGAATGGAAGATGACGCTGGTTGTTCTAGATGAAGAGGGATAGACAGAGGTGTGGGTACAGCAGACTTCAGACAGTAATCAGCCCTTTCAGATACTGTGGGTGGATCTGAAAAGAGCCTTTGGGTATTTGATAAAATCCTGGCAGATTGACTTGGTTTTGGTGCCCGGAGCGCTGGTTTTCTTGGGCAGCAGCACGGCCTGTATATTCGGCAGCACCCCGCCCTCAGTGTCCGGGAATCAAAAGCAAGTGTCCAGAGTGGGACCTGAAATCAGGATAGGGAAAAAAGCTCTTTGTTTAAAAACCCTCAAATAGCTACCTTGTAATTGGTCAGGTTACTAATGTTTCAGTTAGTGTAATTTATGAATAATTACTAATTAGAAAGTGCTGTTTGGACAGAGTGTAAAGCTGTGAGTTGATGTGTGAGGGACTTCACTGACTCGGGGAAGGAGATGCTCTTTGGTCTCTCTTTTCTTTTCTGCCTTTTCAGCCTCCATGGTGCAGGGGAAGAAGCTGATCGGTGAGTAACTGGTAAATTATTCTACTTATTACACTTATTACACGAGCAATAATGAGTTTGTAAAGCTAAGTAATGGCAGGGCAGCTCGAAAAGTAAAAGTTCGAAATTGGAGGAAGGCAAATTTTACAAAACTGAGAGGTGATTTGGTGGATGTGGACTGGATACAACTACTTGAAGGAAACACAAAGATGTTTTATCAGTCCATTAAGAGCAAGAGGATAGCTAAGGAAAGGGTACGGCCTTTCAGAGATGTACAAGGGAACTTCTGTGTGGATCCAGAAGATGTGGGCGGTGTTCTTAATGAGTTTTTTGTCTCTGCCTTCACAAAGGAGAGGGATGATGCAGACATTGTAGTAAAAGAAGAGGAGTGTGAAATATTAGATACGATAAGCATAATGAGAGTGGAAGTACTAGAGGGTCTGACATCCTTGAAAATGAATAAATCACCAGGGCCAGATGGTTTGCATCTGAGGTTGTTAAAGGAAGCCAGGGAGGAAATAATGGATGCGCTGAGGATCATCTTCAAATCCTCACTGGATTTGGGGGAGGTGCCGGAGGATTGGAGGTCAGCGAACGTTGTACTATTATTTAAAAAGGATGTGAGGGAAAGGCCAAATAATTATAGACCAGTCAGTCTGACCTCGGTGGTGGGTAAATTATTAGAAACAATTCTGAGGGACAGGATAAACTGCCACTTAGAAAGGCATTGATTAATCAGGGATAGTCAGCATGGATTTGTAAAGGGAAGGTCATGTCTCACTAACTTGACTGAGTTTTTTGAGGAAGTAACAAGGAACATTGATGAGGATAGTGCGGTGGATGTGGTTTACACGGATTTTAGTAAGGCATTTGATAAGGTCCCACTGGTCAATAAAATGAAAGCCCATGGGATACAGGGGAATGTGGCAGGTTGGATCCAAAATTGACTCAGTGGCAGGAAACAAAGGATAGTTATCGACGGATGTTTTTGCGAATGGAAAGCTTTTTTCAGTGGCATTCCACAGGGCTCAGTGTTGGGTCCCTTGCTGTTTGTGGTATATATTAATGATTTGGAATTAAATGTGGGAGCTATGATTGGGAAATTTGCTGATGACACAAAAATTGGCCGTGTAATTGATAGTGAGGAGGATAGCTGTAGACTTCAGAATGATATGAATGGATTAGTTGAGTGGGCGGAAAAATGGCAAATGGAATTCAATCTGGAGAAGTGTGAGGTATTGCATTTGGGGAGGGCAAACAAAGCAAGGGAACACTCAATAAACGGGAAGATATTGAGAGGGGTAGAAGAAGTGAGAGACTTTGGAGTGCATGTCCACAGGTCCCTGAAAGTGACAGGACAGGTAGATAGAGTGGTGAAGAAGGCATATGGAATGCTTTCCTTACTTGGTCGACAAAAGCAGGGATGTAATGCGTGAACTGTTTAAACCGGTGGTTTGGCCACAGCTGGAGTATTGCGTACAGTTCTGGTCATCACATTACAGAAAGGACATAATTGCTGTGGAGAGAGTACAGAGGAGATTTACAAGAATGATACTGTGGGTGGCTCCGAAAAGAACCTTTGGGTATTTGATAAAATCCTGGCAGATTGCCTTGGTTTTGGTGCCCGGAGCGCTGGTTTTCTTGGGCAGCAGAATGGCCTAGATATTAGGCAGCACCCAGCCCTGAGTGATGGTCACCCCTCCCAGCAGCTTGGTGAGCTCCTCGTCATTCTGGACAGCCAGCTGCAGGTGTCTGGGGATGATGCGGGTCTTCCTGTTGTCCCGGGCCGCGTTACCAGCCAACTCGAGGATTTCAGCGGTCAGATACTCGAGCACAGCAGCCAGATAGACCGGGACTCCGGCACCCACACGCTCAGCATAGTTGCCCTTTCTCAGGAGCCTGTGAAAATGGCCCACCGGGAACTGCAGTACAGCCCGGGAGGAGCGAGACTTGGCCTTGGCCCGATCTTTCCCGCCGGTCTTTCCTCTTCCAGACTTTTCTTTTCCAAAAATAGACTTGAGGACATTCCGTGCAGACCACTGCCTGATGGATTGGTGGTCAAAGGTGCTTTTCCACACAAACAGTTCCACGAAGGCACAGTCCAACTGGATGAAGCATTCCGTGGCAATGTGACCAGATCCATCCTTCGCAACACCGGGGTCAGATAGAACCTCAGCACGTAGTGACACTTGGTGTTTGCATACTGGGGCTCTACGCACAGCTTGATGCAGCCACATACTAAGGCGGCCATCAGGTTGAGGGCGACGTTGAGTACATTTTTTCGCCTTTATCCAGAGGTTTGAACATCGTGTCCCTCCAGACCCGGTCCATTTTGCATCTTCAGATAAAGCGGGAAATGGCTCGGGTGATCGCCACAGCACAGGAGTGGGGTATGGGCCAGACCTGTGCCTCTTACAGCAACAACGTGAGCACCTTGCACCTGATGACCAGGTTCTTACCCATAATAGAGAGTGATCGCTGCTCCCACTTGCTCAGTTTATGTTGTACCCTGGCTACTCGCTCCTCCCAGGTTTTGGTGCACGTCCCGGCCCTTACAAACCATATCCCCAGCACCTTCAGGTAGTCTGGCCTGACGGTGAAGGGGACAAAGGATCGGTCAGCCCAGTTTCCAAGGAACATGGCCTCGCTCTGGCCATGGTTAACATTGGCTCCCGAATCCAGTTCGAACTGGTCGCAGATGCTCATCAGTCTGTGAATGGACAGCGGATCCGATCAGAATACTGCAACATCATCCATGTACAGGGAGGCTTTGACCTGAGTGACTCCACTGCCTGGGATTGTCACCCCTCTTATGCTCGCATCCTTCCAAATAGACTCAGCAAAGGGTTCGAAACAGCAAACACACAAGGCAGGGGAAAGAGGACAGCCCTGTCTGACTCCAGATTTGATTGGAAACTTTCTGATTCCCACTCAATTTTTTGGACTGTACTACTGATGTTTGTGTAGAGCAGTTTGATCCAATTGCAGATTCCCTCCCCAAACCCCATTTTGGAGAGCATATCCATCATGTATGTGTGCGATATGCTGTCAAAAGCCTTCTCCTGGTCCAGGCTGATGAGGCAGGTGTCCACCCTCCTGACCCATACATAGGTGATCGTATCCCTGAGTAGCATGACACTATCAGAGATCTTCCTGCTGGGTACAGTACAGGTCTGGTCAGGGTGAATCACCAACTCCAGAGCAGAGTTGACTCGACTGGCGATGACTTTGGACAGAACCTTGTAGTCTACATTAAGCAGTGAGATGGGCCGCCAATTTCTGATTTCTGCCCTCTCCCCCTTCTGCTTGAAGGTGAGGGTGATGATGCCTTTCCTCATGGATTCTGACATGCTGCCGGCCAGGAGCGTACTCTCGTACACTTCCAGCAGGTCTGGGCTGACCCAGTACCACAGGGCCGAATAGAACTCAACTGGTAAGCCGTCGCTTCCGGGAGTTTTCTTCGTCTCAAAAGACTTGATGGCCTTTGTCAGCTTGTCCAGAGTTAGCGGTTTGTCCAGATTCTCCTGCATGCTGTCATCTAAGACCTCTGTGATGGATGACAGGAAGGACTGGGAGGACGTGCTGTCCATAGACTTCACGTCTTACAGCCCAGCATTCAAGGATTTGCTAATCCTTAGTATGTCGGACTGCGAAGTTGTGACCGAGCCATCCTCTTCCTTCAAGCTGCTGATCACAAAGCTCTCTCTGTGTACCTTTTGGAAGAAGAAACGCGAGCACGTCTCATCCTGCTCAATGGAGCAGACTCTGGACCGGAGGATGATCTTGGAGGCCTCCGTGGCAAAGAGCGAGGCCTGCTGGCTCTTCACCTCTTGGAAGTCCTCCTTGACCTAAACCCCCATCGACTGCAGCCAGAGCAGATTTTGCATTCTTTTCTGGAGTGCGGACATTTCCCTCTGTCTCTCTCACCCTCTGAACACCTTTGGAGATAAAGAACCTCTTGATGTTCTCCTTGATCACTTCCCACCAGTTCACCGGATACTCAAAGAGGGTCTCACTGTTCTCCAACATTTTCAATCTCTTTTGAGTTCCTCAATGTTCTCTGGGGTTAGCAGTGTAGCATTGAGCTTCCATGTCCCCCTGCCAACCCGCTGGTCATCCTGTAAGTGACAGTCAACCAGTAAGAGGCAGTGGTCGGAGAAGAACACCGGCTTGACGTCGGTGGATCTGACCGTGAAAGCAGGGGACACATACAGGAAGTCAATCCTGGAACGGGCAGACCCGTCCGATCTTGACCAGGTTTATCTACGCTGCTCTCTGTCTGCAGGTTTGCTGAAGACATTGTGCAGTTTGGCATTTTATACTGTTTCCTTTAAGAATCTGGGCGGAGCGTCCAGTTTTCTGTCGTCACTGCCAGATCGTCCAGCTGCATCAATGATGCAGTTGAAGTCACCTCCAAGAATGATCGGCCTGGATGTCGCCAGCAGCAGTGTGAGTTGCTGGAGGATGGTCAGCCACTCGCTGTATTGGACCGGGTCATATACGTTGCTTAACTGGAGCGGAGCATTGTTGTACATTACATCTGCTACGAGAAGGCGACCGCCCACCAGCATCTTAACTTCAGAGATGGTTAAGTTGCCTTCCCGCAGCAGAATCCCCAGGCCGGAGGAACAGGAACCATTTCCTCTGGACCAGATCGATGACCCATGGGATCACCATCGTGACCATTGCCTGTAAGTGCTGCGGTGCAGGATTCCACACTCCTGACGAAACAGTACGCCAGCTTTGACCTTTGCGAAGTCATCCAACGTTGAAACACATCACGTGGTGGATTTAACACAATGCATGTTAATCGAAGCAATCTTTATATCCACTATAAAGTTGGGTGTTGCTTACCACACCAGGTGTCCTTGCTAGTCCCGGTCCTTGAGTATGTTCCTGCATACCCATAGTGTACGCAAGCTGTTTCACATTCGTTGAGCCCAGAAACCCCTCATGGTTATTCATGAGGGTTTTGTTCCACTGGGGTGACATCGGCGGGTGGGGGGGCGGGTCTTGTAGGCAGCAAGGCTTGGGTTGTCCTCTATTGTTGGTGTCTTTCCCCTCGGTCCCTCCTCGAAGACATCACTGTTCCTGACTTCCCGGAGCTGGAGCTGGAGTGCGCAGGATACTTCGCTGCTCTCGGGCTCCCGGAGCTGGGGTGCACTGAGCATCTCCTTGGGTTCCATGCTTTTGGTTTGGGGTGCGCTGGGCGTGTCACAGCTTCCAGTGCCCCGGAGCTGGTGGGCTTTATCTTCCAGCTCCTTTGAGTTCTGCTGCTTCTTTTGGAGGTGCCATCGTTCCGGCCCTTCCTCGTCCAGTGAGGAGGAGCTGCTGTGGTCTGTCTCAGACGGTAGCCTCCTCTTGCCACTGGTTGGGTGTTGACCTGTTCTTTTTTTGGAGCTTTTTTCTTTGTGGTCTTCCTTTGTACCACCTGCCACTGACCTGTTTGTCCATCTGCTGCCTCCTCCTCCATTAATTCTGTCTGTGGAGGAGGAGTTTCCAGGCACGGAGTAGGTGTTGGGTCACTGGTTGCAGCTGCCTCCCCTTTCTTCTCTTTCTCAGATAGACTTTCATCGCTGTGGGGAGGATTGCTTGTTTCCCTCCCAGCACCAGACATGTTCACCGTTCCTTAACCCGGTCTTTCCTTGATCCTTGCTGCCTGAGCATAACTGAGGCAGCGTTTGGGCAGGTTTTGTAGAGGTGGCCTGCCCCACCTCACAGGTTGCAGTACTTACAATGATTACAGTCCTTGGTCTGATGGCCTTCCTTCTTGCAGTTCTTGCAGACGACTGTGCTGCAGTTAGCTGCCACGTGACCAGATTTGCCGCAGGTACGACAAACTCTGGGCTGCTCCGCATAGACCATGAAGCCTCGACTTCCCCCGAAAGCGAAGCTGGAGGGAGGATGGATGATGGCTCCGTTGGCATCGACCTTCAAGGTCACCTTGACCTGCCGCTAGCTGGTCCAAATCCAAATGGGTCCTTGACATCAGTGCTGCCGCCGGCCACCTCGACGTACCTGGTGAGGAAGGTGAGTACATCCACGACAGGAACATGGAGGTTGTAGAGGTGGATTCTCACCACCCAGTCACGTTGCGATGGCAGTGTGAAGAGCGGCTCCACTGTGAGGATTGACAGCGGCGCCTGGTTTCCCTTCTCCTTGAACACATTCAGGAACTTGATGCATCCGCCATGTTCTTGGACGTCACGTCAAAATATCCACTGCTGGGGAAGTCCTGCAGGCAGAAGATGTTTACAGCTTGGAATCCACAGCAATCAATAAGGATTTTCTTAATGAAGAAGGTACGATCAACCAGTGCATCTCCATCATTATCCTTCACTACCACCCGAACGATGTTACACACTCCCTGGCCTGAAGTTACAGAATTGGTTACAGCCATTTTACTCAAAAACTTACCTGAGACAGGATCATGGTCTCTCCCCTGCTCCTCTTCCAGACATTTCCACAATCTCACAAATACTTTCACAAAGAGTGAGGAATTCCTCCCGCACTTCCCTGCTTTACCTTCTGGAGGAATGCAGTCCGGCTACTTCGGATTGGTTACTGTCTGCTGAGTCTCATTGGCTGGTTCATGTCACCAATCAGGTAGCTGCTATTTCGCCGATCATCAAAGGGCAATGAGAAAATGGGGCGGAGATTGACAGTGGCAAATTGTCAGAGCTGAAATCCATTCACAAATTTGAAAAGCCCGCAAAAATATTTGTGAAACAAGGAACAGCTGAAATATAATAAATAATATCGTCTAAAGAGTAAAATGTATTTCACTCTCTCCTTATATTGTGTTTCTCCTCATTGTCCGTCACAGATACCAGACTTACTTTCCTTCCGGGGGCGGAGCGGAGAGGAGTTGACCTGTGGGGAGAACGCCAAGAGCAGAACAAATAAATTGAGCCCAAGGATCGCGGCCCAGTCACTCACCTTCCGGGAGAGGACTGGACCTGTGGGGAGAACACCGAGAGTGGAGCCGATAAATTGAGCCCGAGGATCGTGGCCCTGTCACTCACCTTCCGGGAGTGGAGCGGACCTGTGGGGAGAACACCGAGAGTGGAGCCGATAAATTGAGCCTGAGGATCGCGGCCTAGTCACTCACCTTCCAGGTGAGAAGCGGAGAGCAGTCCAGGCACGCCGGAGTTTGAAAACAAAGGAGCTGTGATGTCACAGGAAGGCTGCAAGGTGATTGGTTGGTGAGTATCTGCTGTTAGGGTAAATAGCTGGGTAAGTAACTAAAAGTAAAGGGAAAGGTCTACAGTTTTTTCAATAAAGGAGGTCGTGTTTTTTGGGGGAGAATCAAGGTCCCGAGTGTAAATAATTTAATTTTTGGGTACTTTAAGGGGATAAATTAAGGGTAAGTTATGGCAGGGCAGCTCAGCAATGTGGAGTGATCCTCCTGTGCAATGTGGGAAGTCAGGGACACTTCAAGTATCCAGGACGAACACGTGTGCAGGAAGTGTCTCCAGCTGCAGCTACTCGAAATCCACGTTTCGGATCTGGAGCGGCGGCTGGAGATACTGTGGAGCATCCGCGAGGCTGAGATCATCATGGATAGCACGTAAAGGGAGGTGGTCACATCGCAGGTAAAGACTGCTCAGGTAGAAAGGGAATGGGTCACCACCAGGCAGAGTAGAAGAACTAGGCAGGTAGTGAAGGAGTCCCCTGGATCCATCTCCCTTTCTAACAGATTTTCCACTTTGAATACTATTGGGGGAGATGGCTTCTCAGGGGAATGCAGCAAGAACCAAGTCTGTGGCACCACAGGTGGATCAGCTGCACAGGAGGGGAGGAAAAGGAGTAGAAGAGCTATAGTGATAGGGGATTCCATCGTAAGAGGTACAGATAGGCATTTCTGTGGCTGCAAACGTGACTCCAGGATGGTATGTTGCCACCCTGGTGCATGGGTCAAGGATGCCACAGAGTGGCTGCAGGACAAGGGGGAGGGTGAACAGTCAGAGGTCATGGTACACATTGGCACCAATGACATAGGTAGAAAGAGGGATGAGGTCCTGCAACCAGAATTTAGGGAGCTAGATAGCAGATTAAAAAGCAGGACCTCAAAGGTTGTAATCTCTGGATTACTCCCAATGCCACATGCTAATGAGTATAGGAATAAGAGGGTAGAGCAGATGAATGCATGGCTGAGGATATGGTGCAGGAGGGAGGGCCTTAATTTCCTCGACCACTGGGTCTGTTTCTGGCAAAGGTGGGACCTATACAAGTTGGACGGGTTGCACCTGAACTGGAACGGGACCAACATACTTGCTGGGAGGTTTGCTAGTGCTGTTCTGGGGGGAGGTGGGGGGGGTTTAAACTAATTTGGCAGGGGGGTCGGATACAGAGTGGAGGTACAGTAGGGGGTTAAACACAGTCAAATTTAAAAGAGAAACTGAGTCAGTCTGGAAGGCAGAGCAAATATAGACCTGTTACGGCACAAGTGAAAAATGCAAGGCTGGATTGCATCTATTTTAATGCAAGGAGTCTTACTAATAAGGCAGATGAATTGAGGGCGATGATTAGCACATGGGATTATGATCTTATTCCTATCACAGAGACATGGTTGAGGGAGGGGCTGGACTGGCAGCTCAGTATTCCAGGGTACAGAATCTACAGGCAAGACAGGTGAGGGAGTAAAAGAGGAGGTGGCATTGCACTGTTGATCAAGGAGTCAATTACTGCAGTAAGGAAGGATGATATCTTAGAAATTCCTCAAATGAGGCCATATGGGTAGAACTTAAAAACAAAAAGGGGACAATCACTTGGCTGGGAGTGTACTACAGGCCTCTAAACAGACAGGAAGAGATAGAGGAGAAAATATGTAGGCAAATCTCAGAGAGGTGGAAGAATCTTCTTCTTTGGCCTCCTTGTCTCGAGAGACAATGGGTAAGCACCTGGAGGTGGTCAGTGGTTTGTGAAGCAGCACCTGGAGTGGATATAAAGGCCAATTCTAGAGTGATAGACTCTTCCACAGGTGCTGCAGATAAAATTGGTTGTCAGGGCTGTTACACAGTTGGCTCTCCCCTTGCGCTTCTGTCTTATTTCCTGCCAACTGCGAAGTCTCTTCGACTCGCCACATTTTAGCCCCACCTTTATGGCTGCCCGCCAGCTCTGGCAATCACTGGCAACTGACTCCCACGACTTGTGATCAATGTCACAGGACTTCATATCGCGTTTGCAGACGTCTTTTAAGCGGAGACATGGACAGCTGGTGAGTCTGATACCAGTGATGAGCTCGCTGTACAATGTGTCCTTGGGGATCCTGCCATCTTCCATGTGGCTCACATGGCCAAGCCATCTCAAGTGCCACTGGCTCACTAGGGTGTATATGCTGGGGATGTGTTGGAGATACGGTCCTGCCACCTGATGCCAAGGATTCTCCGGAGGCTGCGAAGATGGAATGAATTGAGACGTCGCTCTTGGCTGACATACGTTGTCCAGGCCTCGCTGCCATAGAGCAAGGTACTGAGGACACAGGCTTGATACATTCGGAC
Organism: Heterodontus francisci; assembly: GCF_036365525.1. Taxonomy (NCBI): domain Eukaryota; kingdom Metazoa; phylum Chordata; class Chondrichthyes; order Heterodontiformes; family Heterodontidae; genus Heterodontus; species Heterodontus francisci. The sequence continues at coordinate 1,862,744 of NW_027142006.1, forward strand.
TTTTGTGTTCCGTATCAGTGCGCCATTTTCCCACACTCTCTTGGCCAGTCTGGACATAGCAGTGGAAGCCTTTCCCATGCACTTGTTGATTTCTGCATCGAGAGACAGGTTACTGGTGATAGTTGAGCCTAGGTAGGTGAACTCTTGAACCACTTCCAGAGCGTGGTCGCCGATATTGATGGATGGAGCATTTCTGACGTCCTGTCCCATGATGTTCTTTTTCGTGAGGCTGATGGTTGGGCCATATTCGTTGCAGGCAGCCGCAAACCTGTCGATGAGACTCTGCAGCCACTCTTCAGTGTGAGATATTAATGCAGCATCGTCAGCAAAGAGGAGTTCCCTGATGAGGACTTTCCGTACTTTGGTCTTCGCTCTTAGACGGGCAACCTGCCACCTGATCTTGTGTGGAGGAAAATTCCTTCTTCTGAAGGGTTGAACGCATGTGAGAGCAGCAGGGAGAAGAAGATCCCAAACAATGTAGGTGCGAGAACACAGCCCTGTTTCATGCCACTCAGGATAGGAAAGGGGTCTGATGAGGTGCCGTTATGCTAAATTGTGCTTTCATATTGTCATGGAATGAGGTGATGATACTTAGTAGCTTTGGTGGACATCCAATCTTTTCTAGTAGTCTGAAGAGATCACGTCTGCTGACGAGGTCAAAGGCTTTGGTGAGATCTATGAAAGCAACGTAGAGGGGCATCTGTTGTTCACGGCATTTCTCCTGTAGCTGGTAAAGGGAGAACAGCATGTCAATGTTGGATCTCTCTGCTCGAAAGCTACACTGTGCCTCAGGGTAGACACGCTCAGCCAGCTTCTGGAGCCCGTTTAAAGCGAATCGAGTGAAGACTTTCCCCACTATCATGGACAGGGAGATTCCACGGTAATTGTTGCAGTCACCACGGTCACCCTTGTTCTTATAGAGGGTGATGATATTGCCATCGCGCATGTCCTGTGGTACTGCTCCCTCGTCCCAGCACAGGCAAAGCAGTTCGTAGAGTGCTGGAAGTATAGCAGGCTTGGTACTCTTGATTATTTCAGGGTAATGCTGTGCTTCCCAGGTGCTTTTCTGCTGGCGAGAGAATGAATGGCATCACTGAGTTCCGATTTTGTTGGCTGTACGTCCAGCTCATCCATGACTGGCAGAGACTGGGCTGCATTGAGGGCGGTCTCAGTGACAACATTTTCCCTGGAGTACAGTTCTAGGTAGTGCTCCACCCAACAGTCCATTTACTTCCGTTGGTCAGTGATTGTGTCCCCTGATTTAGATTTGAGGGGGGCGATCTTCTTGATGTTTGGCCCAAAAGCTCTCTTAATGCCATCATACATTCCTCGGATGTTTCCGGTGTCAGAGGCCAGCTGAATATGACTGTATAGGTGTTGCCAGTAGTCATTTGCACAGTGCCTGGCTGTTCTTTGTGCAGCGCTTCTGGCTGCTTTAAGAGCTACGGATGTTAACTCGCTGGGGGCTTTCTTGTAGTTCAACAGTGCAATGCGCTTAGCGGCTATGACAGGTTCCAGCTCTTCAAAGTGTGATTGAAACCAGTCTGCATTCTGCTTCACACGTTTGCCTTCGGTGATCATAGCTGAGTCATAGATGGCAACTCTCATGTGGGCCCACTTGGTCTCTGCATCCCCTGTCGGAGTGTTTTGAAGGACTTTATCAAGTGAATTTAGAAACTTACGTAACAGCTGTGGATAAGAAATTCTGCTAGTGTTGATGCGCGGGCGGCCCTTCCGCTTGGAGTGATGCAGCTTCTTTGGTTTGAGTCTAACCTTGCTGCATACCACACACTGCACACCACACACATACTTGTCCACTCAACACAGTATTAGACTGGCAGTAAAGTAAGCTTGTCTGCAGCTTGCTGTGAAATGGCATGAGACTGACATCTCTTGGTGTGAAATAGAACTGCAAGAGGGAAATTGATTGATAATAAAAAGCTCGGTGGGAATGTAAGCTGTGAGGGGATACAAAGGGCCGGATTTTATTTGGTTCACTCCCCGCGAGATTCCGGCCCTGCTCCAATTCTGGTCTTTTGAGCATCGCTGATTTTTATCGCTCCGCCGCTGGCAGCTGTGCCATCAGCTGTCCAGGCCCGAAGCCTGAGATTTCCCTCCCTGAACTCTCCGCCTCTCGACCTCTCTTCCCTCCTTTAAAACACTCATGGAAGCCTACTTCTGTGACCAAGCTTTTGGCCATCTGCTCGAATACGGTCTTGTGTGGCTTGGGGTCCAATTTTGCTTTCCGACACTCCTGTGAAGTGCCATGGGACGCTGTATTACGTTAAAGGTGCTCTATAAATTTACACACAAGTTGTTGTTGTTTTTGGTCTGGAATGTATTGCCTGAGAGAATGGTGGAAGGAGACTCAATCGTCAGGTTGAAAAGGGAATTTCGATAAATAGTTGAAAGGAAATGAAAGAGCTGCCACAGGCACGATGGGCCGCCCTGGTTGTAGATGTCGTCGTCATCCTTCCTTCTATGTGAGATGATGGACTTGCAGCAAATCCATTGGTGATGGGATAGTTTCCCATGGTGCACTTTGTCCGATAGCTGAAGAGGTCAATCTGTGAGAGGCAGGTTCTTCCACAAGTGCCACATATGAGGTGGGATTATCAGGTGTCGCTGTTTTCCATGTTGGCACCTGCTGTCAAGTTGCTGTAGTCACTGATTGTTATGGTGACGCACACACCAGTCCAGGGGTAATATCACCATTTCCCTCTGTTGTTGGCCAGTGTCTCCCATGTGTGAAAATCGATGTTTCGGGCCTTCATGCCCTGCTTGCAGGCATCCTTGAAGTGGGGCTTTGGACATCCAACTGGTCTTCTGTCTCCGGCGACCTCCCCTTGGGAATGTGTCATCTTCCATCCTGCGAATGTGCCTGAGCCAGCAAAGTCACCTCTGCTTGACGAGTGTGAGCATACTCGGGAGATTTGCTTTTGAAAGCATTGTTACATTTGTGATGTTGTCCAGTGTTTATTTGCGCAGTGTCTCACTGTCTTTTGCACAACTGCCTTGGCTAATTTCAAGTCATATAATGTTCTGGCTGCTGTTTTCATGTTGTGCGTCAGGTCGGTTCTGCTTTTTGCTTCAATAACAGATGTCATCTCTGCTGAGTAGGTGGGGAAGAGACAGTTGCCCACCTCCTTCTGGAATGTGTCTTTGCAAAGCAGGTGTGGAAAGAGATGCAGTGGTTTTTGTTGAGGTTCATCCCAAGCAGCTCTGTAACACAGGAGTCTGTGCTCTACGGGCTGTTCCCAGGGACACGCACTGAGACAAACATCAACTGCTGCTGGAGGACCATCAATTCGGTGAAAGACACTCTTTGGTCTGCCCTAAACTTGCTGGTCTTCCAGCGCAAAAAGTTGTCCACGACCGAGTGTTGCAGACTGGCACATTCCAAGGTCCAGGACTACGTGCTGAGGGACACACTAAAGCTTGGGGTAGCCGCTGCAAAGGCTCAATGGGGAAAGACCATTGTGTAAGGTCCTCCTGCCATAGTGAACTAAGGAACTGGACCCATGGGAAACCCCTCAGGCTGTATACACCAAATATGGTTTTGCTGCAAAATGTACATGGCAGGTATAATGGAATGGAAGGGTTGTGAGGCAACTCACTCCTCTATTAAAGAAAACTGATTTATTTCACACTTTTTGAAATGTCATAGAGTCATGGAGAGATACAGCACTAAAAAAGGCCCTTTGGCCCACCGAGTCTGTGCTGACCACCAACCACCCATTTGCACTAATCCTACATTAATCCCATATTCCCTACCACATCCCCACCTTCCCTCAATTCTGCGACCAGCTACCTACACTCGGGGCAATGTACAATGGCCAATTTACCTATCAACCTGCAAGTCTTTGGCTGTGGGAGGAAACCAGAGCACCCGGCGGAAACCCACGAGGTCACAGGGAGAACTTGCAAACTCCACACAGGCAGTACCCAGAACTGAACCCGGGTCGCTGGAGCTGTGAGGCTGCAGTATTTTTTTCCAGATTTTTATGAATAAAGTATATTTTGGAAAAACAAAATTCTAATGAAGTAGGCGCAGTCGATGGGTGCACCTCCTTCACTATCTTTCACCGCCACCCTAACGGTGTTACGCACCCCCTGGCCTGTATCTCTGGTGTTGGTTGCAGCCATTTTTACTTGACGTTTTCCTGGGACAAGTACTAAATCCTCAACTGACAGGGAAACCACCACCACGGTAGATCTATAATCCCAAAGGGCGGAATGCCCTAAATACGGTGCTGAAACCACCTCCCACCCCCAAAAAAACACAAAAACAGCACCTGCATTATCAAACGCCACTGATCACGGTCTCTCCCCTGCCAGCTAAGTCCAAGCATTGAGGTGGAGAAGTGCGTACTTGGCGCTGCGAAGAAACGAGCAGCAGTGTTTATAGCAAAAAATATTTGGGAGCAGAAACACTGTCCAGCAACAGCTAGTAAATTCTATTTTTGATTCATATAATCAGGGGTGAGTGCAAAAGCAGACCCCCAACTATCACAAATTCTGCAGTTGAGTATCCCACATTTGAAGACATCGCAGGCATCAGCAAACCCACAGGACAATAGGTTAGCCTCATCCTGGGAGAACATTTTTCTTTATTTCCAAAATATACTTTATTCATAAAAATCTGTAAAAATTACATTCCCAAACAGTTTAAGACAGCATCAAGTCAAAAAATACAAACAGTGCGAAGGTGATCAGTTTCCTTCTATCCAATCATGAGTTGCCTCACAACTCTTCCATTTCATTGTCATTTTACATTTACAGCACACAGAATTTTCCCGATACAGTTCGAGGTGTTTCCCATGGATCCAGCCCCTCAGTTCAGCTTGGTGGGGGGACCTTACACTGTGGCCTTTCCCCATTGAGCCTTTGCTGCGGCTGCCCCAAGCTTAAGTGCATCCCTCAGCACGTAGTCCTGGACCTTGAAACGTGCCAGTCTGCAACATTCCGTCACAGACAACTCTTTGCACTGGAAAACCAGCAAGTTTCTGGCAAACCAAAAGGCATCTCCCGCTGAATTGATAGTCCTCCAAGCAGTTGATGTTTGTATCAGTGTGCGTCCCTGGGAACAGTCTATCGAGCACAGACTCCTGTGTTATCAAGCTGCTTGGAATAAACCATGACAAAAACCACTGTATTGCTTTGAACTTTTTTTTTTATTTCCAAAATATACTTTATTCATAAAAATCTGCAAAAATTACATTGCCAAACAGTTTCCAAACAGCACCAAAAAATACAAACATTGCAAGTGAGATCAGTTTCCTTCAATACTGTCATGAGTTTCTTCCGAACCCTTCTGTTTCACAATTGTCATGTCAATTACAGCTTTACATTGACAGCAATTGAGAATATTAACGATAAAGTTCGAGGGGTTTCCCATTGACCCAGCCCCTCAGTCCAGCTTGGTGGGGGAACCTTACACTGTGGTCTTTCCCCATTGAGCCTTTGCTGCGGCTGCCCCAACCTTCAGTGCGTCCCTCAGCACGTAGTCCTGGACCTTGGAATGTGCCAGTCTGCAACATTCGGTGGTGGACAACTCTTTGCACTGGAAGACCAGCAAGTTTCGGGCAGACCAAAGGGCGTCTTTCACCGAATTGATAGTCCTCCAGCAGCAGTTGATGTTTGTCTCGGTGTGCGTCCCTGGGAACAGCCCGCAGAGCACAGACTCCTGTGTTACAGAGCTGCTTGGGATGAACCTTGACAAAAACCACTGCATCTCTTTCCATACCTGCTTTGCAAAGGCACATTCGAGGAGGAGGTGGGCGACCGTCTCTTCCCCATCACAGCCAACGCGGGGGCATTGTGCGGAGGGGCGAGACTTCGGGTGTGCATGAAGGATCTGACGGGGAGGGCCCTTCTCACCACCAGCCAAGCTACGTCTTGGTGCTTGTTTGAAAGTTCTGGTGATGAGGCATTCCGCCAAATGACTTTGACGGTCTGCTCGGGGAACCATCCGACATGATCCACCGTTTCCTTTTCCCGTTGGGCCTTGAGGACATTCCGTGCAGACCACTGCCTGATGGATCGGTGGTCAAAAGTGTTTTCCCGCAGAAACTGCTCCACGAAGGATAGGTGGTACGGCACCGCCCAACTGCATGGAGCGTTCCGCGGCAATGTGACCAGGCCCATCCTTCGCAACACCGGGGACAGATAGAACCTCAGCACGTAGTGACACTTGCAGTTTGCGTACTGGGGATCTACACACAGCTTGATGCAGCCGCACACGAAGGCGGTCATCAGGATGAGGGCCACGTTGGGTACATTTTTCCCGCCCTTGTCCAGAGATTTGAACATCGTGTCCCTCCGGACCCGGTCCATTTCCCTGCTGCTGGAGGACCATCAATTTGGTGATAGACACTCTTTGGTCTGCACGAAATCTGCTGGTCTTGCAGCGCAAAAAGTTGTCCACGACCGACTTTTGCAGACTGGCACATTCCAAGGTCCAGGACTACATGCTGAGGGACGCTCTTTTATTAAGGTTGTTAGGATAAAGGTTCTTTCTCTTCAAAGGTGATCAGATGGCGAGAGAGAGACAGAGGGAAATGTCCCGACTCCAGAAAAGAATGCAAAATCTGCTCTGGCTGCAGTCGATGGGAGTCGAGGTCAAGGAGGACTTCCAAGAGGTGAAGAACCAGCAGGCCTCGCTCTTTGCCACGGAGGCCTCCAAGATCATCTTCCGGTCCAGAGTCCTCGCCATTGAGCAGGATGAGACGTGCTCACGTTTCTTCTTCCAAAATGTACACAGAGAGAGCTCTGTTATCAGCAGCTTGAAGAAACAGGATGGCTCAGTAAAGTCTTTGCAATCCAACACAGCGGCACAGTGGCGCAGTGGTTAGCACCACAGCTTCACAGCTCCAGTGACCCGGGTTCAATTCTGGAGACTGCCTGTGTGGAGTTTGCAAGTTCTCCTTGTGTCTGCGTGGGTTTTCTCCGGGTGCTCCGGTTTCCTGCCAAAAGACTTGCAGGTTGGTAGATATATTGGCCATTATAAATTGCCCCTAGTATAGGTAGGTGGTAGGGAAATATAGGAACAGGTGAGGATATGGTAGGAATATGGGATGACTATAAATGGGTGGTTGATGGTCGGCACAGACTCGGTGGGCCGAAGGGCCTGTTTCAGTGCTGTATCTCTAAAAAAATACTAAGGATCAGCAAATCCTTTAATGCTGGGCTGTAAGACGCGAAGCCCACAGACAGCACGGCTTCCCAGTTCTTCCTGTCATCTATCACAGAGGTCTTGGAAGACAGCATGAGGGAGAGACTGGACAAGCCGCTAACTCTGGACGAGCTGACAAAGGCCATCAGGTCCATCGAGACGAGTACATCTTCCGGAAGCGACGGCTTACCGGTTGAGTTGTATTCGGCCCTGTGGGACTGGGTCGGCCCAGACCTGCTGGAAGTATACGAGAGTATGCTCCTGGCCGGCAGCATGTTAGAATCCATGAGAAAAGGCATCATCACCCTCATTTACAAGCGGAAGGGGGAGAGGGCGGAAATCAGAAATTGGCGGCCCATCTCACTGCTTAATGTAGATTACAAGATTCTGTCCAAAGTCATCGCCAGTCGAGTCAAGTCTGCTCTGGAGCAGGTGATTCACCCTGACCAGGCCTGCACTGTACTCAGCAGGAAGCTCTCTGATAGTCTCACACTACTCAGGGATATGGACATCTGCCTCATCAGCTTGGACCAGGAGAAGGTTTTTGACAGGATATTGCACACATTCATGATGGACGTGCTCTCCAAAATGGGGTTTGGGGAGGGAATCTGCAATTGGATCCAACTGCTTTACACAAACATCAGTAGTGCAGTCTCAATCAATGGGTGGGAATCATAAAGGTTCCTGATCCAATCTGGAGTCAGACAGGGCTGTCCTCTCTCCCCTGTCTTGTCTGATTGCTGTATCGAACCTTTTGCAGAGTCCATTAGGAAGGATGCAGGCATAAGAGGGGTGACAATCCCAGTCAGTAGACGCACTCAGGTAAAAGCCTCCCTGTACATGGACAATGTTGCTGTCTTCTGCTCGGATCCACCATCCCCTCGCAGACAGATGAGCATCTGCGACCAGTTCGAACCAAAGTCAACTATGGCAAGAGTGAGGCCATGTTCTTTGGGAACCGGGCGGACAGATCCTTTGTCCCCTTCACCATCAGGTCAGACTACCTGAAGGTGCTGGGGATACGGTTCGGAAGGGCCGGGGCCTGCTCCAAAACCTGGAAGGAGCGAGTGACCAGGGTGCACAATAAACTGAGTGTGTGCGAGCAGCGATCTCTCTCCATTGTGGGTAAGAAAATGGTCATCAGGTGCGAGGCACTCTCGTTGTTGCTGTACGTGGCGCAGGTCTGGCCCATACCCCACTCCTGCACTGTGGCAGTCACCCGAGCCATTTTCCGCTTTATCTGGAGATCTAAAATGGACCAGGGCGGGAGGGACACGATGTTCAAACCTCTGGACAAGGGCGGGAAAAATGTACCCAACGTCGCCCGCATCCTGATGACCACCTTCGTGTGCAGCTGCACCAAGCTGTGTGCAGAGCCCCAGTACACAAACACCAAGTGTCACTATGTGCTGAGGTTTTATCTGTCCCCGGTGTTGCGAAGGATGGGGCTGGTCACATTGCCGCGGATCGCTTCATCCAGTTGGACTGTGCCGTACCAGCTATCCTTCGTGGGAATGTTTCTGAGGGAAAACAGCTTTGACCACCAATCCATCAGGCAGTGGTCTGCACGGAATGTCCTCAAGGCCCTACGGGAAAAGGAGATGGTGGATCCGGTCGGATGGTTCCCCGAGCTGATTGCCAAAGTCATTTGGCAGAATGCCTCATCACCAGAACTTTCAAACAAGCACCAAGATGTAGCTTGGCTGGTGGTAAGAAGAGTCCTTCCTGCCAGATCCTTCCTGCATGCCCGAAGTCTCGCCCCCTCCACATGCGGCCCTCGAGGTGGCTGCGGTAGGGAAGAGGCAGTTGCCCACCTCCTTCTGGAATGTGTCTTTGCAAAGCAGGTGTGGAAAGAGATGCAGTGGCTTTTGTCGAGGTTCATCCCAAGCAGCTCTGTAACACAGGAGTCTGTGCTCTACGGGCTGTTCCCAGGGATGCACACCGAGATAAACATTAACTGCTGCTGGAGGACCATTAATTTGGTGATAGACACTCTTTGGTCTGCCCGAAACCTGCTGGTCTTGCAGCGCAAAGAGTTGTCCACGACCGGGTTTTGCAGACTGGCACATTCCAAGGTCCAGGACTACGTGCTGAGGGATACACTAAAGCTTGGGGTAGCCACTGCAAACGCTCAATGGGGAAAGACCACTGTGTAAGGTCCCCCCGCCATAGTGAACTGGGCAGCTGGACCCATTGGAAACCCTTGTGCTGTATACACCAGATATGGGTTTGCTGTAAAATGTCCATGTCAGGTAAAATGGAGTGGAAGGGTTGTGAGGCAACTCACTCCTGTATTGAAGAAAACTGATTTCCTTTGCACTTTTTGGAATGTCAACTTGGTGCAGTTTTGAACTGTTGTATAATGCATTTTTTACAGATTTATATGAATAAAGCATATTTTTAGGAATAAAAACCTGGGGATTCGTATGCATAGTTCTTTGAAGATGGCAGGACACATTGAGAAAGTAGTTAGCAAAGCATATGGGATCTTGGGCTTCATAAATAGAGGTACTGAGCACAAAAGTAGGGAAGTTATGCTGAACCTGTATAAATTTCTAGTTGGGCCACAACCAGAGAATTGCATCCAGTTCTGGTCAACACACTTTTGGAGGGATGTGAGTGTCCTTGAGAGGGTTGAGGAGATTTAACAGAATGGTTCCAGACATGAGGGATTTTAGCTGTAAGGTTAGGTTGGAGAAGCTGGGGTTGTTCTCCTTGCAGCAAAGGAGATTGAGGGGAGATTTGATAGACATGTACAAGATTATAATAAATATGACAGGTTTAGATAACTTACAGGGCGATGGGGATAGAGCGGGGGAATGGGACTGAATGGATTGATTTACATGGGCTTGATGGGCAAAATGACTTCCTGTACTGTAGTGACTCCAGGACTCAATGACACTCTCTCCTTCTCTCTCTCTCTCTCTCTATCTGTCTATCGCTTTACCTCTCTCTGCCTCTCTCTCTCTATCTGTCTTTAGCTGGTCCTCTAACTTTCTATTGCACTCTCTCTCTTTTTTCACTCTCTCTCTCTCCATTACACACATATTTGTCAATCACATGTCAAAGAAGGAAGCGTAATGAAGGAATGGCTGCGCCCTTGAAAATGTTTCCAGCAGAATAGTTAAATGTTTAAAGTTTCTGTAGGGGGTTTGACCTGAGATCGTGAGACACAAGGATGTGAGGTTATTAAAGTCTTCACCAAATGTAACAGGGAATAATTTTCTTCACTGGTGAACCCAAAAGAACAAATATGGCACAAGAATGAGAAAAGTCAGAAGATTGAGAAACATCCAATGGTTCTTCACATATACAAGTCAGCAGACCCACAGAAAAACAGTAGGTTGAGAGTTCAGATCCAGTGATAGACTGGACAAATATCGAGCCAGTGCTTTTTTCTTTATAAACCTGACATCTGTCCACTTGGCTATTGCACCTCGTCTCGATGTATCTGATAATACTGATACTATTTGTATTCCACAGTTGCTTTGAAATCACTTGATAGAGGGTTACAAGATGATGAGAGGCATAGATAGAGTGGATAGCCAGAGACATTTTCCCAGGGCAGAAAGGGCTATCACCAGGGGGCATAATTTTAAGGTGATGGAGGAAGGTTTCGGGGAGATGTCAGAGGTAGGTTCTTTACACAGAGAGTGGTGGGTGCGTGGAATGCACTGCCAGCGGTGGTAGTAGAAGCAGATACATTAGGGACATTTAAGCAACTCTTGGATAGGTACATGGATGATAGTAGAATGAAGGGTATGTAGGTAGTTTGATCTTCGAGTAGGTTAAAGGTTCGGCACAACATGGTGGGCCGACGGGCCTGTACTGTGCTGTACTGTTCTATGTTCTATTTTCCAGATGAAAGGATTGCATTAATCAATGGATTAGAATGTGGAGAGGCAGGAGAAAATGATGCCATTTTAACTAGGGGGCCGGGGGTTAGTAGAAACAGACTAGGGCTATTTTACTCTCTATCTCATTCCTTTCTTCTATCTGGCTCATTATCACATCCTCTCTCTCTCAGAGCGGTGGGAATCACTGGAACCCACACTTGTTGCTCAGGTTGTTTGGTTCCGGGAAAATACAAGGTCCACATCAGATTGACAGGAAAGATAAATTTGATTCAGAGCCAATCATTCTCCTTTTGGTGATGTGTGCTCAGCCTTGTTATTTCAGCAAAGGCAGCAGGAAATGCAAATCCTGAAGAGTTTTGATAGAGTGAAGAAGGAGAAAGTGTTGCCAGTGACAGAAGGGTCAGTAACCAGAGGAAACACACTTAAAGTAATTGACAAAAGAATTAGCGTTGTGATGAGGAGATTGTTTTTTCAGCAGTGTGTTGTTCTGGTCTGGAATGCAACCCTGAAAGGTCAGTGGAAGCAGATTCAATGGGAACTCGAAATGGAATTGTATCTATACCTGACATGGAAAATATAACAGGGCAATGGGGGAAAGGACAGGAGTGTGGGATGTGGGATTAATAGAATAGCTCTGTTAAATATCAAGCAAATGCACAGTAATAAGGTTCAGTGCTTGGACCTCAGATATTTTCACTCTATCAATGGCAGAGAAGGCTCAAGGGACCATGTGGCTACTCCTCATGCTCTTCCCAGTGTCCAGGATAAAGTGTAACATCACACTGATTTCCAGATGGCCGAAACAAATGCAACAGACATCTATTCTGGAAACATCACATTTAAAGTGAGAAACTAATCATGAGGCATGTACGGGGATTGAACCTGTAATTTTCAGTTTACAAGACTGACGCTTTACCACTTGGCCACCATGCCTTTTGCTCATTTGCACCTGAGGCTCCAGAGGAGGATTTGTGATTCTTTTTCAATTTGGTTGAAACAGCATCGAGAAACATGCACAGAAATAAAGAGGGATTGTGGAATGGGTAACAGATCAGCCTCATTTCCATCATCAGCATCATGAAATCTTCATTCAGACATTCCATTCCCATCCTCAGCTTTTCTCACATCTGTACAATAATATAAGAGTGGACATTGGGTTGTTACTGAGCAGATTATATAAATAGACTATGTGCATCATCACAGGAAGTGATGTAATATAATCTGTACGGCACCTCATGGAGAGTTGCAGATGAAACCTTCAATGCAAGATGTGTAGAGTAAACTCAGGTTATTTTAACCGTCAGATTCTTATAAATTGTGTACTAAGCCTTGACAGATATCAGAACATTATATGGGGGCCGCAGTAAACCAAAGCGAAGATGGAGAAATCTTTGCCTGTACCTTTGAAAAGGTCACTGGACTGAACCAAGCCGAGGAGTGGCCGAGATGTTTCCAGAACTTTGCAAGGTATTGTTCTGCATCGGGTCTCGTGCAGAAGCCAGACATGGAGCAGGTCAGTATGCTATTGTCTGCAATGGAGGGAGTGTGCAGGCAACATCCTCATGAAGAACAGAAGGCTACGTGTGAAGAAGTTATTAAGACACTCAAGACCTATTTTAATTGAGGAAAAAAATGTCATCGTGGAGCCAAAGTTAAAACGCTGCATTTGCTGACAACGCAACCACCAGGTGACGCTGTACTAGCACATGCGCAAATGCAGCCTCTTCCACTGAAACGTCACTGTCTGTGACGTTCAGGCAGCTGCCAGGATTAAAGATGGAGCTACTCAATTTATCACAGAAAACAACTTCGACCTAAAAATCCCCTCAAAGGTTGCCCTCGCCGCCTCCATCCCACCCTCAACAGTCCCCCGCTCCCTCTTGCGCATTCGCCAGTTATACAGTACCAAGTCATCTTAATTCACCAAAAGTGAATTACTTTCGGAGCAGTGACTGTCATTTCATAAGCAAATATGGCACAGTGGCACAGTGGCGTGCACTGTAGCCTCACAGCTCCAGCCACCCGGGTTCAATTCTGGTTACTGCCTGTGTGGAGTTTGCAAGTTCTCCCTGTGTCTGCATGGGTTTTCACTGGGTGCTCCGGTTTCCTCCCACAAGCCAAAAGGCTTGCAGGTTGGTAGGTAAATTGGCCATTATAAATTGCCCCCAGTATAGGTAGGTGGTAGGGAAATGATGGGATGTGGTAGGAATATGGGATTAGTGTAGGATTAGTATAAATGGGTGGTTGATGGTCGGCACAGACTCGGTGGGCCAAAGGGCCTGTTTCATTGCTGTATCTCTAAAAAAAAAATCTACACAAAGGACACGTTTTGGTTGATACTCGGAGAACGTTGCGCTGTTTGAAGTCTCATTAGAAGGACAGCACCTCTGACAGTGCTGCACACCCTCTGTAATTCAGTGAGGTTTCAAGGAGTCGTAGAGTTATACAGCACAGAAACAGGCCCTTCGGCCATCATGTCTGTGCCGGCCATCAAGTACCTATCTATTCTCATTCCATTTTCCAGCACGTGGCCGTAGCCTTGTATTCTGTGGCGTTTTGAGTGGTCATCTAGATACTTCTTAAATGTTGTGAGGGTTCCTGCCTCTACCACTCCTTCAGGCAATGTGTTCCAGATTCCAACCACCCTCGAGGTGAAACATTTTTTCCTCAAATCCCCTCTAAACAGTGCCATCCCATTCTCCGGACGATCATTCCCCGTTTCCCCCCATCCCACTCTCTGACTGCTCACTCCCCGCTTCACCCACCACCACCCCCATCCTGCTCTCTGGCCGCTCACACTCCAGGCCATGGGCTCTGCCGCTTCCCTCCTCTCGGCCACTCGCTCCAACATAGCCCCATCACCCCTCGAGGCTCGCCTTGCTTTATCGGGTGGTGCGGTGAAGAATGATCGAATGTTGGAGCGAGAGGCCGAGAGGAGGGAAGCAGCATGGCTTAGAGCTAGTGTCTGGAGGGACGTGGGGGGGGGGAAGCGGGGCGTGAGTGGACGGAGAGAGGGCAGTATGGGGGTGGGGGGGTTGCAAGTGGCCGGAGGGCGGGGGAGCGGGGTAGCAAGGAGCGGGCAGCGAGCGGCCTGGAGTGAGTGGCCGAGTGGGGGGAGAGAGTTTTCCCGCACATGCGCCACTTTGTCCTGGAAGACGTAGGCTGAGCATGCACAGCATCTCCGAGCGCAGGAGACTGTTTGTGCATGTGCGAGCTTGGAGCGCTCTGATGACGTCGGCTGGCTGCTGCATTGTCAGGAATCACTTTGAATTTAATAAGCATACAAAACAGAAAGGGGAGAGTATTTATTCATTTATCAATGACTTGTACAATCTCACGGAGGATTGTGAATACAGCAACTTAAGAGAAGAGCTGAATGGAGACAGGATTATGTTCGGGGTATTAGACAACACCCTTTCAGATCATTTACAGTCCAGGGCTGATCTCACATTAACGAAAGAGTTTCAATTGAGCAGACAAACAGAGGTTAGAAAGTTTAACCAATCCGTTGTCCGAGGGGACAGTGAGAGTCTGATCTCGAGAGTTGCAGACTCAATTGAATTTGTTAAGAAAGCAAAAGGAAAAATTAGTGGTAAAAGACAAGAAAGATGGGAAGAGCATCTAGTGGTAGCTGCAACCAATTGCAGTAGGTGTGGCCGAGAGAGACACAAGTGGGAAAACTGCCTCGCCAAAGAAGCTGAGTGTTTTTCCTGTAGAAAGATGGGACACTTTCAGTCAGTGTGTGGCAGTAAAATACCAGCGGTGAATATAATTAAAGGGAGATCCCGACAGAGAAAACACATTAATGAAGTACAGGATATCCAAAGTGTGGGAATACATTTCTCAGGTGAAATCCAGGAAACAAAGTGAGAGTTGCCGGACGACAGAAATTCTGAAATATTTTAAGACAGAGGTAGATAGATTCTTGATAAACAAGGGGGTGAAAGGTTATCGGGGGCAGGTGGGAATGTGGAGTTGAGGTTGCAATCAGATCAGTCATGATCTTATTGAATGGTGGAGCAGGCTCGAGGGGCCGAGTGGTCTACTCCTGCTCCTAATTGGTATGTTTGTATGTCAGAAAACATGTTCTAGATACAATGAGAACTATCATTTGTTTGGAAATGGATTTGAACCCCCTTTTATCAAAAGGTTATTGAGCTTTAATTTTTCTACAATTAACAGGCAAATCCTTGTGGAGTTGAGATTGACAGAAACAATGGGCTGGATTCTCTAGATCCCTCGACGTCAAGATCTGTGGTGGGGGTGGGGTGGGAGCCGCTTGAAAATGGCCCCGGATGAGGCCCGCCACGGACCTCAACGCCGGCAGGGCCTGGCTCAATATTGCCGGCGACGGCGAGGCCTTGTGGGGGACCCCCACCGCTCGGCAACGGGACCACAAACCTGCATTAATTATTATCCCATCACTTCCTGATATCCTGCTGCGATCTTCAGCCCAGTGACTGGCACTGCCGTGCCTTCGGAGCCCCATATTGGGAAATGAGGTGCAACACTGATGGGGAGGGGGCAGAAGGTAAGTTTCGCAGTGTGAGGGTGGGGGGACGGAGTCAAATTAATGTCATGGGTGTAGGGGATGGTGGGAAGGGTTATAGTTTACAGTTTGTGCAGTTTTGGGCGGAAGGTCAGATGGCAAAGGTAGGTTTTGGGAAGGAAAGGGCAAATAATTAATTTAACTGTTATTGGGGGGATGGGAGAGAGGCAAAAGCAATGTATTTATTTCATTTCATTTAATCTTCCTTTAAATATTTTCCAGTAGGACTAACAGCCCTTTAAAAATGGCTGACACTCCAGTACAGTACTAAGGCAGTGCTGCACTATCAGAAATGCTGTTTTTCAGGTGAAACAGAAAACTGAGGATCCCTCTGCCCTCTCAGGTGTATGTTAAAGGTACCATGGCACTATTTCAGAGAATAGAAGGGGAATTATTTCTGGGGTGCTGGTCATTGTTTAACCCTGAATCAACATCACTAAAAAACAGATTATATCGTTTTTATCACATTGTTGTTTCTGGGAGCTTGCTGTGCGCACATTGGCCACCATGTTTCCTGCATG
Source organism: Heterodontus francisci (assembly GCF_036365525.1). Lineage (NCBI taxonomy): Eukaryota > Metazoa > Chordata > Chondrichthyes > Heterodontiformes > Heterodontidae > Heterodontus > Heterodontus francisci. Next base: position 1,878,845 of record NW_027142006.1, read on the forward strand.
ACTACAGTGACTACACTTGGAAAGTCCTTCATTGGCTGTAAAACACTTTGCAACGTCCTGTGGTCGTGAAATGCAAGTCTTGCTTTTTCCATTGTTATCAGTGTCATTGTGATCAAAAGATAGGATTTGTGAGCACAAAATGTAAATCAATTTTGATTAAAATAATGTAAAAGCATCTATATTTTTGCACTGTACTTAATAATCTCCATCTTCCTATCCTTGCAGAGTGCAATGTCATCGACCCTGAAATTGATTCCACAATCTCATGGAATCACAGAGTCAGAGAAAGTTTAAGGCACAGAAAGAGGCCACTTGGCCCTTCGTTTCTGTTCCACAGACAATTTCAGCCCTGTTCAGATGAAAGTTCACAGACCAGAAACGTTAACTCTGTTTCTCTCTCCACAGATGCTGCCAGACCTGCCGAGTATTTCCAGCATTTTCTGTTTTTATTTCAGATTTCCAGCATCTGCAGTATTTTGCTTCTGTGTTACTTTGAAAGTTAAAACTGACCCACCTGTCTACAATTCACACTGGGGTCTCCCATGAAATGATTCTGTGTAATGTTGTTACAATGAATACAGACTCTGAGCACAGAGCTTCCTGTGGGGAATTGGGGATCTGAAAACCTGACTGCAGGAATTTCCACTGGGAGCACAAATTCACAAAATCTACCTTTTATATATCGATTCATTTTAATTATCCTTCTGGAAATTTATTTTGAAGCAATTTAAACATCAACCCACAGCTCCATGAATGGGTCAATTATGAGGTCATCCTCTGACAGGTCATGTGACAGTTGGAGCCACAAGACATCAGAACCAGATTTGTGACTGGATTAAAACCCGGAATCCTGTCCCAATGGCTTTTCAAATAAAGCTGTTGCTGATTGAAAACACAGCAGTTAAACTTTCTGCCTGACCATGAGGGGAGCTAGGGAGAAATTTACAAAACTCAATCCTTCAACAAAATAGTTCAAAAATCATTAACATAGAAATCATGTGAGGACTCATATGCAGTAGAGAAACAAGCAGAATACAGAAAGTACAGAGGAGAGCTGAAAAAGGAAATGAGATCAGCAAGAGAATGTATGAGAAAAGATTAGCAGGTCACATAACTGGGAACACTGAAGTCTTTTACCAACATATAGACAGACAATGAAAGGGTGGGTCAATTAGGAGATCCTGTGGAGGCAGAGGGTGTGGCTGAGGTACTAATTAAGTACATTTCATCTGTCATCACAAAATGAGCGGATGCTGCCAATGTCACAGGAAAGGAGGAGGAAGTGAGAAAATTGGACGAAATGAAAATAGATAAAGAGGAGACAATTACAAGGTTGGCAGCTCTCACAGTAGAAAAGTCACCCAGTTTGAATGGGCTGCATCCTGGGTTGCTGAGGGAGGTAAGGTTGGAAATAGCGGAGACTCGCACCACAATCTTTCAATCCTCCTTGAATATGGGAATGATGCCAGAGGACTGGAGGAATCTCTTCAAGATTCCACATGAATCAGTGTCCATAATTCAACTTTGCATATTTAAAACATGTTTACAAAAACAGTAGAAGTACTCTCATAACATAAAAGCAAAATACTGCAGATGCTGGAAATCTAAAACAAAAACAAAAAATGCTGGAAATACTCAGCAGGTCTGCAGCATCTGTGGAGAGAGAAGCAGAGTTAACGTTTCAGGTCAGTGATTAGGCACGCTCCATCCTGCCGGACTGAACATTAAATTCAATCATTTCAGAGCATGACGGACCCCACCCCCACCCCCACCCCCCCAACACACTTTTTTATGTTTAGTTTTTCCTTTTTCTTTGGTTAATTTATTTCATTTTGTTGTAGTTTGGTTAGTTTGTTTCTACTGTGTCTACCCATTGTTTCTGTTTTTTAAAAAAATGTTTAATGTTTGTGTTCGGAGTGCTTTGTGCATTACAGTCAATTCACACCTTCTCTGTACTAACGCTTTGTCTTTCAGCACACCATTGAGCACTGTTCAGCACTGTTCGCCTTTGTTCCATGCCATTCTGGTCAGTTATTCTCTGTGACCTTGTCCAATCAACACCTGTTTTGTTATCTCTTGCCCCACCCCCAGCTTTACTTGCTTAAAACCTTTTATATTTCTAATATTTGTCAGCTGTGATGAAGGGTAACTGACTTGAAATTGTTAACTCTGCTTCTCTCTCCACAGATGCTGCCAGACCTGCTGAGTATTTCCAGCATTTCCTGGTTTTACTCTCATAGCACAGTTAACCTGTTTTTTCTCTCTCTGTTCATATTCTGTCTCAGTGTTTGAATCTCTCACTGTTTGGATTGAGAATTGAGCTTGTATCAGTCCTGCGATGGACAGATCTGCTGAATTTTACCAGCATTTTCTGTTTTTTCTTCATTTCAGATCAGAATTTCTTATTGAAACACGGGGAATGCTGTTTCAACTGCTCCAGGGATACTTTCATGAGTTGCTGAAACATTCTAATTCCCATTCCCACACGGAACGAAGCCAGGCAGGAGGGGATACCTGTGACTCAATGATCAGACATTGCAGCTCATGAAGTGTGTTTTCTGATGGTCGATGGGTTCCTGTGTGAAGTTGACACGGGTTTGGTTTTTCTCCCTTGCACTTTGACCCTTCAGTTAGTTCTTTGTGTTCAGCTGTTTCAGGTGATATTACTGAGTCAGGAATGTTGGTCAGGACAGTGCGAGAATTCCCTGTGATTCTTTCAATAGCGCTGGGGAATCTTCAACATCCACCAACAGGGCCTCATTTAATTGTCACTTCAAAAACCTGCTGGCAATTATTGCTCAGGATTACACTGAGCTGGGACACTAAGGATATTCAATTAATGAAATCAGTACTTTAAACTGAGAGCAATAGTCCCTCCCACATCCTGATACCTTAGGATTGCTGAACTTTAATTACTGCTTCATTCCTTGGATTGTGGGCTGGTTCACCGCCTGCAGACATTTGAGGCACTCACAGGCACTGGTAATCTCTAGGCTTAGAGTCATAGAATCATAGACAGGTTACAGCACAGAAGGAGGCCATTCAGCCCTTTGTGTCCATGCCAGCTCTCTGCAAGAACAAGCCAGCTAGTCACACTCCCCCGCCTTTGCCTGTAACCCTGCATTTTCTTTTCTTCAGATAATTATTAAATTCTCTTTCAAAAGTCATGATTGAATCTGCCTCCACCACACTGTCAGGCAGTGCAATCCAGATCTTAACCACTCGCTGCATAAAAAAGTTTTTCCTCATGTTGCCTCTGGTTCTTTGGCCTTTCACCTTAAATCTGTGCCCTCTGGTTCTTGACCCTTCTGCCAATGGGAATAGTTTCTCCCTCTCTACTCTGTCCAAACCCTTCATGATTTTGAACACCTCTATCAAATCTCATCTCAACCTTCTCTTCCCAAAGAAGAACAACTCCAGATTCTCCAAATTAGCAGAAGGTTTTCTATTTCTACTGAAAAATGGGCAGAGAGAAAGAGTATGAGACAGAGTTCACAAGAGAGAGAAAAAAGTGGTTTGTGTCTGTGAGAGAGAGCAAGACAGAGGGAGGGAGAGTAACTGTCTGTGTGTGAGAGAGAACACAACCCAGTCCCAATATAATTGCTCTTTCTTGATACTATTCGATAAACTCAGACCCTGCCCAGACACCGACAGCTTCTCTCCCTCACTGCTGTTCCCTGCCCTGATGGTGCAGAAATCCCCTCTCATAGTTGCACATTAACACTGGTCTCACTGCTGTTCCCTGCCCTGACTGTACAGAAATCCCCTCTCATAGCTGCACATTAACACTGGTCTCACTGCTGTTCCCTGCTCTGACTGTACAGAAATCCCCTCTCATAGCTGCACATTAACACTGGTCTCACTGCTGTTCCCTGCTCTGACTGTACAGAAATCCCCTCTCATAGCTGCACATTAACACTGGTCTCACTGCTGTTCCCTGCCCTGACTGTACAGAAATCCCCTCTCATAGCTGCACATTAACACTGGTCTCACTGCTGTTCCCTGCCCTGACTGTACAGAAATCCCCTCTCATAGCTGCACATTAACACTGGTCTCACTGCTGTTCCCTGCCCTGACTGTACAGAAGTCCCCTCTCATAGCTGCACATTAACACTGGTCTCACTGCTGTTCCCTGCTCTGACTGTACAGAAATCCCCTCTCATAGCTGCACATTAACACTGGTCTCACTGCTGTTCCCTGCTCTGACTGTACAGAAATCCCCTCTCATAGCTGCACATTAACACTGGTCTCACTGCTGTTTCCTGCTCTGACTGTACAGAAATCCCCTCTCATAGCTGCACATTAACACTGGTCTCACTGCTGTTCCCTGCCCTGACTGTACAGAAATCCCCTCTCATAGCTGCACACTAACACTGGTCTCAGTTGAATTTTGAGTGGTCATTAAATGATCCGACAATGGCGTGGCCTCGGTTAATAGCAGTTTGAAGCCGGATATCAGTTTTAAATTCCATCGGCTCATTCCAAAAACCGACCTTTAAACAAGTCAAAACACTGGAAACACACGATGGCTCATTCAACGTCTATGGAGAGAACAAAGACGTTTACTGTTGGGGTTTGGACAATGAAGAGAAACATAGGAACTTGATGAGGACATTCAGCCTTTCGAGTCTGTTCCACCATTCAATTAGATATTTGCTGATCTGTATGTTAACACCATTTGTCTGCTTGTTTCTGCAACCCTTGGTACCTTACCTAACTCAAATCAATCATTTGTCAGAAATAAATAAGGAAACTGATTCATCGATTTTCTTAAAAGCAAAATACTGCGGATGCTGGAAATCTGAAATAAAAACTGAAAGTGCTGACAAGACTCAGCAGGTCTGGCAGCATCTGTGGAGAGAGAAGCAGAGTTAACGTTTCAGGTCAGTGACCCTTCTTCAGAACTGGCAAATATTAGAAATGTAAAAGATTATAAGCAAGTAAAGCGGGGGTGGGGCAAGAGATAACAAAGGAGAAGGTGTAGATAGGACAAGGCCACAGAATAGTTGACCAGAAAAAGGCAAACAATATGTTAATGGTGTGCTGAAAGACAAAGCATTAGTGCAGATAGGGTGTTAATGGACTGAAAAACTAAACAGCCACAATCACAAACATGAAAAAAAAAGCGGGTAGGCACAGTAGAAACAAACTGAACAAACTGAAATAAAGTTTTCTTTTTTACTTTGCCGATGTCTTTGTCTATATTGTGGATCCTTCTTCAGACTGTCTTCTTTCACAATGTAGTTCTGACCTCTGGTGATGTTGATCGTAATCAGCTTCAACTTGCTGATAGTTTTGGAACTGAGCAGATTTTCTTTGCTTGTTTCTACAACATGGAACTCAGTCTGACATGTGGACCCCTGGGAGGATTTAAAAGTAACTTGGATGATCCCTAGGACTGGTGGAGGAGTATCCGATCCATGGGAGAAGATTTTAGATATCAGCTTGTTCAATTACAGTTTCTGTTTTCTCTGTTACTTGTGGAATGTCGGAGCATCCATTATGTTGATCATTGCTCCGAGTCAATTACTGCAGATATTGTCGAATTGCCTATGAACACATCACACATGGGCACGTGTCGGGACTTGTGGTCGTGAGCAACAAAAATCTTCTCTTGTGCTGCAAATATGTAATCTTCCTTCTGGCATTTAAATCTATGAATGTTTCCTGCAGGCTTCGATCAGCATACTGTAGTGAAATGTCCCATTTTTCTGCAAACTTTACACTTCTTCCCTCTCGAAGGACAAGTTTTGTAATAAGGATCCTCACCACTGCAATGATTGGATGTTTGAATGTGATTGTGATTTCTGTCTTGGTCTTCCTTAACCTTTCTCTGGGTTTCCTCTGTGTCCTTGTGTTTTGTGTGTTTCTCAGGGGAATCTCGTCGTCACGTTATTTGCCTCTTTCTCAGACTTCTGAGTCTCATCATGTAGTGGTCAAGAGTCTCGCACCATATTGTTTTGCTTGCCTGAAACATAAATTTCATAGTGAGGATTTGCCCTTTCTTGAAAATATCTTGTTAGAAAATGCATCGCAACATCATAATCATTTTCGGTTCCAGTGTCTCTGAGTGTATTGAAGGTATTGTCAACTTTTAGTCCAGCAGAGTGTAGGAGTAACGCTCTCTTTCTTCGGGGTGTATTGATAGCGAGTGCCATCATTAGGAGTTCAAGTCTTGTGAGCCATTTGCTCCAGTGTGGCCCTGGGTTGCTGTCTATCTCTGTAAAGGCTGGAAAGACTGGCTGTTGTTGTGTACACATGATGATCGTTGTTTATTTAAATCTGGAATTGTCAATGTAAGTCTTCTGTATGTCCCTGGTTGTCTGTGTGATTACTTCTTTTTAATCCTCAATGTCAGAAAAATATAGTGTTGTGCTGTGTTCTTACGTCTACATTAAATGATGACCCCAGGCTTTATATTCAGATTCAATCCAAACAGTATTTATTGTCTTTCTTATCTACATGGCATGATCACAGGTCCCAGGTCTTTTTCTCATTGGTGTGTGTGTGCTCTCTACAAGCCATGTTCGAATGTGTCTCTCAAAATGGTGTCTCCTTATATATGTATGATGATGTCATCTGTTGCATCAGTGGCTTTGTCTCTTAAAGGTACAGTTTCTTAAAGGTGAAGTCACCATTACACAACATTGCAAACAATGAGTCAGCCACGGTCGATAGAGTGTCAGGAATGAAGGTCAGAGGAGCAGACCAGGCTGGAAACACATAAAGAACGAGGGGCTGCCAATGTGAAAAACAGAGAATAAACAACATGGCATGGGTGGTGTTTACAATACCTCGAATCTCGGTTTGATTCTCTTCCAGGTCAGAGGGAATTCTAGTAACATGATGTCTATGGAATCACAGAATGACGAACAAAGAGACCATTTGGTCCATCATGCCAGTGTTGTCTCTTTGGGAGAGACAAATTACAATTAGTCCTGCTGCGTGGCTTTTTCCTGTAATCCTGTACATTTTCCCTTCCAACATCTATCCATATCCCTTTTGTAAGTTACGATTGAATCTGCTTTCATCTCCCAATCAGGCAGTGCATTCCAGATCACAACACATTACTGTGTAACAAATGGTTCTTCATGTCACCTCTAGTTCTTTTGCCAATCACCTGATATCTGTGTCCTCTGCTTACTGATCCTTTTGCCACAGGAAACAGTTTCTCCTGATTTAAAGTGTTGAGAACCATCATGATTTTGAACACCTTGGACAAATCTCTTCTGAACGTTCTCTGCTCCAAGAAGAACAACCTCAGCTTCTGCAATCTCTCCACAGAACTGAAATCCTTCACCCCGGTATCATTGCAGCAAATCTCTTCTGTTCATTTCTTGCCCCAGAAATAATTGAAATGAAATGTTTCTAAGAAAATGCATGAACTAAATAAAAAGGAGAGAGAAATAAATGCTGAGCAAAATGGATATCAATGTTTGGAAGGTAAAAAGAGCAAAGAGATCGAAATTTTATTGTCGAGGAGTGAGAGGAATAAATAACACTTTGGAGATTTTGTCAGTGGATTTACTGATAAATTTGGGAATTGAGAGGAAGCTGGTTCACAGAGAAAAAACTGCCAACCCTGGGGAGGAGCTGACAACTGCATCCGTCCAATAAGAGACAGAGTAGAAGTGACAGTTCAGTCAGTGGAACAGGACACTTTTAATCTCAGGATTATGGGTTGGATGATCCACTGTGGGTGCCCGTGAAATTCCACAGGAGCTAATACAACACCTTGCTGTCAGTGGCTCCTTGTTCAATGGGTGTGATTCTTGTTTAAGGAGTGTGATTAATGAAAGTGTGAGCGACCCTAGGTTCAAATCACCAATGAGCTCTTGGCATTTTTAGTTTAATGTTACTGATTGGTGTCAGCCTTACGGAGCTGGCTTGAGGACCAGAGAACTGGATTCAAAGAGCTTGTCGACAAAATTGAAATTTACAAAATGTACAGATAGCCAAGTGAGAATATAAAGTTGTCGCAGTAATTGAGACCTGACTCCAAAAACAACAGGACTGGGTTCTGGAATGGAATGGAATGGAATTCTTCAGTGTTTCTGTTGTTTGGCTTGCATTGACTCATCGATTTTCTTGTTTTTCACTTTGTCGATGCCTTTGAATAATTGTGGATCCTTCTTCAGAGTGTCTTCTTTCACCAGGTAGTTCTGACCTCTGATGATGTTGATTGTAATCAGCTTCAATTCGCTGATAGTTTTGGAAGTGAGCAGATTTCCTTTGCTTGAGTCTACAACATGGAACTCAGTCTGACATGTGGACCCATGGGAGGATTTGAATGCCACCCCTGCGTTGGAGTTGCATCCATCCAATAAGAGACAGAGTAGAAGTGACAGTTCTGTCAGTCGAATATGAGATTTTCAATGGCAGGGTTGTGAGTTTGAGTCAAATACAAGAAATGCTGGAATCACTCAGCAGGTCTGGCAGCATCTGTGGAAAGAGAAGCAGAGTTAACGTTTCGCGTCAGTGACCCTTCTTCGGAACTGAAAAATATTAGAAAAGTCACAGATTATAAGCAAGTGAGGTGGGGGTGGGGCAAGAGATAACAAAGGAGAAGGTGCAGATTGGACCAGGCCACATAGCTGACCAAAAGGTCACGGAGCAAAGGCAAGCAATATGTTATTGGTGTGTTGAAAGACAAAGCATTAGTACAGATTAGGTGTGAATACACTGAATATTGAACAGCAGCAAGTGCAAACCTGAAAAAAAACCTGAAAAAAAACAGTGGGTGAGCAAACTGAACAAACGAAGATGAAATGAAATAAATGCAAAAAAAGATTGTAAAAAATGTAAAAAAGAATGTAAAAAAAAAGGAAGAAAAAATAACTAAAAATGAAAGTAAAATGGGGGGCTGTCATGCTCTGAAATTATTGAACTCAATGTTCAGTCCGGCAGGCTGTAGTGTGCCTAATCGGTAGATGAGATGCTGTTCCTCGAGCGTGCGTTGATGTTCACTGGAACACTGCAGCAATCCCAGGACAGAGATGTGAGCATGAGAGCAGGGGGGAGTGTTGAAATGGCAAGCAACCGGAAGCTCAGGGTCCTGCTTGCGGACTGAGCGGAGATGTTCCGCAAAGCGGTCACCCAGTGTGCGCTTGGTCTCCCCAATGTAGAGGAGACCACACTGTGAGCAGCGAATACAGTATACTACATTGAAAGAAGTACAAGTAAATCGCTGCTTCACCTGAAGGGAGTGTTTGGGGCCTGGGATAGTGAGGAGAGAGGAGGTAGATGGGCAGGTATTACACCTCCTGCGATTGCAGGTGAAGGTGCCCTGGGACGGGGACGAGGTGGTGGGGGTAATGGAGGAGTGGACCAGGGTGTCGCGGAGGGAACGATCCCTTCGGAATGCTGACAGGGGAAGGGAGGGGAAGATGCGACTGGTAGTGGCATCACGCTGGAGGTGGCGAAAATGGCGGAGGATGATCCTTTGAATATGGAGGCTGGTGGGATGAAAAGTTAGGACAAGGGGAACCCTGTCACGGTTCTGGGAGGGAGGGGAAGGGGTGAGGGTAGAGGTGCGGGGAATGTGTCGGACACGGTTGAGGGCCCTGTCAACCACAGTGGGGGGAAATCCTCGGTTGAGGAAAAAGGAGGTCATATCAGAAGCACCGTCATGGAAGGTAGCATCATCAGAGCAGATGCGTCGGAGACGGAGAAACTGGGAGAATGGAATGGAGTCCTTACAGGAGGTAGGGTGTGAAGAAGTGTAGTCGAGGTAGCTGTGGGAGTCGGTGGGCTTATAATGGATATTGGTAGACAACCTATTCCCAGAGATGGAGACAGAGAAGTCGAGGAAGGGAAGGGAAGTGTCAGTGATGAACCATGTGAAGGTGAGAGAAGGGTGGAAATTGGAAGCAAAGTTGATAAAGTTTTCAAGTTCGGAGCGGGAGCAGGAAACGGCACCGATACAGTCATCAATGTACCAGAAAAAGAGTTGGGGGAGGGGGCCTGAGTAGGACTGGAACAAAGAATGCTCGACATATCCCACAAAAAGACAGGCATAACTAGGACCCATGCGGGTACCCATAGCGACACCTTTTACTTGAAGGAAGTGCGTGGAGTTGAAGGAGAAGTTGTTCAATGTGAGAACATTGTCCCCCTCTGAACTTGAGGCACTCCGTTCTCTCAGGTCTAACCCCGACATGGTCATCAAACCTGCAGACAAGGGTGGTGCTGTTGTTGTATGGCGTACCGACCTCTACCTTGCAGAAGCTCAACGCCAACTCACAGACACCTCTTCCTACCTCCCTCTGGACCATGACCCCACCACCGAACATCAAGCCACCGTCCAAAGGACTGTCACTGACCTCATCTCCTCTGGAGATCTTCCCTCTACAGCTTCCAACCTCATAGTCCCACAACCCCGGACAGCCCGCTTCTACCTTTTTCCCAAAATCCGTGACTCTTCTGACGCCCTACGTCATTTTGACAATTTCCACTTTCCTGGTCCCAACCGCCTCCTCTTCACGATGGACGTCCAATCGCTCTACACCTCCATCCCCCACCAGGATGGTTTGAGGGCTCTCCGCTTCTTCCTGGAACAGAGGCCCAACCAGTCCCCATCCACCACCACCCTCCTCCGCCTGGTTGAACTTGTTCTCACATTGAACAACTTCTCCTTCAACTCCACGCACTTCCTTCAAGTAAAAGGTGTCGCTATGGGTACCCGCATGGGTCCTAGTTATGCCTGTCTTTTTGTGGGATATGTCGAGCATTCTTTGTTCCAGTCCTACTCAGGCCCCCTCACCCAACTCTTTTTCCGGTACATTGATGACTGTATCGGTGCTGTTTCCTGCTCCCGCCCCGAACTTGAAAACTTTATCAACTTTGCTTCCAATTTCCACCCTTCTCTCACCTTCACATGGTCCATCTCTGACACTTCCCTTCCCTACCTCGACTTCACTGACTCCATCTCTGGGAATAGGTTGTCTACCAATATCCATTATAAGCCCACCGACTCCCACAGCTACCTCGACTACACTTCTTCACACCCTACCTCCTGTAAGGACTCCATTCCATTCTCCCAGTTTCTCCGTCTCCGACGCATCTGCTCTGATGATGCTACCTTCCATGATGGTGCTTCTGATATGACCTCCTTTTTCCTCAACTGAGGATTTCCCCCCACTGTTGTTGACAGGGCCCTCAACCGTGTCCGACCCATTCCCCGCACCTCTACCCTCACCCCTTCCCCGCCCTCCCAGAACCGTGACAGGGTTCCCCTTGTCCTCACTTTTCATCCCACCAGCCTCCATATCCAAAGGATCATCCTCCGCCATTTTCGCCACCTCCAGCGTGATGCCACTACCAGTCACATCTTCCCCTCCCTTCCCCTGTCAGCATTCCGAAGGGATCGTTCCCTCCGCGACACCCTGGTCCACTCCTCCATTACCCCCACCACCTCGTCCCCGTCTCAGGGCACCTTCCCCTGCAATCGCAGGAGGTGTAATACCTGCCCATTTACCTCCTCTCTCCTCACTATCCCAGGCCCCAAACACTCCTTTCAGGTGAAGCAGCGATTTACTTGTACTTCTTTCAATGTAGTATACTGTATTCGCTGCTCACAATGTGGTCTCCTCTACATTGGGGAGACCAAGCGCAGACTAGGTGACCACTTTGCGGAACATCTCCGCTCAGTCCGCAAGCAGGACCCTGAGCTTCCGGTTGCTTGCCATTTCAACACAACCCCCTGCTCTCATGCTCACATCTCTGTCCTGGGATTGCTGCAGTGTTCCAGTGAACATCAACGCAAGCTCGAGGAACAACATCTCATCTACCGATTAGGCACACTACAGCCTGCCGGACTGAACATTGAGTTCAATAATTTCAGAGCATGACAGCCCCCCATTTTACTTTCATTTTTAGTTATTTTTTCTTCCTTTTTTTTACATTCTTTTTTTACATTTTTTACAATCTATTTTTGCATTTATTTCATTTCATCTTTGATTGTTCAGTTTGCTTACCCACTGTTTTTTTTCGTTTTAATTTTCAGGTTTGCACTTGCTGCTGTTCAACATTCAGTGTATTCACACCTAATCTGTACTAATGCTTTGTCTTTCAACACACCATCAACATATTGATTGCCTTTTCTCCATGACCTGTTGGTCAGCTATGTGGCCTGGTCCAATCTGCACCTTCTCCTTTGTTATCTCTTGCCCCACCCCCACCTCACTTGCTTACAATCTGTGACTTTTCTAATATTTGTCAGTTCCGAAGAAGGGTCACTGACCCGAAACGTTAACTCTGCTTCTCTTTCCACAGATGCTGCCAGACCTGCTGAGTGGTTGCAGTATTTCTTGTTTTTGTTTCAGATTTCCAGCATCCGCAGTATTTTGCTTTTATTTTTGTGAGTTTGAGTTCCATTTTGTTTTTCCCTTTTTTAAGGCTTCATGAGCAGAGAGTACAGGGAGTGTTTGAAATGAGCAAGTCTCGCTTTGATTCAGGACTCTTACCTCTCCGCAGCATCTCTCTATGAAAAATTGAATTTGATCTCATTTCATTCTCAGCTCGGGGTCTGTGCGGCTCAGTGGCACTTCTGGCTGTCTCCCGCTTCACAATCCATCAGTACTGAGAAAGCAATGGGGAATATTACTCACATGTTGTGTTCTTTAATTTTTTGGAAAACTTGAATGTATGTATTTTCTTCCAAAACACAGACACCAAGACACTGTTAATGTAAAGCTGATATAGCTCAGTTGGGAGAGCATTAGACTGAAGTTCAAAATGTCCCTTGTTCAATCCTGGGTTTCAGCAATTTCGCTTCCTTTTGCGTCCCTTGCCTTGGTTCTGATTTTCTGGTTGCACAATTTCCTTTGAAATTATTTACCAAGCACCAGTGGATTGCATTTGAGAAACAACACAGAGTCATTTACAGCATTGAAGGTGGTCGTTTGGCCTATCACGTCCATGCTGGCTCTCCCCGGAGCAATCTAGTCAGTTCCACTAACCAGCTCGATCCCTTTCCTCCTGCAAGTTTCTTTCCTTCAAGTATCCATCCAATTTCCTTTTCAAATCATTGATTGTCTCTGCTTCCACTACACTCATGGGCCAAGTCATTACCACCCACAACATAAAAAATTTCCACCTCATCAAGGATGGGAAATACTTATATCTTCTATATTTGCTTATTCTCTATTTCTATGAGAAGAGACTGACAGTCAACATGAAAGGAAACCCAAAAATCTTCGAGCAGCATGTAAATGATAAGTGGGTCGTAAGAAGTTGAGTCGGGCCTATTAGGGACAAAAAGGATAATATAAGCTTAGAGGTGCAGGGCAATGTTAATCTACTTAATGAGTACTTTGTATCAATGATCACTAAGGAAGTGGAATTTGACAAAATATCAGTCGACGTGAAGAGAGTAGAGGCAATGGAGAGAGTACAAATTAGGAGAGGGAGGTACTAAAAAGGCTGGCTGTGCTTAGGGTGGATAAATCACCTGGTCCGGATGGCTCACATCCCAGGTTGCGAAAGGAAATGCGGATGCAGATAACGGAAGGGCTTGCTATAATCTTCCAATCTTCCCTGGATACGGGGGAGGTGCCAGAGGATTAAACAGTGGCAAATGCGACACCCTTATTCAAGAAAGGGTGTAAGGACAGTCCGGGTAACTACAGGCTAGTTAGATTAACAGCAGTGGTGCGTAAGGTTTTAGAAAGAATAATCAGGGTAAAAAATCAACAGTCACTTGGAGAGGTTCGAGTTAATTAAGGAGAGTGAGCATGGATTTATAAATGGGAGTTCATGCTTGACTAATCTAACTGCATTTTTTCATGAACTAACAGAGCAGGTTGATGAAAGGAATGCAGTGGATGTTGTTTATATGGATTTTAAGGAAGCGTTTGACAAGGTACCACATAAAAGGGCGGTTAACAAAATTGAGGTTCGTGGTATAGGAGGGTCAGTGTCCAATTGGATAGAAAATTGGTTTAAGGACAGAAAACAGGGAGTCTTATTAAATGGTTCTTTGTCAGACTGGAGGATAGTCGACAGTGGTGTTCCCCAAGGGTCAGTGCTAGAACCACTGCTTTTTTTGCTCAAGGTAATTGAATTGGATCTTGGAATGCAGAGTAGAATCTCAAAATATGCCGATGACACCAAACCTGGAGGAGCGGCTAACAGTGAGGATGATATGAACTGCCTGCAACAGGACAGTGATAGGCTAGCAGAATGGGCAGACAGGTGGCAGATGGAATTTAATAGTGACAAGTGTGAAGTGATGTATTTTGGCATAAGGAATAGGGAGAGGCAATATATACTTAATGGCACAGTTCTAAAGAGTGTACTGGAATAGAGGGACTTGGGGTTCATGTGCATCAATCTTTGAAGGAGGCAAGTCATATTGCGAGAGTGGTTCGCAAAGCATATGGGATCTTGGGCTTTATAAATAGAGGCATTGAGTACAAAAGCAGGGAAGTTATGCTGAACCATTATAAAACTCTGGTTAGGCCCCAATTGGAGTGTTGCTTCCAGTTCTGCTCAGCAGACTTTGGAAAGAATGTGAGGGTCCTTGAGAGGACGCAGAGGCGATTTACCAGAATGGATCCAGGGATGGGGGATTTTAGTTACAAGGTTAGGTTGGAAAAGCTAGGATTATTCTGCCTTTCTCAAAGGAGATTGAGTGGAGAATTGATAGAGGTGTATAACAGCTCTAGAGAACAGGCCATCCTAGACTGGGTATTGTGTAATGAGAAAGGATTAGTTAACAATCTTGTTGTGTGGGGTCCCTTGGGGAAGAGCGCCCATAATATGATAACATTCTTCATTAAGATGGAGAGTGAGAGAGTTGATTCCGAGACTCGGGTCCTGAATCTAAACAAAGAAAACTATGAAGGTATGAGGCGGGAGTTGGCGATGATAGATTGGGGAACGTTACTTAAAGGGTTGACAGTGGATAGGCAATGGCTAGCATTTAAAGAGCGCATGGATGAATTACAACAATTGTTCATTCCTGTCTGTGCAAAAGTAAAACAGGAAGGGTGGCTCAACTGTGGCTTACAAAAGAAATTAAGGAAAGTATTAGATCCAAGGAGGAGAAATATAAAATGGCCAGAACAAGCAGCAAACCTGAAGATTGTGAGCAGTTTGGAATTTAGCAGAGGAGGACAAAAGAATTGATTAAGAAGGGGGAAATCGAGTATGAAAGTAAGCTAGCAGAGAACATAAAAACTGACTGTAAAAGCTTCTATAGATATGTGTAGAGAAAAAGATTAGTGAAGACAAATGTGGGCCCCTTCCAGTCAGAAACGGGGGAATTTATAATGGGGAACAAAGAAATGGCAGACCAATTAAATACATACTTTGGATCTGTCTTCACAAAGGAGGATACAAATTATCTCCCAGAAATGTTGGGGAACATAGGGTCTAGTGAGAAGGAGGAACTGTATGAAATCAGTATTAGTAGGGAATGTTTGGGAAATTGATGGGATTGAAGGCCGAAAAATCCCCAGGGCCTGATAATCTACATCCCAGAGTACTTAAGGAAGTGGCCCTTGAAATAGCAGATGCATTTCTGGTCTTTTTTCTAAATTCTATCGACTCTGGAACAGTTCCAATGGATTGGACGGTAGTTAATGTAACTCCACTATTTAAAAAAAGAGGCAGAAAGAAAACAGCGAATTATATACCGGTTAGCCTGACATCAGTCGTGGGCAAAATGCTGGAGTCCATTATAAAAGATGTAATAGCAGAGTGCAATAATAACTCGTCTCCACTCCTAGTATTTCTAAATCCCACACATTCACTATAATGTGAACAATTATTTCCTGTTGTGTCTCACTCAGATTGAGAAACTTCACTGTATTGGAGTGAGGTGACATCTACTGGCGGGAAGCAAGAACTGCAATTAAGCAGCAGAAACTCCACAGTCTGTCAGGGTTAAAGAAACATTGCAATGTGAGGATACAGCGAAGTGGTTTGATTGGGTAGATGGAGACATGATTCCAACTGTGGTGGTGTCTGAAGCAAAGGCCAGAAATACAAAATTGTCATTAATAAAAGAAATGAGGAATTCATGAAAAATGTAGTAACGTAGTGAATGGTTAGAATGTGGATCGAATGGAAAGTGAGATTGGATGGACAGAAGCAGTCTGAAAGGATGGCTGAAACAAAAGGTGAGTGCCCTGAAACGTTAACTGTGTTTCTCACAGCACAGATGCTGCCAGAGCTGCTGAACATTTCCAGCACTTTCTGTTTTTATGTCCGCATTTGCAGGATGTTGCATTGATCTGAAAAAAATGGATGATTGGCTGGGGGGTTCCAGTGAAATTCCACAGCAGCTAATAAAGCTTGACTTGTCAGTGGCTTGTTGGTCTAGGGGTATGATTCTCGCTTAGGGAATATGGTTAATTAGCATGTGAGAGATCCCGGGTTCAAGTCCCGGACGAGCCCTGGTCTGCTGGCATTTTTAGATTAAGGTTATGTGTTGGTTTCAGCCTTGCAGAAGGTGGAATTGACTTCCATGCGGAGCTGGCTTGAGGACCAGACAAGTGGATTCAAAGAGCTTGTCGACAAAATTGCAATTAACTAAATGTACAGATAGCCAAGTGGGAATATAAAGTTGTTGCTGCAATTGTGACCTGACTCCAAAAACAACAGGACTGGGGTCTGGACTGGAATGGAATGGAATGGAATTCTTCAGTGTTTCTGTTGTTTGGCTTGCATTGACTCATCGATTTTCTTGTTTTTCACTTTGTCGATGCCTTTGAATAATTGTGGATCCTTCTTCAGGGTGTCTTCTTTCACCAGGTAGCTCTGACCTCTGATGATGTTGATTGTAATCAGCTTCAACTCGCTGATAGTTCTGGAACTGAGCAGATTTCCTTTGCTTGAGTCTACAACATGGAACTCAGTCTGACATGTGGACCCATGGGAGGATTTGATTGCCATCCCTGCGTTGGAGTTGCATCCATCCAAGAAGAGACCGAGTAGAAGTGACAGTTCTGTCAGTCGAATATGAGACTTTTAATGGCAGGGTTGTGAGTTTGAGTGCCATTCTGTTTTTCCCTTTTGTAAGGCTTCATGAGCAGAGAGTACAGGGAGTGTTTGAAATGAGCAAGTCTCGCTTTGATTCAGGACTCTTACCTCTCAGCAGCATCTCACTATGAAAGATTGAATTTGATCTCATTTCATTCTCAGCTCGGGGTCTGTGCGGCTCAGTGGCACTTCTGGCTGTCTCCCGCTTCACAATCCATCAGTACTGAGAAAGCAATGGGGAATATTACTCACATGTTGTGTTCTTTAATTTATTGGAAAACTTGAATGTATGTATTTTCTTCCAAAACAAGGACACCAATCCACTGTTAATGTCGGGCTGAAATAGCTCAGTTGGGAGAGCGTGAAACTGAAGATATAAAAGTCCCTGGTTCAATCCCGGGGTTCAGCAATTTTGCTTCCTTATGCGTCCCTTGCCTTGGTTCTGATTTTTCGGTTGCACAATTTACTTTGAAATTATTTACCAAGCACCAGTGGATTGAATTTGAGAAACAACACAGAGTCATTTACAGCACAGAAGGTGGTCGTTTGGCCTATCACGTCCATGCTGGCTCTCCCCGGAGCAATCTAGTCAGTTCCACTCACCTGCTCGATCCCTTTCCTCCTGCAAGTTTCTTTCCTTCAAGTATCCATCCAATTTCCTTTTCAAATCATTGATTGTCTCTGCTTCCACCACACTCGTGGGCCAAGTCATTACCACCCACAACAAAAGAAAGTTCCACCTCATCAAGGATGGGAAATACTTACATCTTCTATATTTGCTTATTCTCTATTTCTATGAGAATAGACTGGCAGTCAATATGAAAGGAAACCCAAAAATCTTCGAGCAGCATGTAAATGATAAGTGGGTAGTAAGAGGTTGAGTCGGGCCTATTAGGGACAAAAAGGATAATATAAGCTTAGAGGTGCAGGGCAATGTTAATCTACTTAATGAGTACTTTGTATCAATGATCACTAAGGAAGTGGAATTTGACAAAATATCAGTCGAAGTGAAGAGAGTAGAGGCAATGGAGAGGGTACAAATTGAGAGATGGAGGTACTAAAAAGGCTGGCTGTGCTTAGGGTAGATAAATCACCTGGTCTGGATGGCTGGCATCCCAGGTTGCGAAAGGAAATGCGGATGCAGATAATGGAAGAGTTTGCCATAATCTTCCAATCTTCCCTCGATACGGGGGAGGTGCCATGAGTAAACAGTGGCAAATGCGACGCCCTTATTCAAGAAAGGGTGTAAGGACAGTCCGGCTAACTACAGGCTAGTTAGATTAACAGCAGCGGTGGGGAAGGTTTTAGAAAGAATAATCAGGGTAAAAAATCAACAGTCACTTGGAGAGGTTTGAGTTAATTAAGTAGAGTGAGCATGGATTTATAAATGGGAGTTCATGCTTGACTAATCGAACTGCATTGTTTGATGAGCTAACAGAGCAGCTTGCTAAAGGGAATGCAGTGGATGTTGTTTATATGGATTTTAAGGAAGCGTTTGACAAGGTACCACATAAAAGTGGGGTTTACAACATTGAGGTTCGTGGTATCGGAGGGTCAGTGTCCAATTGGATAGAAAATTGGTTTAAGGACAGAAAACAGGGAGTCTTATTAAATGATTCTTTGTCAGACTGGAGGATAGTCGACAGTGGTGTTCCCCAAGGGTCAGTGCTAGAACCACTGCTTTTTTTGCTAAAGATAAATGACTTGGATCTTGGAATATTGAGTAGAATCTCAAAATATCCCGATGACAACAAACTTGGAGGAGTGGCAAACAGTGAGGATGATATGAACTGCCTGCAACAGGACAATGATAGGCTAGCAGAATGGGCAGACAGGTGGCAGATGGAATTTAATAGTGACAAGTGTGAGGTGATGTATTTTGGCATAAGGAATAGGGAGAGGCAATATTTACTTAATGGCACAGTTCTAAAGTGTGTGTTGGAATAGAGGGACTTGGGGTTCATGTGCATCAATCTTTGAAGGTGGCAAGACATATTGCGAGAGTGGTCAGCAAAGCATATGGGATATTGGGCTTGAAAAAAAGAGGCATTGAGTACAAAGCAGGGAAGTTATGCTGAACCATTATAAAGCTCTGGTTAGGCCCCAGTTGGAGTGTTGCTTCCAGTTTTGCTTACCACACTTAAGAAAGAATGTGAGCGTCCTTGAGAGGATGCAGAGGAAATTCACCAGAATGGATCCAGGGATGGAGGATTTTAGTTACAAGGTTAGGTTGGAAAAGCTAGGGTTGTTCTACCTGCATCCAAGGAGAGTGAGGGGAGAATTGATAGATGTGTTTTCGGCTATGACAGTTTTAAATAAGTTGGCAAGGAAACATTGTTCCCGTTAACTATTGGCACAAGGACTAGGGGACACTGATTGAAGGTTTTGGACAGGAGGTTCCGGTGGAATGTGCGCAAGAACTTTCTTACACTGATTGGTGATGATCTGTAACTCGCTGCCCACGAGGGCGTTGGAAATGGAGACAATCGAGGATTACAAAAGGAATTTGAATGGGCACTTGAAGGAAATAATTTGACAGGGCTATGGGGATCGAGCAGACAAGTAATAACTCGTCTCCACTCCTAGTATTTCTAAATCCCACACATTCACTATGATGTGAACAATTCTTTCCTGTTGTGTCTTTCTCAGATTTGTAAGCTTCACTGTATTGGAGTGAAGTGACATCTACTGGCAAGAAACAAGAACTGCCGTGATGAGATCAGCCATGATTGTATTGAATGGCAGAGCAGGCTCGAGTGGCTGACTTGCCGACTCCGGCTCTTCGTTCTTATGTTCATAGAATCATACAGCACAGAAGGAGGCCATTCGGCCCCATTGTGCCTCTGCTGACTCTCTGACAAAAAGATGCAATTAGTCCAACCCCCTGCCTATTTCCCCATAATCCTGGAGAATTTCACTTTGAAATATTTGTCCAATTCCTTTATGAAAGTTATAATTGAATCTGTTTCCACCACCCTGTCAGACAATTCATACCAAATCCGAATCAGTTACTGGGTAAAAAGATCTCTCCTCACCTCCCCTTGACATCTTTGGCCAATTATTTTAAATCTGTGTCCTCTGGTTACTGACCCCCAGGACAGTGGAAACAGTTTCTCCCTCTCTACCCTATGAAAATCCTTCATGATTCTGAACACCTCTATTAAATCTTCCCTTAACCTTCTCTACTCTGAGGAGAACAATCCCAGCTTCATGAGCCTGTCCAGAGAACTGACACCCCTCATCTCTGGTATCATTCTAGTAAATCTCCTCTGAACTGTCTCAGAAGCTTTGATGTCCTTTCTAAAGCCTGGTGCCCAGAACTGGACACATTACTCGAGCTGAGATCGAGCCAGCGACGCCCACATCCCACAAACGAATAAAAAAACGCTCCCGAACCAGTCCCCAATTCTTAAGCATTTATCGACGCTCCTTGCCCAGTCCCCAAATCTTATTCAATTATCGACACTCCCTGCCCAGTCCCCAATTCTTATCCATTTACAGACGCTTCCTGACCAGTACCCAAATCTTATTCATTTAGAGACGCTCCCTGCCCAGTCCCCCAATTCTTATCCATTTGCAGACGCTCCCTGCCCAGTCCCCAATTCTTATCCATTTACAGACGCTCCCTGACCAGTACCCAAATTTTATTCATTTAGAGACGCTCCCTGCCCAGTCCCCAATTGTTATCCATTTATGGACGCCGTTTCGGGAAGCCTCACCGGGAAAAGCTTCACCACCGCCATCCGCAGGGATACAGATGGGATTGTTCCATCTTATTGTGGCCCTGAGGCCCTGCTCCAGCTGTGTGAGCCCGCAAAGTCTTCTCGCACTTGGTGAATATCCCGCTCCAACTCCGAACCCGCAGCTCTTGCTGCTGACAAACCTCTCTACCGCGCCTGCGCGCCCCTCTCCTGTCACAGATAGGGCGGATTCTAGGCCGCTGAGCATTCTGGGTATCATACCTGTCATTAATGCTATTCTTTCAGCTGAAAGGTTTTATTACGTACATTTCATGTCCTGGAATCGTCGTGAGTGTTTTCTTTAGCACCTGTCAGTGCCTCGGAGGATAGAGTCAGCTTCACTTTGTAGCCATGAGTTTCTGGTGTGAGAAAGTGGTGTTTAACTCAGTATATTTCAGTTTTTGGTCTGTGACTGTGGGTATTATTCAGTACTTGTTTGTTTCTGCTATTGCTCTGTGAGTTTCACCACATATCTTTCAACAACTTGTATGTGAGCATCAGCTTTTGTCTATATCTATCAGTTTCTGAGAAGTGAGAAAGGGTTTGATTCTATCCCTATCAGTTTCTGTTACATGCATGTGTCTTTAATCTGCACCTGCTCTGAGTGTGTCTTCGTCTCTGTACTTGTAGGTGAGTATGTGTTTTGCTTTGTATCTCTCAGTCTTTGAAGTGTGAGCCTGGGTTTGTACCTGATTTCCTTTGTACCTTGCAGTTGGGATATGAAAGAAAGATTTTTACATGTTTCCTGCCAACTGCTGCTACGTGACTGTGGGTTTCACACTGTATCTGTCAATTTCTTGTCTGGTAATGCGAAGTTTACAGTGTACCTGTCAGTTTCTTGTATGTGAGTGTTGATTTCACTCTGAAAAGAATCATAGATCATAGAATAGTTACAGAACAAAAGGAAGCCATTCAGCTCATTGTGCTTGTGCTGCTTCTATGCACGAGCAACTCAGCTCATGCCACAGACTCATGTATTCCATGAAAACATGCAATTTTTCCATATCAGATAATTATCTTATACCATTTTGAAAGCCATGGTTGAATCAGCCTCCATCACACTCTCAAGCAGTGCATATCAGATCTTAACCACTCGCTGTGCAAAAGAAGTTTTTCCTCATGTTGCCTTTGGTTCTTTTGCCATTCACCTTAAATCGGTGTCCTCAGGTTACAGAGCCGTGAATAATATTCCCCATTGCTTTCTCAGCACTGATGGATTGTGAAGTAGGAGACAGCCAGAATTCCCACAGAGCCGCACTGACCCCGAGCTGGGAATGAAATGAGATGAAGTTCAATCTTTCACAGCGAGATGCTGCAGAGAGATAAGAGTCCCGAATCAAAGTGAGACTTTCTCATACTTTTGCTGAATTTCATTTCAAACACTCCTTGTACTCTCTGCTAATGAAGCCTTAAAAAAGGGAAAAACAAAATGGCACTCAGACTCACCACCCTGAAATTAAAAGTTTAATGTTTGACTGACTGAACTGTCACTTCTACTCGCTCTCTTATTGGATGGATGCAACTGTATTCTCCAACGCAGGGGTGGCATTCAAATCCTCCCATGGGTCCACATGTCAGACTGAGTTCCATGTTATCGACTCAAGCAAAGGAAATCTGTTCAGTTCCAAAACTATCAGTGAGTTGAAGCTCATTACGATCATCATCATCAGAGGTCAGAACTACCTGGTGAAAGAAGACAATCTGAAGAAGGATTCACAATTATTCAAAGTCATCGACAAAGTGAAAAACAAGAAAATCGATGAGTCAATGCAAGCCAAACAGCAGAAACACTGAAGAATTCGATTCCATTCCAGTCCAGAACCCAGTCCTGTTGTTTTTGGAGTCAGGTCACAATTACTGCAAAAACTTTATATTCCCACTTGGCTATCTGTACATTTAGTTAATCAAGCTCTTTGAATCCAGCTCTCTGGTCCTCAAGCAGGCTCCATATGGAAATCAATTCTGCCTTCTGCAAGGCTGAAACCAATCAATGACCTTAAACTAAAAATGCCAAAGAAGAAGGGCATGTCCAGGATTTGAACCCAGGATCTCTCACACATTAATTAATCACTCACCCTAAGCAAGAATCATACCCCTAGATCAACATGCCACTTCCTTTTAGCTCCTGTGGAATTTCACTGGCAGCCAAAGCCGACCATCCATTTTTTTTTTTCAGAGCAAAGCAACATCTTGCAAATTCTGAAATAAAAACAGAAAGTGTTGGAAATGTTCAGAAACTCTGGCAGCATCTGTGGAGAGAGAAACAGAGTTCACCTTTCAGGGCGTTTACCTTTTGTTTGAGCCATCCTTTCACACTGCTTCTGTCCACCCAATCTCACTTTCTATTTTATCTAGATTCCACCCACTCACTACCTAAATACATTTATCATGAATTCCTCATATCTTTTAATAATGACAATTTTATATTTCTGGCCTTTGCTTTGGACTCCACCACAAGTGGAATCATGCCTCCATCAACCCAATCAAACCCATTCACTATTTCCTCACATTGCAATGTTTCTTTCACCCTGACAGACGATGGAATTTCTGCTGCTTGATTGCAGTTCTTGCTTCCTGCCAGTAGATGTCACCTCACTCCAGTCCAGTGAAGGTGACAAATCTGAGAGCACACAACAAGAAGTAATTGTTCACGTTGTTCATTGTTCAGTGAACAGGTCCCTCTATTCCTGCAAACTCTTTAGAACTGTGCCATTAAGTATATATTGCCTCTCCCTATTCCTTCTGCTAAAATGAATCACCTCACACTAGTCACTATTAAAATCCATCTGCACCTGTCTGCCCATTCTGCTAGCCTATCACTGTCTTGTTGCAGGTGGTTCATTTCATCCGCACTGCATGCCACTTCTCCAAGTTTGGTGTTATCGGCATATTTTGAGATTCTGCTCTATATTCCAAGATCCAAGTCATTTATCTGTCGCAAGTAAAAAGCAGTGGTTCCAGCAGTGACCCTTGGGGAACAGCACTGTCGACAACCTTCCAGTCTGAGAATGAATCATTTATTAGGACTTGCTGTTTTCTGTCCTTAAGCCAATTTTCTATCCAATTGGACACTGACCCTCCTATTCCATGAACCTCAATGTTGTTAATCACCCTTTTATGTGTCGTTTCTTAAAATCCATATAAACAACATCCACTGCATGCCCTTCATAAACCTTCTCTGTTAGTTCATCAAAAAATGCAGTTAGATTAGTCAAGCATGAACTCCCATTTATAAATCCATGCTCACTCTCCTTAATTAACTCAAACCTCTTCAAGTGACTGTTGATTTTTTCCCTGATTGTTCTTTCTAAAACCTTACCCACCACTGCTGTTAATCTAACTGGCCTGTAGTTAGCCGGACTGTCCTTACACCCTTTCTTGAATAAGGGTGTCACATTTGCAACTGTTTAATCCTCTGACACCTCCCCCGTATCCAGGGAAGATTGGAAGATAAGAGAAAGCCTTTCTGTTATCTGCATCCACATTTCCTTTCGCAATCTGGGATGAAAGCCATCCGGACCAGGTAATTTATCTTCCTGAAGCATAACCAGCCTTTGCAGTACCTCCCTCTCTCAATTTGTACCCTCTCCATTGCCTCTACACTCTCCACTTCTCCTGATATTTTGTCAAATTCCACTTCCTTAGTGATCATTGATACAAGGTACTTATTAACTAGATTAACATTGCCCTGCAGCTCTAAGTATATATTACCCTCTTTGTCCCTAATGGGGCCCACTTCACCGCTGACTACCTGCTTATTATTTATATCCTGCTTGAAGATTTTTGGGTTCCCTTTCACGTTGACTGCCATTCTATTCTCGTAGAGATAGGGAATAAGCTAAATATAGAAGATATAAATATTTCCCATCCTTGGGTGAGGTGGAATTTTTTTATGCTGTGAGTGGTAATGTCCTGACCCACGAGTCTGGTGGAAGTAGAGACAATCAATGATTTGAAAAGGAAATTGGATGGATACTTCAAGCAAAGGAACTTGCAGGAGGAAAGGGATCGAGCAGGTGAGTGGAACTGAGTAGCTGGCTCCGATAATTGCTGCAGTCACTGCGATCCCCCTTAATTTTGTACAAGGTGACAATGTTTGCATCACGCATGTTTTGAGCCCTTGTTGAGCTCGACTATGGTGGGCTCACTATCCAGTTCCTCCATGACAGGGAAGTCTGGAATGGCACTGAGAGCTACTTCAATCACAATGTTCTCCGTTATGTAGAGTTCAAGGTAATGCTGCACTCAACTTTCCATTCGCTTGTTAGTTTCAGTGATGATCGTCCCTGTCTTTGTCTTCAAAAGGTGCTGATTTAGTTACTACTGGACCCATTGCTTTCTTAATTCCTTCATACATCCCTCTAGCAAACCCGGATTCAGCAGCAGAGTTTTAACCAGTATTAATTGGTGCAGTGCTGAGCAGTTTGCAGAGACTTGTTTCTGGCTGCTCTGAGAGCATCAAGATGTTGTTTGCTGCAGACTCGTTTGTAGTTCATGAGGGCTCTCCTCTTAGTTGCAGTAACTGACTCCATTTCAGTCCAATAAGCCTCAAACCAGTCAGCATTCCTCCCATCTCTTTTCCTATACACAGTGAGTGCAGAGTTATAGATGGTGGTGTGCAGATGATTCCACTTTGACACCGCACTGAGGCCTTGAGCATTGTTGTCTGAAAGAGCCTGATCGAGGATTTTGAGGAACTCCTGGGTCCTTTCTGGGTTAGTGGTTTGGCAACTGTTGATCAGAAGACGACCTTTCTTCATGGATGGATGAAGCTTCCTTGGCTGAAGCCTGACCTTGTTACACACCAGGGAGTGGTCAGTGTCACAGTCAGTGCTGTGATAGCTGTGAGTGATGAGGACACTGCTGAGGGTGGTATGTCTGGTGATAAGGTCTAGCTGGTGCCAATGGCATGATCTCGGATATCTCCAGGACACCTTGTGGCACAGCTTGACCTGGAAGTAGCCGTTCATCACACAGAATCCATGGTGACAGCATAGCTCCAGCAACCTCTGTCCATTTTCGTTCATCTTGCCAATCCCCTGGTACTCTATGCACATTTGCAAAGCTGTAGTCAGTCCCCAAGCTTGTGTTGAAGTCTCCGAGAATGTACAGTCCCTCAGTGCTGGGAATTCTACTGATGGCAGTGTCAAGTGTCACATAGAATTGATCCTTGACATCTGGGGTGGAGGTGAGTGTTGGGACATAGATGCACATGAGATTAACTGGGCCCGCGCTTGTTGACAAGTGAAGAGTAAGAAGTCTCTCTGAGCCTACTATGGGTGGTTCACTCATCTCAAGTGGCGTGTATTTTACTGTGAAACCCACTCCATGCTCACGAGTTGCCTCTTGGGCTTTCCCCTGCCAGAAGAAGGTGTCGTGTTTCTCTTTGAGGGATCCACTTTGAACGAGTATAGTTTCTTGTAGCACAGCAATGTCGACATTGAGCCTTGTGAGTTCCTTTTCCATCACAGCTGTCTTGTGTGTGTCATCAACCTGCAGAAGGGTGTCAGTAAGGCCAGGACACATGGTCCTCACATTCCAGCTTGCGATGTAAAGGACTGGTGTCTTCTTTGTTGAGCTTGTTTTTCTTGGTGCATTGATTATCGATCCGCCTGTTGAGAGATGACTCTCTAAGCTCCAAGCACCCATTGAAGCAAGCAGGTTGTGGCAGGACAGCACCTAACTGATTGGGGGCTGCCCAGCTTGGAGTGGGTGGCAGCTATCCAATGAGATGCGATGATCTCTTCAACTGTCAGAAGTAACCACTGGTGCTCATACTCTGCACCAATTGAGTGAGAGCTTATAATCGGTAACCGTTTCTTCCCGTGTTTTGCTCATGTTTAAGCACAAATAGTGTCCTCCACACGGCACATTAGTACTGAACACAAAATGGCTCCTTTGGTCATGTGTTAATTAGAAAATGGCTCTCTTGACCTTGTTAGTTATTACAATGGATACATTGTAAAAATGGTCAAATTAAACTAAGATCGAACTACCCAAGCTTACCTGCATCCTCCAGTCCTCTGGCATCATTCCCATATTCAAGGAGGATTGAAAGATTGTGGTTCGAGTCTCTGATATTTCCACCCTTACTTCCCTCAGCAACGCAGGATGCAGCCCATTCAAACTGGGTGACTTTTCTACTGTGAGTGCTGCCAACCTTGTAATTGTCTCCTCTTTATCTATTTTCATCCTGTCCAATTTCTTCACTTCCTCCTCCTTTACTGTGACATTTGCAGCATCCGCTTATTTTGTGATACTTAATTAGTGCCTCAGCAACACCCTCTGTCTCCACAGGATCTCTAATTGACCCACCCTTTCATTGACTGTCCATATGTTGGTAAAAGACTTCAGTGTTCCCAGTTATGTGACCCGCTAATGTTTTCTCATACACTCTCTTGCTGATCTCATTTCCTTTTTCAGCTCTCCTCTGTACTTTCTGTATTCTGCTTGTTTCTCTACTGCATATGAAACCTCACATGATTTCGATATTAATGGTTTTTGAACTATTTTGTAGAAGGATTTAGTTTTGTAAATTTCTCCCTAGCTCCCCTCATGGTCAGGCAGAAAGTTTAACTGCTGTGTTTTCAAACAGCAACAGCTTTATTTGAAAAGCCATTGGGACAGGATTCCGGGTTTTAATCCAGTCCCAAATCTGGTTCTGATGTCTTGTGGCTCCAGCTGTCACATGACCTGTCAGAGGATGACCTCATAATTGGCCCAGTCGTGGAGATGTGGGTTGATGTTTAAATTGTTGCAAAATAATTTTCCAGAAGGACAATTAAAATGAATCGATATATAAAAGGTAGATTTTGTGAATTTGTGCTCCCAGTGGAAATTCCTGCAGAGTCTGCTGGTTTTCATATCCCCAATTCCCCACAGGAAGCTCTGTGTCGGAATCTGTATTAATTATATCAATATTATACAGAATCATTTCATGGGAGACCCTAGTGTGAATTGTAGACAGGTGGTTCAGTTTTAACTTTCAAATTAACACAGAAGCAAAATACTGGAGATGCTGGAAATCTGAAATAAAAACAGAAAATGCTGGAAATACTCAGCACCTCTGGCAGCATCTGTGGACAGAGAAACAGAGTTAACGTTTGTTGTCTGTGACCTTTCATCAGAACTGGGCTGAAATTGTCTGAGGGCCAAGTGGCCTCTATCTGTGCCTTAAACTTTCTTTGAGTCTACGATTCTATGAGATTCTGGAATCAATTTCAGGGTCGATGACATTGCACTCTGTAAGGAGAGGAAGATGGAGATTATTAAGTACAGTGCAAGAATATAGATGCTTTTACATTATTTTTATCAAAATTGATTTAAACTTTGTGTTCACGCATCCGATCTTTTGATCACAATGACACTGATAACAAAGGAAAAAGCCAGACTTGCATTTCACGACCACAGGACGTTGCAAAGCCTTTTACAGCCAATGAAGGACTTTCCAAGTGTAGTCACTGTAGTCATGTAGGAAACATGGTGGCCAATGTGCGCACAGCAAGCTCCCAGAAACAACAATGTGATAAAAACGAGATAATCTGTTTTTAAGTGATGTTGATTCAGGGTTAAACAATGACCAGCATCCCAGAAATAATTCCCCTTCTATTCTCTGAAATAGTGCCATGGTACCTTTAACATCCACCTGAGAGGGCAGAGGGATCCTCAGTTTTCTGTCTCACCTGAAAAACAGCATTTCTGATAGTGCAGCAATGCCTTAGTACTGGACTGGAGTGTCAGCCATTTTTAAAGGGCTGTTAGTCCTACTGGAAAATATTTAAAGGAAGATTAAATGAAATGAAATAAATACATTGCTTTTGCCTCTCTCCCATCCCCCCAATAACAGTTAAATTAATTATTTGCCCTTTCCCTCCCAAAACCTACCTTTACCATCTGACCTTCCGCCCAAAACTGCACAAACTGTAAACTATAACCCTTCCCACCATCCCCTACACCCATGACATTGATTTGACTCCGTCCACCCTCCCCCACACTGAGAAACTTACCTTCTCCCCCCTCCCCACCAGTGTTGCACCTCATTTCCCCGGATGGGGCTCTGAAGGCACGGCAGTGCCGGTCACTGGGCTGAAGATCGCAGCGGGATATCAGAAAGTGATGGGATAATAATTAATGCAGGTTTGTGGTCCCGTTGCCGAGCGGTGGGGGTACCCCACAAGGCCTCGCTGTCGCCGGCAATATCGAGCCAGGCCCTGCCGGCATTGAGGTCCATGGCGCGCCTCATCCGGGGCCATATTCAGGCGGCCCCCACCCCACCCCCACCACAGATCTCGACGTTGAGGGCTCTATATAATCCAGCCCATTGTTTCTGTCAATCTCAACTCCACAAGGATTTGTCTGTTAATTGCAGAAAAATTAAAGCTCTATAATGTTTTGATAAAAGGGGGTTCAAATCCATTTCCAAACAAATGATAGTTCTCATTGTATCTAGAACATGTTTTCTTACATACAAACATACCAGTTAGGAGCAGGAGTAGACCACTCGGCCCCTCGAGTCTGCTCCACCATTCAATAAGATCATGGCTGATCTGATTTTAACCTCAACTCCACATTCCCACCTGCCCCCAATAACCTTTCACCCCCTTGTTTATCAAGAATCTATCTCCCTCTATCTTAAAATATTTAAGAATTTCTGTCGTTCAGCAACTCTCACCTGCTTTCTGGATTTCACCTAAAAAATGTATTTCCACACTTTGGATATCTTGTACTTCATTAATGTTTTTGCTCTCTGGGAATTTCCCTTTAATTATATTCAGTGCTGGTATTTTACTGCCACACACTGACTGAAAGTATCCCATCTTTCTGCAGGAAAAACACTCAGCTTCTTTGGCGGGACAGTTTTCCCACTTGTTTCTCTCTCGGCCACACCTACTGCAATTGGTTGCAGCTACCACTAGATGCTCTTCCCATCTTTCTTGTCTTTTCCCACTAATTTTTCCTTTTGTTTTCTTAACGAATTCAATTGAGTCTGATACTCTCGAGATCAGACTCTCCCTGTCCCCTCGAACAACGGATTGGTTAAACTTTCTAACCTCTGCTTGTCTGCTCAATTGAATCACTTTCGTTCATGTGAGATCAGCCCTGGACTGTAGATGATCTGAAAGGGTGTTGTCTAATACCCTGAACACAATCCTGTCTCCATTCAGCTCTTCTCTTAAGTTGCCGTATTCACAAACCTCCGTGAGTTTGTACAAGTCATTGATAAATGAGTGAATACTCTCCCCTTTCTGTTTTGGACGCTTATTAAATTCAAAGTGATTCCTGACAATGCAGCGGCCAGCCGACGTCATCAGAGCGCTCCAAGCTCGCACATGCACAAACAGTCTCCTGCGCTCTGAGATGCTGCGCATGCTCAGCCTACGTCTTCCAGGATTAACTGGCGCATGCGCGAGAAAACGCTCTCCCCCCTCGGCCACTCACTCCAGGCCACTCGCTGCCCGCTCCTTGCTACCCCGCTCCCCCGCCCTCCGGCCGCTCGCTACCCACATCCCCACACTGCCCTCTCTCCGTCCACTCATGCCGTACTTCTCCCCACGTCCCTCCAGACACTAGCTCTAGGCCATGCCGCTTCCCTCCTCTCGGCCACTCGCTCCAACATTTGATCATTCATCACCGCACCACCCGCAGAAGCAAAGCGAGCCTCGAAGGGTGATGGGGTAATGTTGGAGCGAGTGGCCGAGAGGAGGGAAGCGGCAGAGCCCATGGCCTTGAGTGTGAGCGGCCAGAGAGCAGGATGGGGGGAAGCGGGGAATGATCGTCCAGAGAATGGGATGGCACTGTTTAGAGGGGATTTGAGGAAAAAATGTTTCACCTTGAGGGTGGTTGGAATCTGGAACACATTGCCTGAAGGAGTGGTAGAGGCAGGAACCCTCACAACATTTAAGAAGTATCTGGATGAGCACTCAAAACGCCACAGAATACAAGGCTACGGCCATGTGCTGGAAAATGGAATTAGAATAGATAGGTACTTGATGGCCGGCAGGGACATGATGGTCGAAGGGCCTGTTTCTGTGCTGTCTAACTCTATGACTCTATGAAACTTCACTGAATTACAGAGGGTGTGCAGCACTGTCAGGGGTGCTGTCCTTCTGATGAGACTTCAAACAGCACAACGTTCTCCGAGTATCAACCAAAACATGTCCATTGTGTAGATATGTGCCATATTTGTTTCTGAAACGACTGTGACTGCTCCGAAAGTAATTCACTTTAGGTGAATTAAGATGACTTGGTACTATATAACTGGCGAATGCTCAGGAGGGAGCAGGGGATTGTTGGGGGTGGGATGGAGGCGGCGACGGCAACCTTTGAAAGTCTTTTTGGGTCGAAGTTGTTTTCTATGACACATTGAATTGCACCATCTTTAATCCTGGCAGCTGCCTGAATGTCACAGACAGTGATGTTTCAGTGGAAGAGGCTGCATTTGCGCATGTACAGCACCACCTGGTGGTTGCGTTGTCAGCAAATGCAGCGTTTTAAATTTGGCTCCACGATGACATTTTATTCCTGAATTAAACTAGGTCTTGAGTGCCTTAATAATTTCTTCACACGTAACCTTCTGTTCTTCATGAGGATGTTGCATCCACACTCCCTCCATTGCATACAATAGCGTACTGACCTGCTCCATGTCTGGCTTCTGCACGAGACCCGATGCAGTACGATCCCTTGCAAACCTCTGGAACCATCTCGGCCACTCCTCGGCTTGGTTCAGTCCAGTGACCTTTTCAAAGTTCTCCGGTAGAGGCAAAGATTTCTCCATCTTCACTTTGGTTTACTGTGGCCTCCATATAATATTCTGATATCTGTCAAGTCTGAGTACAGAATTTATAAGAGTCTGATGGTTAAAATAACCTGAGTTTACTCTACATTTCTTGCATGGAAGGTTTCATCGACAACTCTCCATGAGGTGCCGTACAGATTATATTACATCACTTCCTGTGATGATGTACACAGTCTATTTACATAATCTGCCCAGTAACAACCCAATGTCCACTCAATTATATTATTGTTCAGATGTGAGAAAAGCTGAGGATGGAAATGGAACGTCTGAATGAAGATTTCATGATGCTGATGATGTAAATGAGGATCTGTTACCCATTCCACAATCCCTCTTTATTTCTGTGCATGTTTCTCGTTGCTGTTTCAACCAAATTGAAAAAGAATCACAAATCCTGCTCTGGAGCCTCAGGTACTAATTACCCAGAGGCATGGTTGCCAATTGGTCAGGCGTCAGTTTCGTAAAGTGAAGATCACGGGTTCAATCTTCCTCCATGCCTTGTGATTAGTTTCTCATCTTCAATGTGATGTTTTCCTGAAGGATGCCCATTGCATTTGTTTTCCGCTGATTGTTTCAACCATCTGGAAATCAGTGTCCTGTTGCACTTCAACCTGGACACTGGGAAGAACATGAGGAGTAGCCACATGGTCCCTCGAGCCTTCTCTGCCATTAAAAGAGTGAAAATATCTGAGGTCCAAGCACTGAACCTTATTACTGTGCATATGCTGGATATTTAACAGAGCTATTCTATTAATCCCACATCCCGCACTCCTGTCCTTTCCCTCATTGCCCTGTTATATTTTCCATGTCAGGTATTTATCCAATTCCATTTAGAGTTTCCATTGAATCTGCTTCCACTGACCTTTCAGGATTGCATTCCAGACCAGAACAACACACTGCTGAAAAAAAATCTCCTCATCACAACACAGTGGTGCACAGAGGTGCAGTGCTTAGCACCGCAGCTTCACAGCTCTGGGGACCAGGGTTTGATTCTGGGTACTGTCTGTGCGCAGTTTGCAAGTTCTTCCTATGACCTTGTGGGTTTTCGCCGGGTGCTCTGGTTTCCTCCCACTGCCAAAAACTTGCAGGTGGTAGGTAAATTGGCTGTTGTAAATTGCCCCTAGTGTAGGTAGGTGGTAGGGAATATGGGATTACTGTAGGGTTATTATAAATGGGTGGTTGTTGGTCGGCACAGACTAGGTGGGCCGAAGGGCCTGTTCCAGTGCTGTATTTCTAAATAAATAAACTCTCATTATTTTGCCAATTACTTTAAATGTGTTTCCTCTGGTTACTGACCCTTCTGACACTGGCAACACTTTCTCCTTCTTCACTCTATCAAAACTCTTCAGGATTTGCATTTCCTGCTGCCTTTGCTGATATAACAAGGCTGCGCATACATCACCAAAAGGAATATGATTGGCTATGAATCACATTTATCCTTCCTGTCAATCTGATGTGGATCGTGTATTTTCCCGGAACCAAACAACCTGAGCAGCAAGTGTGGGTTCCAATGATTCCCACCGCTCTGAGAGAGAGAGGATGCGTTAATGAACCAGATGGAAGAAAGGAGTGAGATAGAGAGTAAAATAGCCCTGGTCTGTTCCTACTAACCCCCCAACACCCGACTTAAAATGGCATCATTTTCTCCTGCTTCTGCACATTCTAATCCATTGATGTTTGCAAACCTTTCATCTGTCCCTTCAATTCCTGTTTCCTAATCCATTGATGTTTCACAATATCCCAATCCATTGATATAACTCAGTCCATAGAATTTCCCAATCCAGATATTTTCCAGTCCATTGACTTTCCCAATCCATTAATGGTTCCTGTCCATTGACATTCCCAATCCATTTATATTGCCTGTGATTTCAAAGCAACTGTGGAATACAAATAGTATCAGCATTATCAGATACATCGAGACGAGGTGCAATAGCCAAGTGGACAGATGTTGGGTTTATAAAGAAAAAAGCACTGGCTCGATATTTGTCCAGTCTATCACTGGATCTGAACTCTCAATCTACTGTATCTCTGTGGGTCTGCTGACTTGTATATGTGAAGATCCATTGGATGTTTCTCAATCCTCTGACTTTTCTCATTCTTGTGCCATATTTGTTCCTTTGGGTTCACCAGTGAAGAAAATTATTTCCCATTACATTTGGTGAAGACTTTAATAACCTCACGTTCTTGTGTCTCACCATCTCAGGTCAAACTCCCTACAGAAACTTTAAACATTTAACTATTCTGCTGGAAACATTTTCAAGGGCGCAGCCATTCCGTCATTATGTTTCCTTCTTTGACATGTGATTCATAAATATGTGTGTAATGGAGAGAGAGAGTGAAAAAAAGAGAGGGAGAGAGAGTGCAATAGAAAGTTAGAGGACCAGCTAAAGACAGACAGAGAGAGAGAGGCAGAGAGAGGTAAAGCGTTGGACAGAGACAGAGAGAGAGAGAGAGAAGCAGAGAGAGTCATTGAGTCATGGAGTCATTTTGCCCATCAAGCCCATGTAAATCAATCCATTCAGTCCCATTCCCCCGCTCTATCCCCATAGCCCTGTAAGTTATCTAAATCTGTCATATTTATTATAATCTTGTACATGTCTATCAAATCTCCCCTCAATCTCCTTTGCTGCAAGGAGAACAAACCCAGCTTCTCCAACCTAACCTTACAACTAAAATCCCTCATGTCTGGAACCATTCTGGTAAATTTCCTCCACCCTCTCAAGGACACTCACATCGCTCCAAAAGTGTGGTGACTAGAACTGGATGCAATTCTCTGCTTGTGGCCAAACTAGAAATTTATACAGGTTCAGCATAACTTCCCTGCTTTTGTCCTCAATACCTCTATTTATGAAGCCCAAGATCCCATATGCTTTGCTAACTACTCTCTCAATGTGTCCTGCCACCTTCAAAGAACTATGCACATGAATTCCCAGGTTTTTATTCCTACAAATATACTTCATTCATATAAATCTGTAAAAAAATGCATTCTAAAACAGTTCAAAACAGCACAAGTTGACAGTCCAAAAAGTGCAAAGGTGCTATTGCACCTCGTCTCGATGCATCTGATAATACTGATACTATTTGTATTCCACAGTTGCTTTGAAATCACAGGCAATATAAATGGATTGGGAATGTCAATGGACAGGAACCATTAATGGATTGGGAAAGTCAATGGACTGGAAAATATCTGGATTGGGAAATTCTATGGACTGAGTTATATCAATGGATTGGGATATTGTGAAACATCAATGGATTAGGAAACAGGAATTAAAGGGACAGATGAAAGGTTTGCAAACATCAATGGATTAGAATGTGCAGAAGCAGGAGAAAATGATGCCATTTTAAGTCGGGTGTCGGGGGGTGAGGAGGAACAGACCAGGGCTATTTTACTCTCTATCTCACTCCTTTCTTCTATCTGGTTCATTAAGTTTTCTTCAATAGAGGGGTGAGTTGCCTCACAACCCTTCCATTCCATTTTACCTGCCATGTACATTTTACAGCAAAATCATATCTGGTGTATACAGCCCGAGGGGTTTCCCATGGGTCCAGTTCCTTAGTTCACTATGGCGGGAGGACCTTACACAGTGGTCTTTCCACATTGAGCCTTTGCAGTGGCTACCCCAAGCTTTAGTGTGTCCCTCAGCACGTAGTCCTGGACCTTGGAATGTGCCAGTCTGCAACACTCGGTCGTGAACAACTCTTTGCGCTGGAAGACCAGCAAGTTTAGGGCAGACCAAAGAGATTCTTTCACCAAATTGATGGTCCTCCAGCAGCAGTTGATGTTTATCTCGGTGTGCATCCCTGGGAACAGCCCGTAGAGCACAGACTCCTGTGTTACAGAGCTGCTTGGGATGAATCTCGACAAAAACCACTGCATCTCTTTCCACACCTGCTTTGCAAAGACACATTCCAGAAGGAGGTGGGCAACTGTTTCTTCCCCACCTACTCAGCAGAGATGACATCTGTTATTGAAGCAAAAAGCAGAACCGACCTGATGCACAACATGAAACCAGCAGCCAGAACATTATATGACTTGAAATTAGCCAAGGCAGTTGTGCAAAAGACAGTGAGACACTGCGCAAATAAACACTGGACAAAATCACAAATGTAACAATGCTTTCAAAAGCAAATCTCCCGAGTATGCTCACACTCGTCAAGCAGAGGTGACTTTGCTGGCTCAGGCACGTTCGCAGGATGGAAGATGACACATTCCCAAGGGTATTCTGTATGGGGAGGTCGCCGGAGACAGAAGACCAGTTGGATGCCCAAAGCCCCACTTCAAGGATGCCTGCAAGCAGGACATGAAGGCCCGAAACATCGATTTTCACACATGGGAGACACTGGCCAACAACAGAGGGAAATGGTGATATTACCCATGGACTGGTGTGTGCGTCACCATGACGATCAGTGACTACAGCAGCTTGACAGCAGGTGCCAAAATGGAAAGCAGCGACACCTGATAATCCCACCTCATATGTGTCACTTGTGGAAGAACCTGCCTCTCACAGATTGACCTCTTCAGCTATCGGACAAAGTGCACCATGGGAAACTATCCCATCGCCAATGGATTTGCTGCACGTCCATCATCTCATGTCGAAGGAAGGATGACGACGACATCTACAACCATGGCGGCCCATCGTGCCTGTGGCAGCTCTTTCATTTCCTTTCAACGATTTATCGAAATTCCCTTTTCAACCTTACGATTGAGTCTCCTTCCACCATCCTCTCAGGCAATACGTTCCAGACCAAAATCAACAACAACTTGTGTGTACATTTCTAGAGCACCTTTAACTTACGGGAGTGTCGGAAAGCGAAATTTGACCCCGAACCACATAAGACCATATTAGAGCAGATGGCCAAAAGCTTGGTCACAGAAGTAGCTTCCATGAGTGTTTTAAAGGAGGGAAGAGAGGTGGAGAGGCGGAGAGTTCAGGGAGGGAAATATCAGGCTTCGGGCCTGGACAGCTGATGGCACAGCCGCCAGCGGTGGAGCGATTAAAATCAGCGATGCTCAAAAGACCAGAATTGGAGCAGTGCAGGAATGTCGGGGGGAGTGAACCAAATAAAATCCGGCCCTTTGTATCCCCCTCACAGCTGACATTCCCACCTAGCTATTTATTATCAATCAATTTCGCTCTTGCAGTTCTATTTCACACCTCGAGATGTCAGTCTCATGCCATTTCACAGCAAGCTGCATACAAGCTTACTTGACTGCCAGTCGAATACTGTGTTGAGTGGACAAGGATCTTCTTCTCTTGCAGTTTCTCCAAATGATAGGTGTTCATTCTTGCCCCTGCACTTCAAAGAAACTGGGAAAAAAACATTCTTAACATTTTCTCACATTCACACACCCATTTACCCCAGTGATAATTCACAACATTTTCTTTGTACCATCGCCATCTACATAACTTAACATAGTTAAATTAAATTCGTGACAAAGCGCTGGCGATAACATTGTTCTTCCCCAAAATATGTACAATTTTCAAATGATCAGGCTGCAGCAACAAACTCCATCTAAATATTCTAGTATTTTGGTTTTTAAACTTATCCACAAACGTTAATGGGTTATTGTCAGTTTATATTAGTGTTTCTTTATAGTCCTGGCGGACATATACTTTGAAATGTTTGAGAGGCAGCAAAAGTCCGAAGGTTTCTTTTTCCACAGTGGAATACTTTTTTGATGCCAATTTAGTTTTCTTGAAAAGTACCCTACTGGCTTCTCTATGCCCGATTTGTCATCCTGCAATTGGACTGCACCAACCCCCAGGTCGCTAGAATCGATCGCTATTTTAAAGGGTTTCGCAAAAGTTGGAGCAGCCAACACTGGTTCATTAGGTAAGATTGCCTTTAGCGGCGAGAGGGAGAGCGAGGTGACAGCTGGGTAAGTGAGTTTACAACTTATATGAACTTATCTTTTTGTTTCGGAAGTTTCTTTTTGCAGCGGCGACAGGGAGAGCGAGGTGGCAGCTGGGTAAGTAAATCCTATATATTTGGGCAGCGGCTGAACCCGAGACCCTACACCTGTAGTGTCTCCCACCCGCCCTCCTCCTCTGACCAAAAAAAACGACTCGGTGGTGTGCAGATAAGGTAAGGCTTTTTCTATTTATTTTTTTTTCGTGTGATTGGTAAAAACTTTTCGTTCCTTTTTCATTTATCTAAGTTAAGACTAAGTTAAGCTTAAGATTAAAAATGGCAGGAGGTCTCAGACCCGTGTTATGCTCCTCTTGCTCAATGTGGGAGCTCAGGGACACGGCTGATGTCCCTGACTCCTTCACGTGTTGGAATTGTGTCCAGCTGCAGCTCTTGTTAGACCGCATGACGGCTCTGGAGCTGCGGATGGACTCACTTTGGAGCATCCGCGATGCTGAGGAGGTCGTGGATAGCACGTTTAGCGAATTGGTCACACCGCAGATTAGGATTGCTGAGGGAGAAAGGAAATGGGTGACCAAAAGGCAGAGAAAGAGCAGGAAGGCAGTGCAGGTGTCCCCTGCGGTCATCTCCCTCCAAAACAGGTATACTGTTTTGGATACTGTTGAGGGAGATGGCTCACCAGGGGAAGGCAGCAGTAGCCAGGTTCATGGCACCGTGGCTGGCTCTGCTGTTCAGAAGGGCGGGATAAAGAGTGGAAGGGCTATAGTCATAGGGGATTCAATTGTAAGGGGAGTAGATAGGCGGTTCTGTGGTCGAAAACGAGACTCCCGAATGGTATGTTGCCTCCCAGGTGCACGGGTCAGGGATATCTCAGATCGGCTGCAGAACATTCTGAAGGGGGAGGGTGAACAGCCAGTTGTCATTGTGCACATAGGAACCAATGATAGAGGTAAAAAACAGGATGAGGTCCTACAAGCAGAATTTAGGGAGATAGGAGCCAAGTTAAAAAGTAGGACCTCAGGGGTAGTAATCTCAGGATTGCTACCAGTGCCACATGCTAGTAAGAGTAGAAATGAAAGAATAGTCAGGATGAATGCGTGGCTTGAGAGATGGTGCAGGAGGGAGGGGTTCAGATTTTTGGGACATTGGGACCGGTTCTGGGGGAGGTGGGACTATTACAAATTGGACGGTCTACACCTGGGCTGGACTGGAACCAATGTTCTTGGGGGTGCTTTTGCTAACACTGTTGGGGAGGGTTTAAACTAATGTGGCAGGGGGATGGGAACCAAATGAGGAGGTCAGTGGACAGAAAGGAGGTAGTAACTAAAGCCTGTAAGGAACTAGATAATGAAGTCAGTGTGACTAAGGGAAAGAGTAGACAGGGAGCAGATGATGAACGCAAAGGGACTGGTGCATTTGTTTTAATGCAAGAAGTGTAGTAGGTAAGGCAGATGAACTTAGGGCTTGGATTAGTACCTGGGAGTATGATGTTATTGCTATTACTGAGACTTGGTTGAGGGAAGGGCATGATTGGCAACTAAATATCCCAGGATATCGGTGCTTCTGGCGGGATAGAGAGGGAGGTAAAAGGGGTGGAGGAGTTGCATTACTGGTCAAAGAGGATATCACAGCTGTGCTGAAGGAGGGCACTATGGAGGACTCGAGCAGTGAGGCAAGATGGGCAGAACTCAGAAATAGGAAGGGTGCGGTAACAATGTTGGGGCTGCACTACAGGCCTCCCAACAGCAAGCGTGAGATAGAGGTACAAATATGTAAACAGATTATGGAAAGATGTAGGAGCAACAGGGTGGTGGTGATAGGAGATTTTAATTTTCCCAACATTGACTGGGATTCACATAGTGTTAGAGGTCTAGATGGAACAGAATTTGTAAGGAGCATCCAGGAGGGTTTTCTAGAGCAGTATGTAAATAGTCCAACTCGGGAAGGGGCCATACTGGACCTGGTGTTGGGGAATGAGCCCGGCCAGGTGGTTGAAGTTTCAGTTGGGGACTACTTTGGGAATGGTGATCACAATTCCGTAAGATTTAGAATACTCATGGACAAAGACGAGAGTGGTCCTAAAGGAAGAGTGCTAAATTGGGGGAAGGCCAACTATACCAAAATTCGGCAGGAGCTGGGGAATGTAGATTGGGAGCAGCTGTTTGAAGGTAAATCCACATTTGATATGTGGGAGGCTTTTAAAGAGAGGTTGATTAGCGTGCAGGAGAGACATGTTCCTGTGAAAATGAGGGATAGAAATGGCAAGATTAGAGAACCACCGATGACAGGTGAAATTGTGAAACTAGCTAAGAGGAAAAAGGAAGCATACATAAGGTCTAGGAGGCTGAAGAAAGGCGAAGCTTTGAAAGAATATCGGGAATGTAGGACCAATCTGAAACGAGGAATTAAGAGGGCTAAAAGGGGTCATGAAATATCTTTAGCAAACAGGGTTAAGGAAAATCCCAAAGCCTTTTATTCATATATAAGGAGCAAGAGAAAGGATTGGCCCACTCAAGGACAAAGGAGGAAAGTTATGCGTGGAGTCAGAGAAAATGGGTGAGATTCTAAACGAGTACTTTGCATCGGTATTCACCGAGGAGAGGGACATGACGGATGTTGAGGTTAGGGACAGATGTTTGATTACTCTAGGTCAAGTCGGCATAAGGAGGGAGGAAGTGTTGGATATTCTAAAAGGCATTAAGGTGGACAAGTCCCCAGGTCCGGATGGGATCTATCCCAGGTTTCTGAGGGAAGCGAGAGAGGAAATAGCTGAGGCCTTAACAGATATCTTTGCAGCATCCTTAAACACGGGTGAGGTCCCGGAGGACTGGAGAATTGCTAATGTTGTCCCCTTGTTTAAGAAGGGTAGCAGGGAAAATCCAGGTAATTATAGACCGGTGAGCCTGACGTCAGTGGTAGGGAAGCTGCTGGAGAAGATACTGAGGGATAGGATCTATTCCCATTTGGAAGAAAATGGGCTTATCAGTGATAGGCAACATGGTTTTGTGCAGGGAAGGTCATGTCTTACCAACTTAATAGAATTCTTTGAGGAAGTGACAAAGTTGATTGATGTGGGAAGGGCTGCAGATGTCATATACATGGACTTCAGTAAGGCGTTTGATAAGGTTCCCCATGGTAGGCTGATGGAGAACGTGAAGTCGCATGGGGTCCAGGGTGTACTAGTTAGATGGATAAAGAACTGGCTGGGCAACAGGAGACAGAGAATAGCAGTAGAAGGGAGTTTCTCAAAATGGAGACGTGTGACCAGTGGTGTTCCACAGGGATCCATGCT
This sequence comes from Heterodontus francisci, assembly GCF_036365525.1. Classification (NCBI taxonomy): domain Eukaryota; kingdom Metazoa; phylum Chordata; class Chondrichthyes; order Heterodontiformes; family Heterodontidae; genus Heterodontus; species Heterodontus francisci. The sequence continues at coordinate 1,919,526 of NW_027142006.1, forward strand.
GGGACCACTGTTGTTTGTGATATACATAAATGATTTGGAGGAAAGTATAGGTGGTCTGATCAGCAAGTTTGCAGACGACACTAAGATTGGTGGAGCTGCAGATAGTGAAGGGGACAGTCAGAGAATACAGCAGAATATAGATAGATTGGAGAGTTGGGCAGAGAAATGGCAGATGGAGTTCAATCAGGGCAAATGCGAGGTGATGCATTTTGGAAGATCCAATTCAAGAGTGAACTATGCAGTAAATGGAAAAGTCCTGGGGAAAATTGATGTACAGTGAGATTTGGGTGTTCAGGTCCATTGTTCCCTGAAGGTGGCAACGCAGGTCAATAGAGTGGTCAAGAATGCATACGGCATGCTTTCCTTCATCGGACGGGGTATTGAGTACAAGGGTTGGCAGGTCATGTTGCAGTTGTATAAGACTTTGTTTCGCCCACATTTGCAATACTGCGTGCAGTTCAGGTCGCCACATTACCAAAAGGATGTAGATGCTTTGGAGAGGGTGCAGAGGAGGTTCACCCAGGATGTTGCCTGGTATGGAGGGCGCTAGCTATGAAGAGAGGTTGAGTAGATTAGGATTATTTTCATTAGAAAGACGGAGGTTGAGGGGGGACCTGATTGAGGTGTACAAAATCATGAGAGGTATAGACAGGGTGGATAGCAAGAAGCTTTTTCCCAGAGTGGGGGATTCAATTACTAGTTGTCACGAGTTCAAAGTGAGAGGGGAAAAGTTTAGGGGGGATATGCATGGAAAGTTCTTTACGCAGAGGGTGGTGGGTGCCTGGAACGCATTGCCAGCGGAGGTGGTTGACGCGGGCATGATAGCGTCTTTTAAGATTTATCTGGACAGATTCATGAATGGGCAGGAAGCAAAGAGATACAGACCCTTAGAAAATAGGCGACATGTTTAGATAGAGGATCTGGATTGGCGCAGGCTTGGAGGGCCGAAGGGCCTGTTCCTGTGCTGTAATTTTCTTTGTTCTTTGTTCTTTGAGTGAACCTTTCAAAGTACAGAAGTGATGACGAGGTTAAAAAGGTCTGAACAGTTGAGGTGACTGAGCGGTTTCAGCTTCTCTGTTCAGGTTGCAACTTTCACTGGAGGCATGTGTTTAAATCCCACTTCTGACAACTTGATTTTCAGTTACTTTGCAGAGCTTCCTTGAAGGTTTGAGGCAGAGTAAATACTGAGGAACTGTTTCTAACTGCTGAACGGTCACTAACCGAAGGTTACAGATTTAATGTGACTCACAAAACTGGAAAGAACTTGAGGAAAAATTCCTTTCTGCAACGTGTGGTTAGGATTTCAGTTATGTGGATAGATTGGAGAAGCTGGGGTTGTTCTCCTTAGAGAGGAGATTTGATAGAGGTGTTCACAATCATGAGGGGTCGTGACAGACCCGATAGAGAGAAACTGTTGGTAGAAGGATTGAGACTCAGGTAAAAGCTGTGGCTCAGTTGGTCACACTCACCTCGAAATCACAAGCTTCTGGGTTCAGATTTCACAGCTGACACTCCAGTGCAGCACTGAGGGTGTTAAAGGTGCTGCCTTTCAGGTGTGATGTTAAACCAAGACCTGGTCTGCATGTTTGGGTGAATGTAAAAGATCCCATGCTGCAATTTCAAACAAGTGAAGAGCAATTCTCCCTGGTGTTGTGATCAATATTTGCCCCTCAATCAGATCAGTTGGTCATTATCACATTGCTGTTTGTGAATATCAGCTGCTGCATTTCTGACATTACAACAGTGATTACACTTCAAAAGTATTTCATTGTCTACAAAGTGCTTTGATATGTTCAGTGGTCTTGAAAGGTGCTATATAAATGCAAGTCTTTTCTTTCTTTATCACAACACATTGCTGTGTAAAAAATGGTTCTTCATGTCACCTCTGGTTCTTCTGCCAATCACCTGTTATCTGTGTCCTCTGCTTACTGACCCTTTTACCACTGGAAACAGTTTCTCCTTATTTAAACTATTGAAGAACTTCATGATTTTGAACAAATGTGTCAAATCTTTTCTGAATTTTCTCTGCCGCAAGGAGAACAACCCCAGCTTCTCCAATCTCTCCACATCACTGAAGTCCCTCACCCTGCTACCATTGTGGCAAATCTCTTTTTTATTCTTTCACGGAATGTGGGCATCGCTGGCAACGCCAGCATTTATTGCCCATTCCTAACTTCCCTTGAGAAGGTTGTGGTGAGCTGCCTTTTTGAGCTGTTGCAGTCCATGTGGTGTAGGTAAATCCACAGTGCTGTTCGGAAGGGAGTTCCAGGATTTTGATCCAGTAACAGTGAAGGAACGGTGATATAGTTCCCAGTCAGGATGGTGTGTAGCTTGGACGGGAACTGGCAGATGGTGGTGTTCCTATGCATCCAATGTCCTTCTAGGTGGTCGAGGTCATGGGTTTGGAAGGTGCTGTCGAAGGAGGCTTGGTAAGTTATTGCAGTGCATCTTCTAGATGGTACGCACTGCCACCACTGTTCACTGGTGGTGGAGGGAGTGAATATTTAAGGTGGTGGATGGGGTGCTGATCAAGCGAGCTGCTTTGTCCTGGATGATGTTGAGCTTCTTGAGTGTTGTTGGAGCTGCACTCATCCAGGCAAATGGGGAGTATTCCATCACGCTCCTGACTTGTGCCTTGTAGATGGTGGACAGGAGGTGAATGATTCACAGCAGAATTCCCAGCCTCTGACCTGCTCTTGTAGCTGCGGTATTTATATGGCTGATCCAATTCAGTTCCTGCTCAATGGTAACCCCCAGAATGTTGATAGTGAGGGATTCAGCAATGGTAATGCCATTGAATGTCAAGGGGAGATGGTTAGATTCTCTCTTGTTGGAGATATTCATTGCCTGGCACTTTTGTGGGTTGAATGTTCCTTGTCACTTATCAGCCCAAGCCCAATGTTGTCCAGGTCTCTCTACATGTGGACACGGACTGCTTCAGTAGCTGAGGAGTTGCTAATGCTACTGAACATTTTGGAATCATCAGCGAACATCCCCACTTCTGACCTTATGATAGAGGGAAGGTCATTGATGAAGCAACGGAAGATGGTTGGGGCCTAGGACACTACCCTGAGGAACTCCTGAGTGCTGTTCTGGGACTGAGATGATTGGCCACCCACAACTATCACCATATTCCTTTGCGCTAGGTATGACTCCAACTAAAGAACAAAGAACAAAAATTACAGCACAGGAACAGGCCCTTCGGCCCTCCAAGCCTGTGCCGATCCAGATCCTCTACCTAAACATGTCGCCTATTTTCTAAGGGTCTGCATCTCTTTGCTTCCTGCCCATTCATGGATCTGTCTAGATACATCTTAAAAGACGCTATCGTGCCCGCGTCTACCACCTCCGCTGGCAACGCGTTCCAGGCACCCACCACCCTCTGCGTAAAGATCTTTCCACGCATATCCCCCTAAACGTTTCCCCTCTCACTTTGAACTCGTGACCCCTAGTATTTGAATCCCCCACTCTGGGAAAAAGCTTCTTGCTATCCACCCTGTCTATAACTCTCATGATTTTGTACACCTCAATCAGGTCCCCCCTCAACCTCCGCCTTTCTAATGAAAATAACCCTAATCTACTCAACCTCTCTTCATAGCTAGCACCCTCCATACCAGGCAACATCCTGGTGAACCTCCTCTGCACCCTCTCCAAAGCATCCACATCCTCTTGGTAATGTGGCGACCAGAACTGCATGCAGTATTCCAAATGTAGCCGAACCAAAGTCCCATACAACTGTAACATGACCTGCCAACTCTTGTACTCAATACCCCGTCCGATGAAGGAAAGCATGCTGTATGCCTTCTTGACCACTCTATTGACCTGCGTTGCCACCTTCAGGGGACAATGGACCTGAACACCCAAATCTCTCTGCACATCAATTTTCCCCAGGACTTTTCCATTTACTGTATAGTTCAATCTTGAATTGGATCTTCCAAAATGCATCACCTCGCATTTACCCTGATTGAACTCCATCTGCCATTTCTCTGCCCAACTCTCCAATCTATCTATATTCTGCTGTATTCTCTGACAGTCCCCTTCACGATCTGCTACTCCACCAATCTTAGTGTCGTCTGCAAACTTGCTAATCAGACCACCTATACTTTCCTCCAAATCATTTATGAATATCACAAACAACAGTGGTCCCAGCACGGATCCCTGTGGAACACGTCTCCATTTTGAGAAACTCCCTTCCACTGCTATTCTCTGTCTCCTGTTGTCCAGCCAGTTCTTTATCCATCTAGCTAGTACACCCTGGACCCAATGCGACTTCACTTTCTCCATCAGCCTACCATGGGGAACCTTATCAAACGCCTTACTGAAGTCCATGTATATGACATCTACAGCCCTTCCCTCATCAATCAACTTTGTCACTTCCTCAAAGAATTCTAGTGGAGAGTTTTCTCCCTGGTGGCCATTGACTTCAATTTTGCAAGGGCTCCTTGATGTCCTTGGCAAGAGCAGTCACTGTCTCCTCACCTCACCTCTTGAGTTCAGCTCTTTTGTCCAAATTTGGGTCAAGGTTGCAACGAGGTCAGGAACCAAGTGGCTCTGGCAGAACCCAAAATGAGCATTGATGAGCAGGTTACTGCTGTGTAAGTGCTGCTTGATAGCACTGTCAATGACACCTTCCATCACTTTACTGATGATCAAGAGGAGGCTGATGGGGCAGTAATTGACAGGGTTGGATTTGTCCTGCTTTTTGTTTGCAGGACATACCTGGGTAATTTTCCACGTTGCTGGGTAGATGCCAGTGTTGTAGCTGGACTGGAACAGCGTGGCTAGTGGCGCGGCTAGTTCTGGAGCATAAGTCATGCTGGGGACCTCAGGAGGAGGTCGAGATGCATCATTTAGTTAATACCTCTGTCTGAAGATGGTTGCAAATTATTCAACCTTGTATTTTGCACTGATATGCTGGTCTCCCCTATCATGCAGGATGGGGATGTTTGTGGAACCTCCTGTTGATTGTTTAATTATCCACCACCATTCAGGACTGGATATGGCAAGACTGCAGAGCTTTGATGTGATCTGTTGGTTGTGAGATCACTCAGCTCTGTCTATTGCATGCTGCTTCCGCTATATGACATGCAAGTAGTCCTGTGTTGTAGCTTCACCAGGTTGACACCTCATTTTTAGGTCTGCTTGGTGCTGCTCCTGACATGCCCTCCTGCACACTTCATTGAACCACTATTGCTCCCTTGGCTTGATGGTAATGGTAGAGTGAGGGATATGTCAGGCTATGAGGTCACATATTGTGTTTAAATACAATTCTGCTGCTGCAGATGGCCCACAGTGCCTCATGGATGCCCAGTTTTGAGTTGCCAGATCTGTTCATTTCTTCCCTCAGATATAATTGGAAAAAATTCCAAAGGAATGCATGAACTAAATAAAAAGGAGAGAGAAATAAATACTGACAAAATAGATGGCAGCATTTGCAAGGTAAAAAGATTTATAAGTTTTATTATCGATGAGTGAGAGGAATATATCACACTTTGGGGCTTCTGTAAGTGGATTTACTGTTAATTTTGGGAATTGATAGGAAGCTGCTTCATAGTTGGTGGAACAAACTCCCGCCCTTGGGGTGGAGCCAACAGCTGCATCCGTCCAATAACAGACAATGTAGAAGTACTGTATCAGGCCTTGTTAGCTCAGTTGGTAGAGCATGAGACTTTTAATCTCAGGGTCTTGGATTTGAGACCCTTGTTGTGTGGTTGTTCTTCCCTTTTTCAGACTTCATCGGCAGAGAGTTCAAGGGGTGTTTGAAATTAAATTCAACAACATCACCAGATTTCCAACTCCCCCCCCCCAGCCCCCCTCCCAGTGTAGTTGAATAGACCCTCAACCTCTGCCCTCCCCCTTCCCTTCCCTCACAGAACTGCAACAGGGATCCCCTTGTCCTCACTTTCCACCCCACCTGCCTCAACAGCAGCACCGTGGCGCAGTGGTTAGCACTGCAGCCTCACAGTTCCAGCAACCCGCGTTCAATTCTGGGTACTGTCTGTGTGGAGTTAGCAAGTTCTCCCTGTGTCTGTGCGGGTTTCCTCCGGGTGCTCCAGTTTCCTCCCACAAGCCAAAAGACTTGCAGGTTGGTAGGTAAATTGGCCATTATAAATTGCCCCAAGTATAGGTAGGTCGTAGGGAAATATAGGGACAGGTGTGGATGTGGTAGGAGTATACAATTAGTATAAATGGGTGGTTGATCGTCGGCACAGACCATGTGGGCCGAAGGGCCTGTTTCAGTGCTGTATCTCTAAACATAAACACATCCAAAGGATCATCCTCCACCATTTCCGCCACCTCCAGCGTGATGCCACCACCAAACGCAACTTCCCCTCCCTTGTCAGCATTCCAAAGGGATTGTTCCTTCCACGACACCCTGGACCACTCCTCCATTACCCCAACACCTCTTCCCCTTCCCATGCAATCGCAGGAGATATAATACCTGCCCTTTTCCCTCCTCTCTGCTCATTATCTAAAGCCCCAAACACTCCTTTTAGGTGAAGCAGCGATTTACTTGTACTTCTTTCAATTATGTATACTGTATTCACTGCTCACAATGCGGGCTCCTCTAAACTGGGGAGACCAAAAGCAGATGAGGTGGAACACCTCTGCTCAGGCCGAAAGCATGATCCTGAGCTTCTGGTTGCTTGCCATTTCAACACTCCCCCCTGCTCTCATGTCAACATTTCTGTCTTTGGCCTGCTCCAGTGTTCCAGTGAAAATCAACCCAAGCTCGAGGTGCAGCACCCGACCTTTTGATTCGGCACTCTACAGCCTTGTGGATTGAACATTGTGTTCAGTAACATCACAGCATGACTGGTGTCAGGCAACCACAAGCATTAACACACTTTGTCCCAGGATAGCTTTGTTATTTAATCTCTCCTGCCCTCTGCACTATCAAACACCGTCCCCTTTGTTCTCTCCCACATGCCCCTCCCCTTCACTTGTTTAAAACCTAATTCTTTTCTAACCTGTGTCAGTTCTGATGAAAGGTCACAGACCAGAAATGTTAACTCCGTTTCTCTCACCACAGATGCTGCCAGAGCTATTGAGTATTTCCAGCACTTTTTGTTTATATTTCAGATTTCCAGCACCTGCAGTATTTTGCTTTTATTGTGTCAGAAAGTCTTTCCTTCATTCAGGACTCTGACCTCTCTCCAGAATCTCTCTGCTAAAGATTGAACTTTATCTCATTTCACTCACAGCTCAGGGTCAGTGTGGCACAGTGGGACTTCTGGCTGTGTCCCCCTTCACAATCCATCAGTACTGAGAAAACAATGGGGAATATTACTCACATGTTGTGTTCTGCAACTTTTTACAAACACTTCAATGTATATATTGTCTTCCAAAGCAGTGACAGAATGGTGGCTTTAGTGTGTTGTTGAAATAGCTTTGTTGAGTTCGTGCTGTACTAATAGTTTAACAGTTCTTGGTTCAATCCCAGGTTTTGGCACTTTCAACCTCTCCTGTGTCTTTTTCTTTGTCTCCAATTGTCAAGCTGCATGATTTACTCTGAAATTAGCACCAGAGAACCAAGGCACCAGCGAGCATGAGGAGCTGAAATTAGCACAGATCAAATCCACTTAATATTTCTGACTGAAGATGGTTGCAAATGCTTCAGCTTCATCTTTTGCACTGACGTGCTCAGCACCACCATCATTGAGGATGTGAATGTTTTTGGAGCCTCCTCATCTTGTTAGTTATTTAATTATCCACCACCATTCACGACTGGATGTGGCAGGACTGTGGAGCTGTGATATGATCCCGAAGGAGATATCCGTGCGCGGAGTGGCGGGATGTATGGAGAGTGATCCTGAAGAGGGTGTCCGAGCCTGGAGTGGAAGCTTTCCGTGGAGGTGCAGGAGTAGGCCATTCAGCCCCAGTGTTTTATAAAGGTTTAGCATAACTTATTTGCTTTTACTCTATGCCTCTATTAATAAAGCCAAGTGTCCTGTTTGCTCTTAGCAACCTTTTCAAACCTTGATCAAAAACACACCAATCTTCCTCCCAAACTGTATCACTTCACAATTCTCTGTGTAAAATTTTAACTGTTGTGTGAAAGCCCATTTTACCAGTGTGTTTAAGTTCCTCTGAAGTGTGTTACTGTCACTGGCATAGGACCAGATTCTCGAGCATTCTTTGATGCTATCTCCGTGGAAAGAGAAATCTTACATACGAGCTCAAATTGGGATTTTGTGTGTTTATTATCTTTCCTCATCCACCAGTATAAGCACAAATCTGTCTCATAATGTACAGTCTAAGAATGTGCCAATGTTGCAATGTGGTGATAAATTCTTCAGTGTCACAATGTACTCACCAACTGTTTCACTACTTTTCTGATTTCTGGATCCAAGTTTGTAGCTTTCTGCGATCTCTAGTGGCTTAGGGTTGAGCCTCACTTCAACGAAGAAACGGAAAATTATGATTTAAAGATTACACTGTCAATCATTCACATCTCTGTCTTCTCCTGAACTTCGAGTTCAAATTTGTTTGTGAAGTTGATTCACACGTTAAGACAGCACAGTCTTTGCCTTTGTGAAGGAAGTGATTTGGGAATGGTTGTTTGAAACTGTCCCTTCTTGCACAGAAATTCAGTGCAAATACTTGATCACTCAATTTCCTTGAGAGAAATTTGTTCACAATCGCATTCGACACGGAAACTGCCTCAGCATTAATCTCACTGAAGCAGAATGTGACCGTGTTATATGTTTCAGAATGTTGGTGCCGTTATTTGTCGCTTTTAACCGAGACTGGGACACAGGGCAAGTTTGATCCGCGGTTGGAATATATTATCATTCAGGAGCAAGAAAAATCAAAAGGAACAAAATAAGAAAACCCAGTCTCTGGATTTGAGAATCTGTAGATCCGCTTTGGGAAAGTGAATCAGAGCAGAATGAAGGGTGAACTGTCCAGAAGAGATGAAGACACAGCTCAGTCAACACGTTCCCCTGGTTTATGATTCGTAATCTCTGACCTGCGCTTATAGCCACAGCATAGATGTGACTGGTCCAGTTACGTTTCTGGTCAAGATGTTGATGGTGGGGGATTTAACGATGATAATGCTTCTGAATATCAAAAGGTAGATTTTTTTCTCTCTCATTGGAGATGTTCACTGCTTGGCACTTGTGTGGACAGAAGGTTGCTTGTCACTTATCAGCTCAAGCCTGAATGTTGTTCAGGTCTTGCTGCTTGCAGGCACAGACTGCTTCAGTATCTGAAGAGTTGTGAGTCATCATCTAACATTCCCACTTTTGACTTACGTTGAAGAGAAAGTCATTAATGAAACAGCTGAGGATGTTTGGGTCTAGGACACTACCCTGAGAAACTCCTGAGGCAATGTCCTGGGCTGAGATGATTGGCCTCCAAGAACCACAACATCTTGCTTTGTGCGAGGTATGACTTCAGCAAGTAGAGAGTTTTCCCCCTGATTCCCATTGACTTCAATTTTGCTGGGGATCCTTGATGCCACACTCACTCAAGGGCAATCACACTCACCTCTCCTCTGGAATTCCACTCTTTCGTCTCTGTTTGGACCAAGCTGCAATGAGATCATACGAACATAAGATCAGAAGAACGAGTAGCAGGAGTAGGCCATTTGGCCCCTGGAGCTTGCTCCGCCATTCAGTAGGATTATGGCTGACCTGATCATGACCTCAACCCCACTTTCTTGCCTGCCCACATAACCCTTGGCTCTCTTGTAGATAAAAATCTTGAAGACATTCAATGACCCAGCCTCCACTTTTCTCTGCGGTAAAGAATTCCAAAGATTAATGACCCTCTGAGAGAAGAAATTCCTTCTTAAATGAAAAACCCCTAAATCTGAATCTATGTCCCCTTGTTCTAGATTCCACCACGAGAGGAAACATCCTCTCAGCATCTACCCTGTCAAGCACCCTCAGAACCTTATATGTCTCAATACGTTCTCCTTTCATTTTTCTCAACTCCAATGAGTATCGGTCCAACCTGCTCAACTTTCCTCATAAGACAACACCTTCATCACAGGAATCAATCCAATGAACCTTCTCTGAACTGCCTCCAATGCAAGTATATCCCTCCTTAAATAAGGAGACCAATACTGTACACAGTACTCAAGGTGTGGTTTCACCAGCACCATGTACATTTGTCGCAAGACTTCTCTACTTTTATACCCCATCCCCCTTGCAATAAAGGGTAACATTCCATTTGCCTTCCTAATTATTTGCTGTACCTGCATGGTAACTTTTTGTGATTCATGCACGAGGACACCCAGATCCTTCTACACTGCAGCATTCTGCAATCTCTCACAATTTAAATAATATTTTCCTTTTCTATTCTTCCTACCAAAGTCGATAACCTCACATTTTCCCACATTCTCCTCTATCTGCCAAATTATTTCCTGGAGCTGAGAGACCCTGGCAGAACCTAAATTGAGCATCGATGATCAGATTATTGCTAAGTGTGTGGTGCTTGATCGCACTGTTGGTGACATCTTCCATCGCTTTGCTGATGATTGATAGTAGACTGATGGGGCAGCAAGTAGATGACTGTGTTGTCGCTCTACTGGAACAGCTTGGCTGAGGGCGCAGCGAGTTCTGGAGCACAAGTCTTCAGTACTAGAGCCGGAATGATGTTCGGGCCCATAGTCTTTGCTGTATCGAGTGCCTGCAGCTGTTTCTTGCCATTATGTGGAGTGAAGCAAATTGGCTGAAAACTGGAAGCTGTGATGCTGGGGAACTCAAGAGGCCAAGTTGAATCATCCACTGAGCAATTTCTGACTGAAGATGGTTTCAAATGCTTCAGCTTTATCTTTTGCACTGACGTGCTCGGCTCCACCAACATTGAGGATAGGGATGTTTTTGGAGCCTCCTCATCTGGTTCGTTATTTAATTGTCGACCACCATTCATGACTGGATACCTAGTTTCTCAGGGCAGTGTCCTAGGCCCAAACATCCTCAGCTGTTTCATTGATGGCTTTCTCTTCAACATAAGTGAGAAGTGGGAATGTTCGCTGATGATTCCAACTCCTCAGATACTGAAGCAGTCTGTGCCTGCAAGCAGCAAGACCTGAACAACATTCAGGCTTGAGCTGATAAGTGACAAGCAACATTCTTTGATCTGATCCTGAGGGAGATATCCGTGCGTGGATCGGCGGGATGTATGGAGAGTGATTCTGAAGAGGGTGTCTGAGCCTGGAGGGCAGAATCTGTGGAGAGTGGTCCTCAAAGGATGTCCGTGTCTGGAGATTTAGGATCTCTGAAGAGGGTCTCCAAGCCCCTAGTGCTGGGATCTTTGGAGAGTGATCCTGAAGTGGGTGTCCGAACCTGGAATGGCGGGATCTGTGGAGAGTGATCCTGAAGTGGGTGTCCGAGCCTGGAGCGGCGGGATCTGTGGAGAGTGATCCTGAAGTGGGTGTCCGAGCCTGGAGTGGCAGGATCTGTGTAGAGTGATCCTGACGAGTGTGTGTAAACCTGGAATGGAAGCTTTCTGTGGAGGTACAGTCAGAGGCCATTCATTCCCAGTATTTTATAAAGGTTTAGCATAACTTACATGTTTTTACTCTGTGCCTCTATTAATAAAGCCAAGTGTCCTGTTTGCTCTAAGCAACCTTTTCAATCCTTCTAACATTGGTGTACATTGTCTCTCTGCTCCTGCACCCAGTTTAGAATTGTAACCTTTCATTTATATGGCATTCTTCCTTCCAAATTGTATCACTTCACACTTCTCTGTGTAAAATTTCATCTGTTATGTGAAAGCCCATTTTACCATTTTTTTTTAAGTTCCCCTGAATTGTGTTACGGTCACTGGCATTGGACAAAATTCCTGAGCATTCTTTGATGCTATCTCCATAGACAGAGCAATCTTTTACGCGAGCTCAAATGTAGGATTTTGTGTGTTTTCTATCTTATTTCACCCACCAATATAAGCACAAATATGTCATGTAAATCTTGTTCACTGCAGTCCCTGCTGCTGTTTTCTGCCTATATTTACAGACTTTAATCTCAACCTCGTCACCATGTTCTCGAATATATTCAGGGGGCATCAGCAGAGAAAATGTTCAACAAGCGTGGCAAGTGCAAGGAAATGTTTATTTATGTCATTATGTCATGAACATAATATACAAATTTTTACATGTGTGAATCATCAAGATGTGTCTTCATAAATGGAACCCCGTCACAATAAACACTGTCACCTTTCAATGTTTAGCGGACAGGTTTGACGGCCTGATGTGTGTGATTCCCATATTAATGTGTTTGTACAAAGTTCGGGGAAAGATGGAGATATGAATAATTTACAGGGAAATCTTTTAAACATATTACCACATCTCTCACTCACAAAGATCTGCAAACACATGGATTCCAAAAGAACCTGAGTACAAAATCACCTAAAATAAACACTGCCAGAGAGACTTGCGATAACCTGTAGCTCAGGGAAAGTACATGATGTTATGGAAGGGATTCTGTTTCTTTTGTTAAAATATTTTTTGAAGAAGTCATAATCAAACTGAATAAGTGTAGGACCAGTTCTTTTTCAAGAGGGCACCAAAAGAACCAATTTGGCAACTATGTTTACTGGTTGTCACATGATTCAAGTTAAGTATAGAACAGAAACCCTGGTAACAGGGAGAAATGTGGACAGAGAAGTCAGTCATGCCCCTTGATTGGACAAGCTTGGCAGCAGCAGCGCAAACCTAAGACGGCAGAAAACTCACAACCTTTGGTTGTAGCAGTCAGTGTGTTTTACCTGCTGGAGTGAACAGCTGATAAAGTTAGCCTGAAGAATCGTCAAGGAAGGAGAGAAGACCACAACCCAGTTTGTTTTCCAGAAAATCCTTAAAAGACCCTGAGAAGTCCACTGAGTTAATTCATCTTGTCGCATGTCTTTGAAGAAGGCCTGCTAAAATTAATTCTCAATGCCTTCTGAAAAGAACTGTTCTAAAATACCCTAGTGACCTGTCTACGTATACTCGGAAGTTAGACTGCATTCCAGTTTTGGAGCAACATATCTCATCTGATGATTTCTTCAAAAATGAGCAAATAAACAGCCCAAGAGGTTGTTTTTGTCTGTAACGGAGTGCTGAATTTTTAAAAAAATCCCTTTTATTTTTTCAGCTATCCGGTGTGTGTGTGTGTGCATGTGGCTCGAAGATAAAAAAAAAGGACTTTAAAAGTTGGTAAAGGTGAAAAAGGAACTTTTAAAATTTCCACCTGTGTGGTTATGCTTTACTTCATGACTAGTTAAAACTTGTTTGACAATAAATGGATAATTTTGTTGTTCATTAAAGAAACCTGGTCAGTGTCTTCTATTCTGGGAAAAATAGAGTACATGATTGACTGTATCAGTATGTGGGAAAAGCTCACATAGATGTTGTGACCTGTGGAGAAGTGGGATGAGAATAAAGAGTGCCTTCCTCTGCCCTTAGTTGTCACAGCACTTGTGATCTGGCTCGGTAGCTTAATTGGTTCGAGTGTTTGTCTTAGAATCAGAAAATCTTGGATTCATATCATTGCTTCAAAAGTTTAGCTATCAATCATTTGCATCCATTTTCTTGTGAACTTTAACTTTTCTTATGAATTTCATTCACAAAAGAAAACAGCTCAGTGGTTGCCTTTGTGAAGGATGTGAGTTTGAAATGGCTGTTCCTGCTCGTACAGATGTCCAGTGCTAATATGACAACGGCAACTCAATCCCCTACAATTTCTTTGAGAGCAATGTGTTTGCAGTTGCATTTAACCTGGAAAACAGCTCAACATTAATCTCACTGAAGGTAAGTGTGACCGTGTTGTATGTTTCAGAGTGTTTGTGCCATTTTGTGTCTCTTTTCACCAAGACTATAACACGACGCAAAGGGGAGGGTTGATCCGAGGTTTAGAATATATTATCATTCAGGAGCAAGAAAATCAAAAGGAACAAAATAAGAAAACCCCGTCTCCAGATTTGAGAATCTGTAGATCCGCTTTGGGAAAGTGAATCAGAGCAGAATGAAGGGTGAACTGTCCGACTGCCCAGAAGAGATGACGACACAGCTCAGTCAGCACGTTCCCCTGGTTTATGATGCTGGAACATTCCTCACACAGAAATTATTCAATCAATATTCATCTGCCAAGTCGGTCTGAGGCTGTCCCTCTCTGATCATGTGGAGTTAAAGCAATTCTTCCAGTCAGTTAGTTCAGTTGTCATTTCATGAGAAATTCGAAGTAATCATGACTTCGTCAGTGACCTCATGGTTCAGGTGTCTGAGTGATGTTAATCATGATGTGATCAAATGATTGTATGTTCCACTCTTTCCGTGGTGGGTTTTCACACTGAGTAGAAACGTGTTGGACATGGTCTGGAAATGTTTCACACCACTCCATTCCCAACAGGCCATGACCTGATGTGATGGAAATGTCATTTACTAAAAGAAGCTACATTTCCATCATTGCACATCTGGATGCACAGTCAGGATCTGAGCTGAAGGTGACCATCCTGCCCAAATTTCCATAGAGGCAAAAAAGACATGTGATGGGTTGCTGGCACAAAGCTGGGTGATGAAGTGTTTGAGAGGTTAAGATGATGGATTGTTAATTCCTTCTGTTTTACATGTATGAATTTGAATCCCATCTGCATCAACAGTTTATAAAATGCTCAATACATTGTTTCTTTGTAATTCACCAGCTTTTGCAGAAAGTAGGACTGAAGCTGTTGCAGTACCTGTTAGAAAGATAGTCTAAGTTATTCTGAAGCCATCTTCCAATGTCATCTACATGTAAGCAGGATTTTAAAGGATAAGATGTAGTTTTTAAAAGTCATTTCAATCTTACTCGAGTCTTTACAAAGAAGCCAGGTAAATCTCGATAAAAAGTCATATATATTTAGAGATCTTTTAAAAGCACTTCAATCCTGTTAATAAAAAGTCAGATGTAAATTTAAGAACTCTGATAAGGCCTTGCTAAAAAGTGACATACAATTAAGAAACAAAATACAACATTTAAAATGTCTGAACTCCCTCTGAAAGTTGACCCCTGCTGCTGCCGGTGTCTTCCTGGAATAGTGGAGCTGTTGTGTCAACAGAAAAGTCCTTCCCGAGCACCCCTGAGCCTGTTGGTACCGGCTCTAATCCAACCCAGGTAAAAATCAGGGTACGTTGTGGGCAATGAGCCCAAATTGCTGAACTACAGGTCCCTGTCACTTTAAAGAGTGGGCTGGTGCGATTATGATCAGAGGCTCCTTCTAAGCACATTTCTCACCACCACAACTTCCAGATGCTGGTGTTAGTGTGTGCATGTACTGGCAGTTGCAGTGCTGTTCAGACCCTCAATAGCAGTGAAAGTCTCAGAGTTCACCACTATTGGGCTGCAAAATCCAGGCCAATATCTCACAGTCCTGTTAGATTTGCTCTCCCTCTGTACAAAATCAAACTCCACACATTGTCTTTCACTCACTCCTGTTTCCAGCCCTGACGGTGCTGAAATCCCCTCTCAAAGGTGCACAATCCAGTTGATTTCTGATCAAATACCTCCTTCCTCATTCAATAGAGGAAACAGAGACATGAACAGGAGTCAGGTGCAAGAAAGTTTCACCAACAGAGCAAAGAAAGGCACCAACAAAAGTCACACCTACTTTCCAAATCATTTCACTGGAATATTCTTTCACTTGTTTTGTAAGTGACTGCAAAAAATCTGAAAATGAGCACCATGAGGTTTGTGTTCACTAGTCACTTGTTCTCCTGTGTTTGTCTGTCAGGTTTGTAATTCAATTTGTATTGGATATTGAAGAGAATCTCTTTTCAGATGATTGCACATTGTACTGTGTTTAAAGCAACCAACTTGTAAAATGGCAGATAATGAATGTTTCAATACCTGTATGACCAGATTCTTCCAATGCTTTTCAACAGCTAGATTGATGATGCTTGCAATCTGTATCCTGTGGAGAATGGGAGAGGAGAATAAAAACATGGTGCATGAACAGGACAGACTGTGTAAAATGGGAGCACAGAAATACTGCCACCTCATTGAAAGTTAATGAGATTTATTCGAAGTCAGACACCTGTCCACAATGAACAAGTAAAAACATTAATTGTCCACTTTCAATCTAAATGGGACTGAGGTTCCAACAGAGAAGTTTTCTGGAAAATACCTGCTGCAGTTTTAAAATTGATGAACTGGAACATCTTATACTAACTTTCAAATAACTGGAGTGATTGTATAGTTCCCATAGTGGAGAGAAGGAGTTGTTGAAAAATATAAGCAGAAAGACATATTTGTGGATTGGTGAATGAGCTTTCACTTTCTGAAATGTATTTGTCCATTGGTTGCAGGTCACTGGAAATTCTTTTTTACATTTCAATTGTAGCAGCAGCAGTTAGCAGCAAAATGTCTGATTAATCAGAGTAGTGGGTCTGGGAAACACTTAAACAGCCGAGACCCTGTAAAACAGAACTCCAAGTAATAGTTTAAATAAGGCACTGAACTGACAGAGCGGTAAAGGCCTGCTCAGGTCAGGAAAAAATACCCGACCCGAACCCGACAGAACCACATTGGACCCAAGCCCGACCCGGCCCGAGTATCTCCATTTATTCCCATGCCCAAACCCACCCGAGCCTTACCCGACCACCGGAATGTTAACTTTACTTACCTCCCGATTTCGAATCTACAGGAAGCTGCAGCATGAGCGCAATGACGTCATAGAGATGCTCACTTGCTCACTGAGCAGACTCAGAGTTTCCCTCCTTAATGACCCGGACTCCCAGCTTTGGTTGGCTTTTCAACTTCCCAGCAGAGTTAAATGTAATACTTACTGTGTGTGTCACACACGGACTCAGTCCAACCTGGACCCAGCCTGACCTGAACCTGGCCTGACCCTACCCGAGTCCAAAAGCCAGACCCGTAAGAGCGACCCGACATGACCCGAACCCGGCACAGGTCGTCGGGTCCCGTCGGATTCAGGTCGGGTCGCAGGCCTTCACAGAGTGGAGGTCAGATGAGGATTGAATTAATTTCAATCACTGAATCTAAACAAGAAGTAAATCTGCCAGGAATGGACAACTTTGCTTTATCTGTGAGCTTGTGGCACAACGGTAGTGCGTCTGTCTCCAGATCAGAAGGTTGTGTGTTCAAATCGCATCAGGCTCAGTTATGTTTTCCAGCAGCTCAAGTTCTTGGATTTTATATCAGAAGAGAGTTCGATCTGTTGGAATGTTCAGTGAATGGTTGAATTTCAAGATCAACTTTAATAGATTAAAGTCCTGATTTCTGGTTCCGTTCCATTTCCATGCTCAGTTCTTATTTCACACTGTTTTATATCAGAACAATGTTTCAGGGATGTGATGTGTCCATTGTTTGCACAATTGCTCTGTCACCCAGTGTGAGAAATAAAACACAAACCGCCCAGCGTGCGGCTCAAACCCATACCTGGCTCTGTCGATAGGCCGCTTAGTTCAGTTGGTTAGGACGCAGTGTTGATAACAACAAGGCT
This sequence comes from Heterodontus francisci, assembly GCF_036365525.1. Classification (NCBI taxonomy): domain Eukaryota; kingdom Metazoa; phylum Chordata; class Chondrichthyes; order Heterodontiformes; family Heterodontidae; genus Heterodontus; species Heterodontus francisci. The sequence goes on from NW_027142006.1 coordinate 1,936,959, forward strand.
GTGGATTTGATCCCCATGTGCACTGTCACATGGTCAGTCATTAATTTGACACATTTTTGTAACACTTAAAATCCAACTTTTAGATGCAAACAAGTTTACATAAAATGTCAGAGGGAACTTATTTTGAATAACATCCATTATATCTTTGTCACTGGTCTGGAGTAACACAGAATTCTTTCCAATTATCTTCCATTTGCTGATAAACGTTGAACTCGTGGCCTGTTCTCGTTAATGGTCATGAGCAACAAAAACAGACAGAGCGAGTCTGACCGCCCAGAGATGTGGAAAAGGCTTCAGTTTGGGAAAAATGCAGCAAATCAAATGTTCACCCTGCCCCGAGAGAGTCAAAAACTGGGGGAAATGACACAGGGAGATAGAGAATAAGCTACAGCAGACAATGTAAATATTTCCCATCCTTGATATCTCTCTATTCCAATCCAACCTTCAGAGTTGGGTAAATAATTTCAGTGTAAATTGTGCAGCTCAAGAGTCAAAACCAAATGGCGATGCAGAATAAAGGAGAACTGCCAAAACCCCAGATTGAACCAGGGATCTTCAGTCTAGCACTCTCCCAACTGAGTTATTTCAGTCACACAGGCTTGGGATGATAAGTGGCAAGTAACATTCGCGCCACACAAGTGCCAGGCAATGAATATCTCCAACAAGAGAGAATCTAACCATCTCCCCTTGACATTCAATAGCATTACAATCACTGAATCCAGCACTATCAACATTATGGGGGTTACCATGGGGTGCCATACAAATAACGTAGCTACAAGAGCAGGTCAGAGGCTTGGAATCCTGAGGCGAGTAATTACAGTGCAGCTGTTGGCTCCACCCCAGGGGCTGAATTTGTTCTGTAAACCATGAAGCAGCTTCCTCTCAAATCCCAGGTTTATCAATAAATCCTCTTACAAAAGCCCCAAAGTGTGATATATTCCTCTCACTCATCCATGACTCTTGACTCCCCAAAGCCTGTCCACCATCCACAGGGCACAAGTCAAGAGTGTGATGGAATATTCTCCACTTGCCTGGATGGGTGCAATTCCAACTCAAGAATCTCAACACCGCCAGGCCAAAGCAGCTCGCATGATTGGCACCCCATCTGCAAACATTCACTCCCTCCACCATCGACGCACAGTTGCAGAGTGTGTACCGTCTACAAGATGCACTGCAGCAATGCACCACGACTCCTTAGACAGCACCTTCCAAACCAGTGACCTTTACCACCTCGAAGGGCAAGGGCAGCAAATGCAGGGGATACCACCACATGCAAGTTCCCGTCCAAGCCACACACCATCCTGACTTGGAACTATATCGCCGTACCTTCACTGTCGCTGGGTCAAAATCCTGGAACTCCCTTTCTCACAGCACTGTGGGTGTACCTACCCCACATGGACTGTAATGGTTCAAGAAGGCAGCTCACCCCCACCTTCTCATGGTCAATAAATGCTGGCCTAGCCAGCGATGCCCACATCGCATGAATGAATGAACAAAAAAGTGAAGTATCCCTTGTGTCATTGTTTTGGTAGAAAATATAACCCTGGTGGAATTGTCCCTCCCAATCACACCTCACTTCATAGAACATAGAAAATGGAGAAAATTTATGGCACAGAATGAGACCATTTAGCAATCGTGTCTGTGCCAGCTGAAAAAGAGCGATCCAGCCCAATCCCACTTTCCAGGTCTTGGGAATGGGATCTGAACAGATCTCAGAGCTCACATTATGTGAATGTTCTGTTGAAGTATTGGTGAGCTGATATACCAGGGGAGATTCACACTGTTAGACACAGTGTGAAATACATTCAAGTATTTATAAAACATTGTAACATGTGAGTAATATTCCCCATTGATTTCTCAGCACTGATGGATTGTGAAGTGGGAGACAGCCAGAAGTCTCACTGATTCACACTGACCATGAGCTGAAAATGAAATGAGATAAAGTTCAATCTTCAGCACCGAGTTGCTGCAGAGAGGTAAGTGTCCTGAATCAAGGAGAGACTTTCTCATACTGCTGTTGAATCTCATTTCAAACACTCCTTGAACTCTCTGCCGAGGAATTCAGAGCTGGAGAATGCCTGTAAAATCAGCCTAAAAAGGAAATAAAAAACACCCATCGTGGGGCTCAAACTCAAAAACTTGAGATTCAGAGTTTCATGCTTTCATCGACTGAGCTCACCAGGCCTGAGACAGTGTCCCCGTCCTGTCTGTTATTGGACGGTGCAGCTGTTGCCTCCACCCCAGGGACTGAATTTGTTCTGTATACCATGAACCAGCTTCCTCTCAAATCCCAGGTTTATCAGTAAATCCTCTTAAAAAGCCCCAAAGTGTGATATATTCCTCTCACTCAACCAGAATAAAAGTTGCATCTTTTGCTCTTTTTACCTTCCAAACATTGACTTCTATTTTTCTCAGCATTTATTTCTCTCTCTTTTTTATATTGTGCATTTCCTAATAAACATTTCATTTCAATTATTTATGAGGGATGAAATGAACAGAAGAGATTTTCTGCAATGGTACCAGGGGTGTGGGACAGAGTGAGTGGTTCGGATCTGGAATACACTGCCTGACAGTGTGCTGGAGGCAGATTCAATCGTGGTTTTCAAAAGGGAATTGGATAAACACCTGAATAGAGAAAATTTGCAGGGTTACAATGAAAGGGCAGAGGAGTGGAATTAGCTGATTTGCTCTTGCAAAGAGCTGTCATGGACATGAAGGACTGAATGGTCTCCTTCTGTACTGTAACCATTTGATTCCTTGATTCTAACTCTGTCAAAGTTGTTCTGAACTTGCTCTGCTCCAAGGAGAACAACCCCAGCTTTTCCAGTCTGAAGTTATGAGGAACCATGGGGAACCCACTGTAAACCTTCCTCCAGACAGAAATACAAATGTTCACCACTACACTGTGACCCAGCTGTTCACAATATACATCAATGATTCGGATGTGGGGACCAAATGTAGTATTTCCAAGTTCGCAGATGACACAAAACTAGGTGGGAATGTGTGTTGTGAGGAAGATGCAAAGCGGCTTCAAGGGGATTTGGACAGACTGAGTGAGTGGACAAGAAAGTGGCACATGGAATATAATGTGTAAAAATGTGAGGTTATCCACTTTGGTAGGAGGAACAGATGTGCAGATTATTTCTTAAATGGTAAGAGATTAGAAAGAGTAGATGTACAAAGGGGCCTGGGTGTCCTTGTCAATAAGTGACTGAAAGCTAACATGCAGGTGCAGCAAGCAATTAGGAAGGCTAATGATATGTTAGACTCCATCACAAGAGGATTTGAGTACAGGAGTAGTGAAATCTTGCTTCAATTGTGTATAACCTTGGTTGGTCTGCAGTTTGGAATACTGTGTGCAGTTTTTGTCCCCTTACCTTAGGAAGGAGTGCAATGAAGGTTCACCAGACTTGTTCCCGGGATGGCAGGACTGTCCTATGAAGAGAGATTGGGGAAACTGGGCCTGTATTCTCTGGAGTTTCAAAGAATGAGAGGTGATCTCATTGAAACTTACCATATATTTAAAGGGATAGACAGGGTAGAAGAAGCTATTTCCTCCGGTTGAGGAATCTAGAACCAGGGGGCACAATTTCAACGGAAGGGGAAAGTCACTTCGGACAGCGATGAGGAGAAATTTCTTTACTCAGAGGGTTGTGAATCTTTGGAATTCTCTACCCCAGAGAGCTGTGGAAGCTCAGTCATTGAGTATGTTTAAAGCAGAGATTGACAGATTTCTAAATACAAATGACATAGGGGATATGGAGATAGTGTGGGAAAAAGGCATTGAAGTGGACGATCAGTCATCATCATATTGAATGGCGGGGTCGGCTCAATGGGCTGAATGGCCTACTCCTGCTTCTATGTTCCTATCAGTCTGCTAACTTCATATGCATGCTGTCATTGTCCCTTTTATTACATGGGCTTCAGTTTTACTGGCAGTCTAGTATGTGACATCATCAAGAAGGTTTTCAATAAGTTAAATAAGGAGAAATTGTTTCCAGTGGCAAAAGGGTCAGTCACCAGAGGATGTATTTATCAGGTGATTGAGAAAAGAACCAGAGGCGAAATGAGGAATGATTTTTTATGCAGTGATGTGTTGTGATCTGAAATGCACTGTCTGATCAGGACTTGAAAGCAGATTCAGTATTAACTTTGAAAAGCAATAGGGATAAATTCTTTTGGGCCTCCTTATCTCGAGAGACACTGGATCCGCGCCTGGAGGTGGTCAGTGGTTTGTGAAGCAGCGCCTGGAGTGGCTATAAAGGCCAATTCTGGAGTGACAGGCTCTTCCACAGGTGCTGCAGAGAAATTTGTTTGTTGGGGCTGTTGCACAGTTGGCTCTCCCCTTGCGCCTCTGTCTTTTTTCCTGCCAACTACTAAGTCTCTTCGACTCGCCACAATTTAGCCCTGTCTTTATGGCTGCCCGCCAGCTCTGGCGAATGCTGGCAACTGACTCCCACGACTTGTGATCAATGTCACACGATTTCATGTCGCGTTTGCAGACGTCTTTATAACGGAGACATGGACGGCCGGTGGGTCTGATACCAGTGGCGAGCTCACTGTACAATGTGTCTTTGGGGATCCTGCCATCTTCCATGCGGCTCACATGGCCGAGCCATCTCAAGCGCCGCTGACTCAGTAGTGTGTATAAGCTGGGGATGTTGGCCGCTTCAAGGACTTCTGTGTTGGAGATATAGTCCTGCCACCTGATGCCAAGTATTCTCCGAAGGCAGCGAAGATGGAATGAATTGAGACGTCGCTCTTGGCTGGCATACGTTGTCCAGGCCTCGCTGCCGTAGAGCAAGGTACTGAGGACACAGGCCTGATACACTCGGACTTTTGTGTTCCGTGTCAGTGCGCCATTTTCCCACACTCTCTTGGCCAGTCTGAACATAGCAGTGGAAGCCTTACCCATGCGCTTGTTGATTTCTGCATCTAGAGACAGGTTACTGGTGATAGTTGAGCCTAGGTAGGTGAACTCTTGAACCACTTCCAGAGCGTGGTCGCCAATATTGATGGATGGAGCATTTCTGACATCCTGCCCCATGATGTTTGTTTTCTTGAGGCTGATGGTTAGGCCAAATTCATTGCAGGCAGACGCAAACCTGTCGATGAGACTCTGCAGGCATTCTTCAGTGTGAGATGTTAAAGCAGCATCGTCAGCAAAGAGGAGTTCTCTGATGAGGACTTTCCGTACTTTGGACTTCGCTCTTAGACGGGCAAGGTTGAACAACCTGCCCCCTGATCTTGTGTGGAGGAAAATTCCTTCTTCAGAGGATTTGAACGCATGTGAAAGCAGCAGGGAGAAGAAAATCCCAAAAAGTGTGGGTGCGAGAACACAGCCCTGTTTCACACCACTCAGGATAGGAAAGGGCTCTGATGAGGAGCCACCATGTTGAATTGTGCCTTTCATATTGTCATGGAATGAGGTGATGATACTTAGTAGCTTTGGTGGACATCCAATCTTTTCTAGTAGTCTGAAGAGACCACGTCTGCTGACGAGGTCAAAGGCTTTGGTGAGATCAATGAAAGCAATGTAGAGGGGCATCTGTTGTTCACGGCATTTCTCCTGTATCTGACGAAGGGAGAACAGCATGTCAATAGTCGATCTCTCTGCACGAAAGCCACACTGTGCCTCAGGGTAGACGCGCTCGGCCAGCTTCTGGAGCCTGTTCAGAGCGACTCGAGCAAAGACTTTCCCCACTATGCTGAGCAGGGAGATTCCACGGTAGTTGTTGCAGTCACCGCGGTCACCTTTGTTTTTATAGAGGGTGATGATGTTGGCATCGCGCATGTCCTGGGGTACTGCTCCCTCGTCCCAGCACAGGCATAGCAGTTCATGTAGTGCTGAGAGTATAGCAGGCCTGGCACTCTTGATTATTTCAGGGGTAATGCTGTCCTTCCCAGGGGCTTTTCCGCTGGCTAGGGAATCAATGGCATCACTGAGTTCCGATTTGGTTGGCTGTATGTCCAGCTCATCCATGACTGGTAGAGGCTGGGCTGCATTGAGGGCAGTCTCAGTGACAGCATTCTCCCTGGAGTACAGTTCTAGGTAGATACACTTCAAGATGGCTCCTGGGCTGGAAGCTCCCTAGGAAGCTCCCTTGCTGTTCAACTCTATCCATGGCCATCTGCTCCCATCCCTAACGTTTTCTCCCCCAATCTGCCCTCTTAAACTGTTTAAATTCCCCTGGCTCTTTAAATCAGTTCATTTTAGCCCTATCTAAAAGTTAACAGTTAGTTTAGTGTATGTTACCTGGGCCCACTGCCCTCCCCCAGACACACCTGCTCTTTGTTTTCTCAATGAAATTGATCCGGATGAAACTGACGAGCACAGCTGCCGATACTTTAATCTCCGATCCTGCTGTCTTCACAGTCCAGAGTGTCTGCAGCCACGGCATGCGGTAAGTCCATTGAGGTGAAGAAGGAGCTGCGGGACCCGAGAGAAGTCCTGTGAAAAGGTGCCCCGAACACCCAAAACATCCATGAACGGCCCCCCCGGCCGCAACTTCAAAGCGCCCGCGGGAGATGGCTCGGAGAGCATCTGCAGCGCACTGTCGGCAATGCTGCATGCCTTTATTTAAACCACTGCAAAAAAAAAACCCTTAGCAAATGTAATCACCTCTAAGTCTGCCAAATGATGCTTCACCTCCCGAAGGACGTGGATGAGCTTTCCGGACGTCGATGGTGGGCACTGAGGAAATGGCTTATTACCTGCACCAGATTCCACCCCCCCTCCCCCCCTTTACCCCCCTTCCACCCCCCCCACCCCCGTCCCCTTCCCTGCTCCACCCTCTCAGCTCACCCCCTCACAACCCCGTCCCAGCCCGCCCCCCCTCGCACCATCTTCACCCCGCACCCCCTTCCCCTGCACCCCCCCACCCCCTCCCTCTACCCCTCCCCCTTGCATCCCCTCCTCCCACCGGCACCATCCTACACCTGTGTAGGGGCCCCAACAACCCCACTGCCTTGTGGGCGTCTCGGGAGAGACCAAGGCTAAGGGAGTAAACCCTAACAGAAAATCCGGAGCGGAACCCCGTAGGCGGTCATGTGTCACCTTTGGCATGTTTCCGGCATTTCCTGCAGCCATACTGGTGCCAAACGTCGTGTCCTGCACTCCTTTGGACCCCACCAGAAAGGCCGAGAGGGGGGTTTTGACGACTGGGCAACTCTCAACCTCCATAAATTTGCCCAGGCATGCGCCATGGAGAGGTCACTCCATAGTTGCCTCACAGCGACTGAAACAACACGGAAGGCAGCAGTTACGGGTTATGAGTCCAGATAAATTGGCGTAGAAACTGGGCGCCACGGGTTGCCTTTGTCGGTGGGAGAGGTCATTGCACCTCACTGGACAGCTACCGCCCGCCTCAAACCGGGCAGCCCCCGGTCAATAAGGTTCTGTCCCGCCACAGTCTGCCTGCTTCAATGGGTGCTTGGAGCTCAGGGTCATTGCCCGAAAGGTGGACTGACACACCGCACCAAACAACATGAAAAAAGGAAAGAAGGTACCAGCCCTTCGCTTTGCAAGCTGGAACGTCAGAACTATGTGTCCTGGCCTGTCGGAAGACCTTACACAAATCAACGATTCTCGGAAGACCGCCATCATTAACAACGAGCTCAGTAGACTCAATGTGGACATTGCAGCACTTCAGGAGACTCGCCTCCCCGCGAGTGGCTCTCTAGCAGAGCAAGACTACACCTTCTTCTGGCAGGGCAGGGATCCTGAAGAACCAAGACAGCATGGAGTGGGCTTCGCCATCAGAAACTCCTTGCTCAGCATGATAGAGCCTCCCTCAAATGGCTCGGAACGCATACTGTCCATCCGACTGCTCACCACCTCTGGTCCAGTACACCTACTCAGCATCTATGCTCCAACACTCTGTTCCGCACCTGAAGCTAAAGACCAGTTCTATGAACAACTCCATAACATCATTAGCAGCATCCCCAACACCGAACACCTATTCCTGCTGGGGGACTTTAATGCCAGGGTTGGGGCCGACCATGACTCATGGCCCTCCTGCCTTGGGCGCTATGGCGTTGGAAGGATGAATGAGAACGGGCAGAGACTGCTTGAGTTGTGTACCTATCATAACCTCTGCATCACCAACTCGTTCTTTCACACTAAACCCTGTCACCAGGTTTCATGGAGGCACCCAAGATCACGTCGTTGGCACCAGCTAGACCTCATTGTCACAAGGCGAGCCGCCTTAAACAGTGTTCAAATCACACGCAGCTTCCACAGTGCGGACTGCGACACCGACCACTCCCTGGTGTGCAGCAAGGTTAGACTCAGACCAAAGAAGTTGCATCATTCCAAGCAGAAGGGCCACCCGTGCATCAACACGAGCAGAATATCTCACCCACAGCTGTTACAAAAATTTCTAAATTCACTTGTAACAGCCCATCAAAACACTCCCACAGGGGATGCTGAGACCAAGTGGGCCCACATCAGAGACGCCATCTATGAGTCAGCTTTGACCACCTACGGCAAAAGTGCGAAGAGAAATGCAGACTGGTTTCAATCTCATAATGAAGAGCTGGAACCTGTCATAGCCGCTAAGCGCATTGCACTTTTGAACTACAAGAAAGCCCCCAGCGATTTAACATCCGCAGCACTTAAAGCAGCCAGAAGTACTGCACAAAGAACAGCTAGGCGTTGCGAAAACGACTACTGGCAACACCTATGCAGTCATATTCAGCTGGTCTCAGACACCGGAAACATCAGAGGAATGTATGATGGCATGAAGAGAGCTCTTGGGCCAACCATCAAGAAGATCACCCCCCTCAAATCTAAATCGGGGGACATAATCACTGACCAACGCAAACAGATGGACCGCTGAGGGATAAATACTGGAAGGAAAAATGTACGGATTCCAGGAAAAAGCTGAGCAGCAGGACTAATTGGATAGCACAACCAAAGAGACAGCACAGACACAATGGACCAAATGGTCTCCTTCTTTGGGTATCAGTCTATGGTTTTATGAACATAATGTTGAAACAATTCGCTGAGTTGGAAGGGAGGTGAACCCAGATTCCGGGTATTCTAAACACCAGACCCAAACCAACTGAACAAGCCTGTTGTTTAATCTCTGTTTTTCACACCAGCTTCTCCTCGCTCTTTCTGTGTTTCCAGCCTGGTCTGTTCCTCTGACCTTCATTCCTGACACTTTATTGAGAATGGCCAATTGGAATGGAATACATTGGAATGGATTTTTCTGTCGGCGGCTGACATGGAGGGCAGACTTCGCACATCCACACGGCAAGAAGGCATTTCAAGTATTTATGAGTCCAATTGTCAGCAATTTTATTCACTGGATCCAATTGAACTAACAGCACACGGGAACCATGGGGCTTCAGAGCCTTGCCTGGTTTAAGGAGGTGACTGGGAGGTGGGAGCTGAGTGTTGGCTTCACTGGGAAGCTGTCGGGTGAGGTAGCGTAACTTGGCAGCAAGGGTGGAGGGGGAAAGGGCATCCGGAATCACTGTAGGAGTGGGGGCCAATGTGCCAGCTCTGCAGGGAGAGCTACACCAGGGTGCCATTGAGGCAGTGCCACCTCAATGAGGGTAAATGTGAGTGGGTAAAGAGTGAAGTAAATGTGGCTGGGTGTTGTCTACTGTGAAGGCCTTGCACTCAGGGAGGGGCAACCTGTCATGGGCCTCATTCACCCTGGATTCGAGGCTCCCGTTGAGGAGGAGTAGAGAGGGAGGGAGGGAAGGGCAGGCACCAGCAGGGACACCACAGCAGCTTGGGTGCCCACAGGAAGGCCAGCCTCGAACAGGAGGCTGGAGAAGGAGGCAGAGGAACACGTCAGCCAAGGTTCAACTACCTGCAGATGTCTGAGTGATAGTGTCTCCACAGACTGCACCTCTCCACGGAGGTTGTCACTGATCTCTCTGCCATGATGCAGCTGTGCCCCATGGGACTTGGTGGGCACCTGATGCCGGTGTCACTGAAGGTCACTGTGCCACTGAACTTCTGGATGACCAGATCATTGCGGGGATCCACTGGAGATATGTGTGGAATCTCACAGTCTGTGGTGAATCAGTGCATCAAGGAGGTCACCAATGTCCTCTTCAGGAGGGCCGGTGACTATGTGCACATCGATCCAAACAGTCAAGCTGAGAGGGCTATAGGATTCAGGGCCATTGCTGGATTTCCCCAGGTGTAGGGTGTCATTGACTGCACCCATGTGACCATCAAGGCTCCTGCAGACCAGCCAGCAGCCTTCAACAGGAAGGGCTTCCATTTGCTCAGTGTGTAACTGGTCTGTGACCATCACAAATGGATCCTACAGGTGTGTGCACAAATCCCGGGAAGCAGCCACAACGCCTGCATACCAAGGCAGTCGCAGGTGCCAGAATATTTCCGTGGCCCCATGCGCTTTCTGAGATGGATCCTTGGAGACAAGGGCAACCCAGTGAGGACATGAGTACTGACGCCTGTGAGGAATCCACACAAGGATGCAGAGGAGAGGTACAACACCTGCTGCGGGTCAACCCGAGTGATCATCAAGGAGGCCATTGGTCTCCTGAAGATGAGATTGAAGCGCCTGGATTGTTCCAGTGGAGTCCTTCAGTACGTCCCGGTGAGGGTCTCGTATATCGTGGTGGTTTGCTGTGAACTGCACAATCTGGCATGACAGAGGGGTGAGGTGTTGACTCGTGAGGAGATCATGGAGTGTGATGTCTCCTCTGATGATGAGGATGTGGAGGAGGATAATGCCCAAGCAGTGCCAGATGAAGGACCTCAGGCACAGCAGGAAAGCCACCATGAGATCCACACAAGGCAGACACGAGACACCCTTATACATTCACGTTTCCTTTGAGCCTTACCACCTTCTGGAACCAAGTCAATAAAGTCTTAGCTTTAATCAGCCCTGTTGTCACCTCCTTCCTTCTGCACTACAGCGCCCAGGTACACATCGCACAGTGGCAAGTCCGAAGCTTTGTGAACTCAGGGCTTGGTCCCTCACTTCCAGCCCCTTTGGAGGAAGGGTTTAAATGAAGTCCCAAAGGGCATCAACAATTAGAAGGAGACAGAGTGAGAGAACATCATTTCTTTATTCTGTGTGACACCAAACACAACCCTATCCATCTGGAATGTACATTCACCCGTGAACCCCTCAGTGAATCTAGGTGCTCTTCTTAAATCTTTTCCGGGTGCTCCTACGTGGTGCTCCCCCTGCTCTGTCAGCTGAGGTGGAGACAGGCTGCTGACCTTGCTGCCCCATGGCTTGGGATGACATTGGTGGCCGTCCTCTGGCTGCCTGAGGCCTGGAGGGCCCCGGCACACTAAGGGCCTCCTGCACAGGTACAGGGACCACCCTCTGTCATCGAGGATGATGGAGGCACTGGCATCACTGGTGTCACTGGCAGAGGGACTTTCGAGCTACTGTCCACACCAGGAGCACCCTGAGAGGAGACCCCAGATGTAGCAGCCAGCTGCTCTTCCCCCTTATAAGACACACTTGTACCTCGCGGCTGACCTGAGAGGGACGTGGACCTGGTGGAGAATTCAGGTGCCTCGTCCCCCCTCTCACCTTGTCACCGCTGGATGGAGCTCATGGACAAAGTGATGGAGTGCAGGTCTGCGAACATCTCTGGCAGCCACTGATTGATCGACTGGATCTGGCTCTCCATGAGAGTCACCAATCTCTCAATGGAGGAAGCCAGACACACCCCCATCAGAGACAGTGCAGCACCCAAGGCCTGGATGGACTCCTCCACCATCCTTGTTTGGGTACACATAGCCTCTGGCAACTCTGCCAGATGTTACCTGACCTCTCGCTGCAGCTGCGGTATTTCCCGTGTTGCTGGTGACACCAGAGGCATGTCATCAGCCTGGGGCTCAGTGTGGGCCTGGCCTCCCACAGACCACCAACTGTCAGTGGCCTCGGCTGTCACAGCCTCCGTCAGCTGCCCGGGCCTGTCTGTGATGTGCTCACCAGTTTGCGTGAGCGTTTCTGTTCTGGTGGAGGGTGCAGGGGAATGATGTGATGGTGCACCATCTGAGGCTCCCTCCTCCTCCTCAGACGTGTCCGGCTGTCTCCCAGTCTCTCCAGCTCTTTGCTTTTGTCGTTCATCCGGGCCTTCATGAGAAAACAGGGACATTGAAGGGTTAGAGTCTGCCCATCGTGACATTCCAACCACCCCTACTGTGCAGCTCCATTGATGCAGTGGTGAACAGATGAGCAGTGTGGCTCCTTTGCAGCGGATGCTCCCTTGTGCCCCAGGAGATGTTCACTCACTCTCTTGGGTAAATGCCCCTGTCTCTCCATCAGCTATGGAGCAGCTGCTTTGCTGCCCGGCCTGTTCAATGGCCTCCTCCTCCATCGGGATGAGGACACGGAGATAAGGCACTCCACCGCCAGTCTTGACACGCTCTTTCCAATTGTGGGATGTCTTCTCCTGCAGACACAATGATGAACAAAGTTAGTCTCCCAGCGGGGACAAGCCCAACATCTCTCATGGTGATAGTCCAGCAGTCCATGATGTGGACACACATATGCCTCCTGCATGCGGCCCCTCTCGAGGGACTGTGTGAGGTTATATAATGACTGACGTGTGCCTCTCCTGCTGCCCTTCCCCAATACACATGACTGGGTGGTCACTCCCTTTCCACTAAACATTCCCTCTCACTCTGCCACATGCAATGTCCAAAGGGTCCAAAGTGCTTTGAGTTGTCGCCTGAGCAACCTGGATCAGATCATTGACCCACTTCCTGCACTGGATCCATTTCCTGGGGGTGAACCCATGGCTGCTGACCTCACCTACTATCTCCAGCCAGCTTTGCTTGGTCAGGTGGACAGGTCTCCACCTCCCATCCCTGGGGAAGAGGATTTTGCACCTTTCTCTTGTCACCTGGAGGAGAACCTGCAGGGTGGCATCGCTAAACCGTGGCACCATGGTCACTGCAGGCTCGCATTCAGCTCCTTACCCATCAGGCAACAGAGGCAGCAGAATGGGTCCTGGGGCATCAGAGGCAGCAGAACTGGTCCTGGGACAGCAGAGGGCTCTCAGGAAGACACTCCTTTAAACCAGGCAGCAGTGAATGCAGGGCTGGCAGCCCTTTAAATATGGTGCCAGCACCTGCCGTTGTGTCAGATGTCGGTGCCATCGGCACCTCGTTCCCTGCCTCTGGTCCTTGTTTACATGGGCCCCACGCCTCCCCTTCATTAATTTGTCGGCTGCTCCGTGATCGGGGTCGGTCGGCCACATTTCACTCGTGTGGTGACGACACCCGCTTCCGGAGCCTCTGCCGAGAGCCGCACCGTTCGTTTAAAATTCAGCCCATGGGGTCAAGAGTGGAAAATCTCTCCTCTGATTCTCTCTACTTAAAATGAAGGAGACACCAAATTAAAACTGATGAAACCAGGGATTGTATCCTGGTTCTTCAATCTAGTGTTCTCCCAACTGAGCTATTCCATCCTCACTGTGAGCTCATCTTCATTGGAGACAAATATAACTCCAGGTGGAATTTTCCCACCCGTTCATTCCTCACTTCAGGGGAATGGGACCCGACCAGATCGCGGAACTCAGATTATGTTAATGTTCTGCTCTTGATATCTTCATATTATTTTGCGTTTGAGCCACTTTTAATCAGGTTCACGGACAAATTCTTCTATCATCCCTTCTGCCACATTCTCTCTCTCTCATTCATTCTTTATTCCTCACAATCCAGAAAGGGTTAGGAATCAGAGCTCACCCCCAAACCCTCTGCACACAGACTTCTGTCTGTCACCCTGTTTGCTCCAAGATCCAAGAGACCAGTCAATAAATTACACTCTTTATAAACACAGAAAGCTGCCTCACAGTGTTGGACACAGAGTTAAATACACTGAAGTCTTTTGAAAAAAGTTCATCTTACGGGCTGTGTTACTGAGCCCACAGAGCAGGACAGGCCCAGGCTCCAGCCCCAGCCCCACCTGGGCTGTGTTAGCTGATGTCACCTGGTGTGATACTGAGCCACATGGAGCAGGAAAGGGCCTGGTTGTATTCATGGCCTGTGTTGAGTTAACTGAACCCACCCAATGTTGTAGGAGCCACACAGAACAGAATGGGCCCAGGCTCCTTCCTCAGCCTGAGGGATGATAGTTCATCTCACACGGTGTTGTACAGAGCCCCACACAGAACAGGAAAATCCCAGGCTCCATCCCCGGCCTGTGGTATGTTACTTCATCACACCTGGTATGGTACGGAGCCCCCAGAGCAGGAAAGATCCAGCTTCCATCTCCAGCCTGTGCTGAATTAGCTGATCTGACCTGGTTGGCACTGAACCACAATCAGGGGAGGATGGGCCGAGGCTCCCTGGCCTGTGGTGTGTTAGTTATTCTCATTTGGTGAGGTACTGAGCACTATATAGAGCAGGAAGGGCCTGTGCTCAGTGAGCTGATCTCACCTTGTGCCTTCCTGAGACCCACACACAGAGCAGGACAGGCCTAGGCCTCATCCCCGGCCTGTGCTCAGTTAGCGGATCTCAGCCAAAAGATTTTGATAAGGTTCCACACAAGAGGCTTCTCTATAAGATTAAAGTCCCTGGTATCAGTGGTAATATATTGATCTGGATTGGGAACTGACTGGCACGATGTAGGCAGAAAGTAGTTACAGATGGATCTGGATCTGTTTGGAGACCAGTTACCAGTGGTGTTCCACAGGGATCGGTGTTGGGTCTGTTGCTCTTTATTATTTTTATTAATGATCTGGATGGAGGTGTAGGGGGCACCATCTGTAAATTTACAGATGATTTGAAGATCTGTGCGAGTGTTCAGACTGTAGACGATGCTCGACTGTTTCAGGCTGATCTTAATGTGTTGGGAGATTGGGTTCATGACTGGTAAATGATGTTTAATTTGGGTAAGTGCAGTGTTATTCATGTGGACAGGGCGAATGCTCAACATTCATACACCCTTCAGGGAAAAACATTAAAGCAGGTGGAGAAAGAAAATAATTTTGAGCAGAGATCTGGATGTTCTAGTGCACAGATCTCGAAAGGTACAGCAGCATTGCTGTGAAGTGATAGCTGGAGCAAATAGGGCGTTGGGCTGCATTCAGAGGATAATTGCATATAAGGTGGGGCATATTCTTTCATGGGATGTGAGCGACACTGGCAAGGCCAGAATTTGTTACCCATCCCTAATTGTCCTTGACAAGATGGCGGTGAGCTGCCTTCTTGAATTGCTGCACTCCATGTGGTGTAGGTACACCCACAGTGCTGTTAGGAAGGGAGATCCAGGATTTTGACCCAACATCAGTGAATGAACAGCGATATTGTTGCAGATCAGATGGTGTGTGACTTGAAGGGGAACTTGCAGATGGTGGTGTTTCCATGCATCTGCAGCCCTTGTCCTTCAAGGTGGTGGAGGTCTTCGGTTTGGAAGGTGTTTTTGAAGGAGCCTTGGTGAGTTGCAGCAGTGCATCTGGTAGATGGTACACACTACTGCCACTGTGCGTCAGTGGTGAAAGGAGTGAATGTTTAAGGTGGTGAATGGGGTGACAATCAAGGCAGCTGCTTTGTCCTGAACAGTGTCAAGTTTCTAGAGTATTGTTGGAGCTGCACTCATCCTGGCTTGTGCCTTGTAGATGGTGGACAAGTTTTGGAGAGTCAAAAATCACAAAATTATTACAGTGCAGAAGGAGGCTATTCGGCCCATTGTCTCTGCATAGAATCATTGAACATAGAAAGTTTAGAGCACAGGAAGGCCAAAAGTCGGGCAACCCAGCGGAATCCCATTGTCCAGCATTTGGACCGTAGCCCTGCAGGTTCAGGCACTTGAGGTGCACATCCAGACTCCTCTTAAATGAGTTGAGGGTTTCTGCCTCAACTACCCTTATCGGCAGTGAGTTTCAGACCCCTCGCACCCTCTGGGTGAAAAAAGTTTCCTCATCTCCCCTCTAATCGTTCAACGAATCACTTTAAATCTATGCCCCTTAGTCATTGACCTCCCTGCTAAGGTAAATAGTCCCTTCCCATCCACTCTATCCCGACCCCTCACAATTTTATGCATTTCAATCAAATCTCCCCTCAGCCTCCTCTATTCAACCCCAGCCGATCCAATCTTTCCTCATCGTTGCATTTTTCCAGAGTTGGCAACATCCTCCTAAATCTCCTCTGTAACCTCTCTAGTGCAATTACATCCTTTCTGGAATGAGGTGACCAGAACTGCACACAGAACTCAAGTTGTGGCCTAACTAATGATTGATACAGTTCCAGCATAACCTCCCTGCTCTGATATTCTATACCTCGGCTAATAAAGGAAAGGATTCCATAAGCCTTCTCAACCAACTTATCAACCTGTCCTGCTACTTTCAGGGATCTGTGGACATTCACTTCAAGGTCCCTCACTTCCTCTAGACCTCTCAGTATTCACCCATTAATTGTGTATTCCTTTGCCGTGTTTGACCTCACCAAAGGCATCACCTCACACTTCTCCACGTTGAATTCCATTTGCCACTTTTCTGCACACCTGACCAGTCCATTTTTCCAGCTCTCCTAATGAGCATTTCACCTCGTACCGAGAGCTGAATTATTCATTGCAGAATTCTCACTGTCTGTTTTACCTTTGGTGCCACAGTATTTATATGAATGGTCCAGTTAAGCTTGTGTCTATGGTTACCCCCAGGATGTTGATGGTGGGGGGGATTCAGCGATGGTAATGCTGTTGAACGTCAAAGGGAGATGGTTACATTCTCTCTTGTTGGAGATGGTCATTGCCTGGTACTTATGTGGTGTGAATGTTACTTGCCACTTAGCAGGCCAAGCCTGAATGTTGTCCAGGTCTTGCTGCTTCTGGACACGGACTCCTTCAGTATCTGAGATGTCCCGAATTTGTCCTTCTATGAAACCTTGGTCAGGCCTCACTTGGAATATTGTATCCAGTCTTGGTCTCCTCACATGATGGGTGCTATTGAGGCTTTTGACAGGGTACAGAGGAGAGACATTAAACTAATTCCCAGTGTAAGACATCTTCGTTATCAAGTTAGACTAAAAGAGTTGGAACCCTACACCTTAGAGAAACCTAGACTGAGGGGTGATCCAATTGAGGTTCATAAGTAATGAAGGGTCCAATTTAGCATGGGAGAGGAGTCATAATTGTATATTGTAAAAGGCCAGATGTCACCCGGATCACATTAAATTTCATTTTCAGCAACGGGTTAATGAATCAGGAGGGCTGAGTGGGTAAGGTGTTGGACTTGAAATCCAATGAATATATGTCTGTGTGTGTTCAAACCCCACTCCTGGTATCTGTGCCGGCCAAATGTTACTTGTTGTTTCCCTGATTTTTGCCTTGCACCATCATCTCTTCTGTCATTTAATCACTCCTGCCTTCCAACTGATCACAGCTTCCTATTATTTGCCCCAGCACCATTCCTTGTCTCTGCACTTGCTTATAAGCTGGGAAACCTTGAACTTAATCTCCTCTGTCCCCTCATAATGACTTTCTCATCTTTCCTGAACTGTGGTTCCTCACAGGATCCGCTGCCTCTCCGACTCCCCTCCAGGGGAAACTGAAGGCCCTGAGCCTGGGTCTTGCTTTCTACGCTTGCTGGTAGTTGAGTCCTTGCATGTCTAGACTCCTCCAGGAAGGGCTTGCCATAATCTTCCAATCTTCCCTGGATAAGGGGATTGGAGAGTGGCAAGTGACACCCTTATTCAAGAAAGGGTGTAAGGACAGTCCAAGCAACTCCATGCCAGTTAATTTAACATCAATGCTGGGTAAGGTTTCAGAAATGATAATCAGGGAAAATATCAATGGACATTTAGAGAGGTTTGAGTTAATTAAGGATATCCAGCATGGATTTGTAAAAGGCAGATCATGCTTCACTAATCTAATTGCATTTTTTGATGAAGGAGCAGAGAAGTTTGATGAAGGAAATGCAGTGGATGTTGTTTCTATGGATTTTACGAAAGCATTTGATAAGGTATCACATAAAAGGCTGGTTAACAAAATTGAGGCTCATGGAATAGGAGGGTCAGTGTCCAATTGGTTAAAAAATTGGATTAAGGGCAGAAACAAGCAAGTTGTAGTAAATGGTTTCTTTTCAGACTAGGGGATGGTCGACAGTGGTGTTCCCCGAGGGTCAGTGCTGGGATCACTGCTTTTCTTGCTATGTATAAAATATGTGGATCTTGGAATACGGAACAGAATCTCAAAATTTGCTGACAATACCAAACTTGGAGGTGAGGCAAACAGTGAGGATGATATGAACCGCCTGCAATAGGACATAGATAGGCTAGCAGAATGAGCAGAGAGGTGACGGATGGAATTTAATACTGTTAAGTGTGAGGTGATGCATTTTGACAGAAGGAATAGGGAGAGGCAATGTATCCTTAATGGCACAGTTCTAAAGAGTGTTCAGGGACAGAGGGACCTGGGGATGCATGTGCATCGATCTTTGCAGGTAGCAGGGCATATTGAGAGAGTAGTAGTAAAATATATGGCATCTTGGGCTTTATACAAACATACAAGCATACGAACATATGAATTAGGAGCAGGAGTAGGCCACTCGGCCCTTCCAGCCTGCTCCGCCATTCAATAATTTCATAGCTGAACTGATGACCCACATTTCCAGCTACCCCTGACCACCCCCTTGCTTATCAAGAATCTATCTACATCTGCCTTAAAAATATTCAAAGACACTGCTTCCACTGCGTTTTGAGGAAGAGAACTGCAAAGACTCACAACCCTCTAAGACAAAAAAATTCTCCTCATCTCTGTCTTAAATGGGCGACCCCATATTTTTAAACAGTGACCCCTAATTTTAGATTCTCCCACAAGAGGAAACATCCTTTGTACATCCACCCTGTCAAGACCCTCAGGATCTTATGTGTTTCAATCAAGTTGCCTCTTACTCTTCTAAAATCTGGTGGATACAAGCCAAGCCTGTCCAATTTTTCCTTGTAAGACAGCCCACCATTCCAGGTATTTGTCCAGTAAACCTTCTCTGAACTGCCTCCAATGCATTCACATCCTTCCTTAAATAAGGAGACCAGTTCTGTAGACAGTACTCCAGATGTGGTCTTACCAATGCCCTGTATAGCTGAAGCATAACCTCCCTACTTTTGCATTCAATTCCCCTCGCGATAAACACGAGCATTCAATTAGCTTTCCTAATTACGTGCTGTACCTGCATACTAACCTTGTGCGATTCATACACGAGGACACCCAGATCCCTCTGCATCTCAGGGCTCTGCAATCTCTCACCATTTAGATAATATGCTTCTTTTTTATTCTTCCCACCAAAGTGGACAATTTCACACTTTCCCACATTTTACTCCATTTGCCAGGTTGTTGCCCACTCACTTAACCGATCTACATCTCTTTGTAGCCCCCTTATAAGAACATAAGAAATAGGAGCAGGAGTAGGCCATTCAGTCCCCAAAGCCTGCCCCACCATTTAACAAGATCAGGGATGATTTGCCCCGGACCTCAACTCCTCTTTCGTGCCAGCTCCTCATAGCCCTCAACTCCCCAATATTTCAAAAATCTATCTACCACCTCTTTAAATGCTTTCAGTGATTTAGCCTCCACAACTCTCTGGTTAGAGAATTCCAGACATTCACTACCCTCTGAGAGAAGAAATTCCTTTGCATCTCAGTTTTAAATGACTGTCCCCTTATTCTGTAACTATGTCACCTAGTTTGAGATTCCCCCACTAGTGGAAACATCTACCCTGTCAAGCCCCCTCAGAATCTTATACATTTCAATAAGATCACCCTTATTCTTCTAAACTTTAATGTATAAAGGCCTAACTTGTTAGCCATTCTTGATAAGTCAACCCCTTTCTCCCAGGAATCAGCCGAGTGAATCTCTTTTGACTGTATCCAATGCCAATATATCCTTTCTTAAATACGGGGACCAAAACTGTACACAGCACTCCAGGTGTGGCCTCACCAACACCCTGTACAGCTTTAACAAGACTTCCCTATTTTTAAACTCCAGCCCCCTAGCAATAAAGGCCAAAATTCCATTTGCCCTCTTAATTACTTGCTGCACCTGCATGCTAACTTTTTGTGTTTCAATCACAAGAACATCCAGATCCCTCTTTTTTGGAGTCTCTGTCTATTTATATAATAGTCTGCATTTTGATTCTTCCTACCAAAGTGTATGACCTCACACTTTCCTACATTAAACTCCATCTGCCAAGTTTTTGCCCACTCACTCAACCTATCTATATCCCCTTGGAGATTCCTTATGTCTTCATGACAACATGCCCTACCTATTTTTGTATCATCAGCAAATTTGGATATATTACACTCTGCCCCCTCCTCCATGTCATTAATATAGATAGTAAATAATTGAACCCCAAGCACTGATCCTTGTGGCACTCCACCAGTCACATCCTTCCAATGAGAAAATGGCCCATTTATGCCTACTCTTTGTTTCAAGGAATTGGTAACTCGTGTGTGCATCATCACTTCAGGAAGTGATGTCATACAGTATGTGACAGAGTAGGAGATGGGATGATCCCCGGTAAGATGTGCCTGTAATACTCTCCTGTAAATTGTATATAGTATTGTCAGTCTTCAATAAAAAAGTCAAATTATTTGTTGGCGTTGATCAGTGTGTGATTGGTAAGTCTGTGTGAAGAACAGGGGTTGGCAACATGTCTGTACATGGACACCAGTGTCCACGTTAAAACAGTTCGGTCCGTGACTGATAATTTCAGGGATGAGAAATTTCCCATTGGCTTCTTCTTCCAGACCAGTCTGACTTTCAATCAAATCGCAGCCGTCAGTTTCACAGCTGACAGGTCCTGAGAGCAGAGAGAACGTTTCAGAACCTCGGACAAGTTCGGAGCTTTCCGGCAGTTCTGATTTCATTTAAAAGCCCTCCAGAAAAACCCGAGCTTGTCCGAGTTTCGGAAGTGCTGTCTCTGCTCAAAGCACCTGTCAGCTGTGAAACTGACGGCTGCGATTTTTTTAAAAAGACTAACCATAAAGCTGAGAGTTCTCGCTCTCTGCAACTGTCAGAGAGAGGGAGAGAGAGAGAGGAGAGTAAGAGGGAGAGAGGAGACCGGGGGTGGGTGTCGGCAGAGAGAGAAAGGACAACCTGAAAGGTTTACCCCGTATCCTTAGATTATGACCCCTGGTTCTGGACTCACACCCAAATCCGATGAACGAATAAAAAAAGTCACAACTGTGATTGGCTCTTGTAGCGGACTCTGGTTCACAGACAATATTCGGAGCGCCGGCCCCAGACTGTTTAACACTGACTGAGCTGAGAAAATACAACTCACCCCCGAGAATCCGCAGCACAGACCGAGCGGAGGGGAAAACCTGTCCTGGGAACTCTACATTCAGGGAACAGTTTGTCCTGTGAATATGCAGATGTGAATATTGTGGAAGAGAGATTGTATTAAAGGGGAGGGCGGGTTAGTCTGAAGCCACTGTGTTTGTGGGTCCGCTCTCATCGCCGGATTTCAGAGTCATTCTTGTGTAAAATCAAATGATTTTCCAGTCAAAGAACCGCCCTCCTCCCTACTCAGCCCCAAAGTGGGAATTCGGGATCATTTTTTTTAATTTCAAGATTTCAGTTGAAAAGTAGAGAACATGTCAGCGAAGGGTGAGAGAGGGCGGTCAGTGCAGCAATAAAGCCAGGTTAAATGGAAAATGGAGTCCTCAATCCTAGTGAAAGCTTTTCAACAGCAAACATACTGGAGTGAGAGACAGGAAAGATCTAGTCTGGAAGTCTGGAGTCTCTGAATTTCAATGGAATTGGAGAGTTTGTGAGGAGAGAGAAACACAGAGAGACAGCAGGAGCCGAGAGCTGACAGCAGCTTGTCTCCGCCCCATCCTCTCTCTTCCTTGAAGTTGCTCTGTGCCACCATCACCGGCTTCATTTCTAACCCAGTTCACACTGACAGTGAGAATTTGTGCAGAGTCCCGGACATGTCCGATAGTGCAGCAGCCCAAACGGCTCCTCCAGCCGCCGCCGCCGCCCAAGTCAAGACCCCCAAGAAGAAGAAGGCGGCTCCCCGGAACAAGCCAGCCGGTCTCCCGTTGGGCGAACAGATCCTCAAGATTTTGCCGGCTTTCAGCGATCGCAAGGGGATGTCCCTGGCCGCCATAAAGAAGGCTCTGGGTAGCAGCGGTGTCGATGTGGAGAAGCTCAGGACCCAGATCAAGCAAAGTATCAAGAGGAATGTGAACAAAGGCTCCCTGGTGCAGAGCAAGGGACAGGGAGCCTCCGGCTCCTTCAAAATCAGCAAGAAGGAAAACCCAGGGAAAAGTGGGAAAGAAGGTGAAGAAACTAGCAGACAAGAAATCTTTAGTGAAGAAACCAGCAGACAAGAAATCTTTAGCGAAGACACCAGCAGCCAAGAAATCTTTATTGAAGAAACCAGCAGATAAGAAATCTTTAGTGAAGAAACCAGCAGACAAGAAATCTTTCATGAAGAAACTAGCAGACAAGAAATCTTTCATGAAGAAACCAGCAGCCAATAAATCTTTAGTGAAGAAACCAGCAGACAAGAAATCTTTAGTGAAGAAACCAGCAGCTAAGAAATCTTTAGTGAAGACACCAGTAGACAATAAATCTTTAGTGAAGAAATCAGCAGCCAAGAAATCTTTAGTGAAGAAACCAGCAGACAATAACTCCTTCGTTAGAAACCAGCAGACAAGAAATCATTGGTGAAGAAACCAGCAGCCAAGAAAGTGACAACAAAGAAAGTAACAGCCAAGAAAACGAGCAGCAAGGCGGCGGCAACGCCAAATAAGGCGGTGAAGAAAGCAGTGCTTCAGAAAAAGTCTCCTGCGAAGAATGTCAAAAAAGGCAAGAGTGCGGTGGGCGGAAAGGCGCTGAAGAAAGTGCAGACATGGAAGAGCAAGGTCAAGCCGAAAGCAGCGAAGGCTCAGAAAGCAGGGTCTGGAAAGAAGTGAAAGAGCGCGGGAAACTTGTAAACATCTGAACACAAAGGCTCTTCTCAGAGCCACCCACATCTCTCAGGTAAGAGCTGATCCCCTGATCAAATGATCCCTGTCCCGGCCCCGCCTGCAGATTCCACATGGAAATGATTTGGAGCAAATCCAGGATCCCTGGTGACTCCCCTCCACCCAGCCCTTTCCCCACTCTCTGTAATAAAACAGAAGGATGTCCGGCCCTCACTCTAACTGGGGATGTGTTCGGTGTAGTCTCAGTTCACAAATTCAGGGGGAGAGTCCTGTAAGGTAGCTCGGTCACTCTGACTGAAACAGCCAGTTCTCCGGGGCTGCAGCCACTGACACTGCGGGGAGAGAATCCCCGACTCTACCCCGCCGCCGAGGGAACAAACAACGTTGTGTCCGGAGAATAGGGAGGGCCGGGGAGAAGGCACATATTAAAGCGCTGCAGTGGACTCAGCTCCTGTGTGTGCACAACTCTCACTGATTCCGTCCTCTGGGAACAGTGCGGTCTAAACAGATCAGGTTGGGAGAGAAACACACAGCCCGAGAATGGCTTCTTTCTTCCTGCATTTACTCTGTTCTGGGAGCAGATTCTCATTGAGAAGCGGCGCTCAGATCACCGGAGAGAAAAAAAAAACACAATTCAAACTGTCCAAATGAAAAACAGAGAATTAACCCGGACACTTCCATTATTAAATTAATTCATCAGCTCCGAACCAGTTCCCGTTAATGTACCGGGATAATCTCGGGATTTATCAAATCGAAGGCAGCGGGATTTATTAAATTGTTGATTCTGACACCCTGTAGTTCACTTCTTCACTTAACGAGAGGGGGAGATGTGTGAGCAGAGAAACAGAGCGAAATCCAGAGAGGGAACTGAAAACACACCTGGACAGATGTGAAACAGGTCAATCCACTGTTACAATAACTCCATCACTGACTCCCTCCTGACAGTAACCAGCCCTTTCACAGAGACTGTGGGTGGCTCTGAAAAGAGCCTTTGGTTTATTAGATGACATTTTGGCCGCTTTACCTTTTCTGGGAGCTCTGAGCGCTGGTTTTCTTGGGCAGCAGCACGGCCTGGATATTCGGCAGCACCCCGCCCTGAGCGATAGTCACCCCTCCCAGCAGCTTGTTGAGCTCCTCGTCGTTGCGGACGGCCAGCTGCAGGTGTCTGGGGATGATGCGGGTCTTCTTGTTGTCCCGGGCCGCGTTCCCGGCCAGCTCGAGGATTTCAGCGGTCAGATACTCGAGCACAGCAGCCAGACAGACCGGGGCTCCAGCACCCACACGCTCAGCATAGTTACCCTTTCTCAGGAGCCTGTGAACACGGCCCACCGGGAACTGCAGTCCAGTCCGGGAGGAGCGAGAAATGGCCTTGGCCCGAGCTTTCCCGCTGGTCTTTCCTCTTCCAGACATTTCCACAATCTCACAAATACTTTCACAAAGAATGAATAATTTCCTTAGCATTAATGATAGCTAGTAGGCGGTCAGGATGGCCGAGCGGTCTAAGGTGCTGCGTTTAGGTCGCAGTCTCCATTGGAGACGTGGGTTCAAATCCCACTTCTGACACCTTGTGTTTTGACTGCTCTGGAGGCGTTTGGGAGCAGAGGTGAAGAGCAAAGAGAGAACAGGAAAGAACATGGCAAAGCAAAATAACAATGGACCCAAAGATGTTGCATCAAAACATTAGAGTAAGAGGCAACTGAGCAAACAGCAGGGCACAGAAAACATCAAAAATGTAACCTTTGTATCGGGGTGGAAGATGTTGCCAATATCCTTAATGAATACATTACTGTCTTCTCAAATGAGGGGGTGATGCAGATATTGTTATGAAGGAGGAGGAGTGTGAAGTATTGGACATGATAAGTTAAGGAGAGAGGAAGTCTTAATGGGATGAGCATCCTTGAATGTGGATAAATCACCAGGACCAGATGAAATGTACCCCAGGCTGTTGAATGAAGCCAGGGAAGAAATAGTGGAAGGTCTGACCATCGTTTTCCAGAGGATTGGAGGTCTTGTAACGTTGCAATAAAAGCAAAATACCACGCAGATCAAGCATGGCTGAGCCTTTAGAGTAGAGAAACAGGGCTGAATTCCCTGAACCAGTGCTACAGCTTTCAGAATAGAAGGAGCCTATACAAACCTGATGGGTTCCACTTAAACCAAAGAGCTGGAGGTGCTGACAGTCAGAACAGATAAAATGTGGAGGAGTGTTTGAAGCAGTTTCTGTGTGGTTACTGTAGTTGTACTATGGAGTTATTTCAAGGAGGTGATTCTGAATGTAATGGATCAACGTGGACCCACCCAAGGCAAAGGTCACTGAAAGTGGCAACGCAGGTGGATAAGGTAGTCAAGAAGGCATACCGCATGCTTGCCTTCATCAGTCGGGGTATAGAGTATAAAAATTGGCAAGTCATGTTGCAGCTGTACAGAACCTTAGTTAGGCCACACTTAGAATATTGCGTGCAATTCTGGTCGCCACACTAGCAGAAGGACGTGGAGGCTTTGGAGAGGGTACAGAGGAGGTTTACCAGGATGTTGCCTGGTCTGGAGGGCATTAGGTATGAGGAGAGGTTGGAAAAACTCAGATTGTTTTCACTGGAACGACGGAGGTGGAGGGGCGACATGATAGAGGTTTACAAAGTTATGAGCGGCATGGACAGAGTGGATAGTCAGAAGCTTTTTCCCAGGGTGGAAGAGTCAGTTACTAGGGGACATGGGTTTAAGGTGCGAGGGGCAAAGTTTAGAGGGGATGTGCGAGGCAAGTTTTTTACACAGAGGGTGGTGAGTGCCTGGAACTTGCTGCCAGGGGAGGTGGTGGAAGCAGATACGATAACGACGTTTAAGAGACATCTTGACAAATACATGAATAGGAAGGGAATAGAGGGATATAGGCCACGGAAGTGCAGAAGGTGTTAGTTTAGGCAGGCATCAAGATCGGCGCAGGCTTGGAGGGCCGAATGGCCTGTTCCTGTGCTGTACTGTTCTTTGTTCTTTGTTCTAAGCTTCCCTGTGGTCCAGCCTGGTTGAATGGAACTGAAGCAAACAAATCATCCAGAAGTGCAAAAGAAATATAAGGCCATGAAAGCACAGAATTTAGATGGATGCAATACCAGATGGTATGGCAAGAGTGTAAAACAGCAACAGACTGGTGAATAAAACTTTCCTATTGAATAAGACAAGAGAAGAGAAGGGTAATAATAGTGTCAGAGGTGAGTTGTGACACTATTCACATTCCACCTTGATCTGAATAGGACTGTTGAAGGGAGTGATTGAGAAGAATAGAGGAGAAATGAAAAGAAAGGAGAAATAAACAAAAGGTCTTTTGATTTTAGAATGCTTGTTTTTGGAAATGACAGACTGTAAAGTGTGTGTGTCAGAAGAGAAAGAGCGAAGTTGGGTGTGACAAGATCACAGGAAAGTTGTGCCCTGAGACAAGGTGTGTGTTGACAGGAAAGCTGCTTTCTTTTGCACAATATGTATTTTATTCATATAATTTGTGCAATTACATTGCAAAGCAGTTCAAATTTAATATTACATAAGGTACAATACAGATCAGTTTCCTTCAATAATGTACATGAGGTATCTCACTATCCCTGCCTGCACAGGTTATATTTACAGTATTTACATTACACATCAAACATTCTCTGGTGCAAACAGCCCGAGCGGTTTTACACAGGTTCCAGCCTCTCGCTGGACGAGGGCCTTAGTCTGTCGCCTTTCTATTGAGACTCCATGGTGGCTTCCCCAAGCTTTAATGCCGTCCCACAGCACATAGTCTTGAATGTTGGAATGTGCCAGTCTGCAACACTCGGTCATAGACAGCTCTTTGCACTGGAATACCTGTCCCACGGCCGGGCTCGTTCTCAATAGAGATCATTTCAAATGAACATTTCCAAAATCCGTGCTTTCTCTCTCGCAATAAAGAGAACAGGATGTCTGGCAGATTCAGTGTGAGACGATAACACTGCCGGGTAAAGGCCGCTTTCCAACTCCAATCTGAACACAGGAGATTCCCCAAACAGCTGCAATAGGGTGTTTGTAAACTGTTGGAAGCGGATGTGTGTGGAAATGGTGATGTTACTGAGGAGGTTCCTTGTTATAGAATGGATTGTGTTTTGGTGGGAATATTACTGAGTGTTAATTGTAGCAGGATCATATTTAAAAGCTCCGGCTTTCTGGAAAGCCTTGACTGTGAAGGTCGATTCTGGAAGAGTTTGCGTGGAGAGCTGGGTTTCGGTTCTACTGTTAATAAAGGGTTTGAAATTGGCAGCCCGGAGGAAACTGGAGGTGGAGATGAAAGATAAGGTGCCGTTCTCTCTCTGTCTGTCACTCTGGGTGTCTCCTTCATTCTTGCTCTCTGTTTAATCTTCACTCTTGTCTCCTCCCCTCCCTGCTCTCAATCTGCCTTTCTCAGGCAGGTCCGGGCGGCCTGTAAAAAAAAGGAAGCTGACGGAATCAGTCTCTTTTATTGTGCACTGATTTGAGGCAAGAACTATCATGGTGGCTGTGGTGGGGAAGAGACGGTCGCCCACCTCCTCCTGGAATGTGTCTTTGCAAAGCAGGTGTGGAAAGGGATGCAGTGGTTTTTGTCGAGGTTCATCCCAAGCAGCTCGATAACACAGGAGTCTGTGCTCTCCGGGCTGTTCCCAGTGACGCACACCGAGACAAACATCAACTGCTGCTGGAGGACTATCAATTCGGTGAAAGACGCCCTTTAGTCTGCCCGAAACTTGCTGGTCTTCCAGCGCAAAGAGTTGTCCACCACCGAATGTCGCAGACTGGCACATTCCAAGGACCAGGACAACGTGGGCAGGGACGCACTAAAGCTTGGGGCAGCCGCAGCAAAGGCTCAATGGGGAAAGACCATGATGTAAGGTCCCCCCACCAAGCTGAGCGGAGGGGCTGGATCCATGGGAAACCCTTCGAACCGTATAGGGAAAATTTTGTGTGCTGTAAATGTAGAAATGTATATGGCATGACAATGAAATGGAAGAGTTGTGAGGCAACTCGTGATTGTATAGAAGGAAACTGATCACCTTTGCACTGTTTGTATTTTTTGACTTGACGATGTTTTAAACTGTTTGGGAATGTAATTTTTACAGATTTTTATGAATAAAGTACATTTTGGAAATTTAAAAAAAAAGCCTGGCAGTATACCAGAGTATGGTCCTGGCCGACAGCATATTAGAATCCATGAGGAAAGGCATCATCACCCTCATCTACAAGCGGAAGGGGGAGGGGGCAGAAATCAGAAATTGGCGGCTCATCTCACTGCTTAACATCGACTACAAGATTCTGTCAAAAGTCATCGCCAGTCGAGTCAAGTCTGCTCTGGAGTTGCTGATTGACCCTGATCAGACCTGTACTATACCAGGCAGGAAGATCTCTGATAGCCTCGCGCCACTCAGGGATACGATCACCTATGTACGGGACAGGAGGGTGGACACCTGCCTCATCAGCCTGGACCAGGAGAAGGCTTTTGACAGGATATCGCACACCGACATGATGGACGTACTTTCCAAAATGGGGTTTGGGGAGGGAATCTGCAATTGGATTAAGCTGGTCTACACAAACATCAGTAGCGCAGTCTCAATCAATGGGTGGGAAACAGAAAGTTTCTCAATCCAATCTGGAGTCAGGCAGGGCTGTCCTCTCTCCCCAGTCTTGTTTGTTTGCTTTATTGGACCCTTTTCTGAGTCTATTAGGAAGAATGCGATTATCAGAAGGGTAACAATCCCAGGCAGTGGAGGCACTCAGGTTAAAACCTCCCTGTACATGGATGACATCGCCGTTTTCTGCTTGAACCCGCTGCCTGTGCGCAGACTGATGAGCATCTGTGACCAGTTCGAACTGGCATCGGGAGCCAATGTTAAACACGGCAATAGCGAGGCCATGTTCTGTGGGAACTCAGCTGACCGATCCTTTGTCCCCTTCACCATTAGGTCAGCCGACCTGAAGGTGCTGGGGGATGGTTCGGAAGGGCCGGGGCGTGCACCAAAACCTGGGAGGAACGAGTAGCCAGGGTACAACATAAGCTGAACATGTGGGAGCAGCGATCTCTCTCCATTGTGTCAGGTTACTGTACGTGGTGCAGGTCTGGCACATACTGCACTCCTGCACTGTGGTGATCACCTGAGCCATTTTCCGCTTCATCTGGGGATCCAAAATGGACCAGGTCCCGAGGGACACGCTGTTCAAACCTCTGGAGAAAGGCGGGAAAAATGTACCCAACATCGCCCTCATCCTGATGGCTACCTTTGTGTGTGGCTGTATCAAGCTGTGTGTAGACCTCCAGTACGCAAACTCCAAGTGTCACTCCTTGCTGAGGTTCTATCTGTCCCCGGTGTTGCGAAGGATGGGCCTGGTCATATTGCCGTGGAACGCTCCATCCAGTTGGACTGTGCTGTAACACCTATCCTTCATGGAAAAGTTTCTGTGGAAAAACACCTTTGACCACCAATCCATCAGGCACTGGTCTGCACGGAATGTTCTCAAGGCCCTACGGGAAAAGAAGACGGTGGATCCTGTCGGATGGTTCCCCGAGCAGACTTCCAAAGTAATTTGGCGGAATGCCCCATCACCAGAACTTTCAAACAAGCACCAAGATGTAGCTTGGCTGATGGTGAGAAGAGTCCTCCTCGTCAGATCCTTCCTGCATGCCCGAAGTCTCACCCCCTCTGCACAATGCCCTCGAGGTGGCTGTGGTGGGGAAGAGACAGTTGCCCACCTCTTTCTGGAATGTGTCTTTGCAAAGCAGGTGTGGAAAGAGATGCAATGGTTTTTGTCGAGGTTCATCCCAAGCAGCTCTGTAGCACAGGAGTCTGTGCTCTCCGGGCTGTTCCCAGGGACGCACACCGAGATAAACATCAACTGCTGCTGGAAGACTATCAATTCGTTGAAAGATGCTCTTTGCTCTGCCCGAAACTTGCTGGTCTTCCAGCGCAAAGAGTTGTCCACCACCGAATGTTGCAGACTGGCACATTCCAAGTTCCAGGACTACGTGCTGAGGGACGCACTAAAGCTTGGGGCAGCTGCAGCAAAGGCTCAATGGGGAAAGACCACAGTGTAAGGTCCCCCCACCATAGTGAACTGAGGGGCTGGATCCATGGGAAACCCCTCGAACTGTAGCCAGAAATTATTTGTTTGCTGTCAAATGTACATGGCATGAGAAATGAAATGGAAGGGTTGTGAGGCAACTCACTCCTGTATTGAAGGAAACTGATCTCCTTTCCACTCTTTGTATTGTTTGACTTGGTGCTTTTTGGAACTGTTTTGTAATGTATTTTTTTTACAGATTTTTATGAATAAAGTATATTTTGGAAGTTAATAACAGAAAGTCTGGCAGAGGTAAAGGAGGGAAAGGACTAGGCAAAGGCGGAGCAAAGCGGCACCGCAAAGTGCTTCCTGACAATATCCAGAGCATCACCAAACCAGCAATCCGCCGCCTGGCACGCCGTGGCGGGGTCAAGCGGATCTCGGGTTTGATCTATGAGGAGACTCGTGGGGTGTTGAAAGGTTTCCTGGAGAATGTGATCAGAGATGCGGTCACCTACACTGAGCACGCCAAGCGCAAGACGGTCACTGCCATGGATGCGGTGTCTGCTCTGAAACGGCAGGGCCGCACAACTCGACCCTTTCCAGCAAACACACACTCTTCGAAGAGCCACCCACCGTCTCACAGAGAGAGCAGTGAGCTGGAAACGGGAGCTGGGATAGGCTGTTCAGAACTGTCTGGAATAAATCTGTGCTGTATTCGGGTAGAAAACTGGAATCCCCGAAATTGACATTTCAGTTGCAGCAAGGATGTGCAATGGATTTGATTTTCTAAACGGGCTGTGTGAACAGTGCCCGAGGCTCTACACTTAGTTATTTCCCCAGTCGACACATACCCTCAGTGAAAAGCCACATCACTCCTCCAGAATCACTCATTGTTTTCATAGAATTTCAAAATGATTTCGCTGCAATGAGGGAATCCGGGAATTTTGGAGCAGCCGTTGAATCGGTCACTGGAACCAGACCCACTTGTGATGTTATTTCTTCCGAGACGGTGTTTCCTGCACTGAAACTGACAGGGTTTGTGAAACTGATCAGTTTCAGCTCAATCGTTCAGGGACCTGGAATTCCCACAGCTTGAGCCCGCGCTCACTTCTGATTGGTCACCCTCTTCCCATTCGCATTTCTTAACCAATCGCAGAGCCTCGAATTGGGGAAAATGCAGCAAATCATTGGCTTAAATTGTCGAAATTGGCAGAACGTTTGAATTCGAAAAAGGCGCCAATTTCAGTGTCGGCAAAAAGCGAATTACTGGAAAATCTATTTAAAGTTGTTCGTAAAATATTTTCCACCAACCTTTAAAAACCTTTCTTTATTCCGCTATTATCGCCACAAATTCCTGGCGCTATTTTACGCACAGCTTTAACCTGTCATTTCCCCCCCCACTTCTTATCTGTAACCGGCGGTGGAAGACTCCATTCAGCAATCCTTAAGGGACCAATAACTCAAACTCGGTGTGGAAAGGAATAAATTAGACTATTGGTAATTCCCCTTCACACAGGGATCAGGGGGACAGTGAGAAGCCACTGAAATAGTTGCTCATAAACATTTTAAATAGTTCCTATTCTGTTCTGTTACTGACATGCTTGAATCAGACAGTAATCAGCCCTTTCAGAGACTGTGGGTGGCTCTGAAAAGAGTCTTTGGTTGATTAGATGACATTTTGTCTGCTTTACATTTTCTGGGAGCTCTGAGCGCTGGTTTTCTTGGGTAGCACCCCGCCCTGAGCGATGGTCACCCCTCCCAGCAGCTTGTTGAGCTCCTCCTCGTTGCGGACGGCGAGCTGCAGGTGTCTGGGGATGATGCGGGTCTTCTTGCTGTCCCGGGCCGCGTTACCGGCCAGCTCGAGGATTTCAGCGGTCAGATACTCAAGCACAGCAGCCAGATCGACCGGGGCTCCAGCACCCACACGCTCAGCATAGTTGCCCTTTCTCAGGAGCCTGTGAACACGGCCCACCGGCAACTGCAGTCCAGCCCGGGAGGAGCGAGACTTGGCTTTGGCCCGAGCTTTCCCGCCGGTCTTTCCTCCAGACGTTTCCACAATCTCACAAATACTTTCACAAATGGATAATTTCCGCAGCATTTACTTTCCTTTAAGACTGAGAACTCTCCTCAATGGTCGGTACTTAATTCTATTTGCCTATATTCTTCACCAATCAGGTCACTGACCAACACAAGAGGGCGGGATTTACCCGCCACGACATCAGAAGCACAGAATTTGTCAATTTCAAAAAGCCCGCCAATTTCATTGTCGGAAAGGAGCGGATTAAAATAAATGTCATCCTTAGTCAAAGATTTAAAGTCCCATCTCTTGATTTTGTTTTATTCAACTTGTAAAATGCTATTTAAATTGTGACTCATTCGACAATCGCTTTCAAACTGTCCCGGGTGGGGCCTGCATTGGCCTGAAGTGAAATACTCAGTTTAGTTTTCAATCAGAACCCTTCTCTGAAAAGAGGGAGCCGGATCAAGTCCTCAAACGGCCCTTAACTTGCTCTGTAATAATCCCATCCCAGGCTGTTACACTGCGGAGAGTTGCTGTTAATAAAATGATTAATCAGTGAAGGGATTAAGGTCTAATCCTTACCGCTGAAATCAGCTGTTAATGCGGTTATACAGGGGCTGTGAAAAACCAGAATCAGAGCAGCTTTAAGCAAAAAAAGTGAAGGCGGGTGATCAGATTATGGGTTCGTGTTCAGTTAATAACAGGAGATACAAACACAGCAGTGGGATCGTTATTATATTATACATCGTCTTAAAGTGATTTCATAAAGATGTCGGATGCAGCTTTTTCAGAGATTGTTGGTGGCTCTTCAAAGAGCCGTTGTGTTTGGGATGTTTTTCAGTCCATTGTGCAGTTTTACTTGGAGCTGGTGTACTTGGTCACCGCCTTTGTCCCTTCCGACACGGCGTGCTTGGCCAGCTCCCCGGGCAGCAGCAGGTGCACGGCGGTCTGGATCACCCAAAGCTGATGGTTGTTGTAATGGGCCAGGCGGGCAGCCTCACCCGCGATGGGCTCGAAAACATCGTTCACAAACGAGTTCATAATGCTCATGGCCTTGGAGGAGATGCCGGTGTCGGGATGAACCTGCTTCATCACTTTGTAGATGTAGATGGAGTTACTCTCCTTCCTCCGCTTCTTGCCGCCCTTTGTTGACGGTTTATTTAAGGTTTTCTTGGCGCCTTTCTTAGGAGCTGCTTTCTTCTCTTTTTTATTTCCAAAATATACTTTATTCATAAAAATCTGTTAAAAATACATTGCCAAACAGTTTCAAACAGCACCAAAAAATACAAACATTGCAAGGGAGATCAGTTTCCTTCAATACAATCATGAGTTGCTTCACAACCCTTCCATTTCACATTTGTCATGCCAATTGCATTTTTACATTTACAGCAAATGAAAATTTTCGCGATACAGTTCGAGGGGTTTCCCAGGGGTCCAGCCCCTCAGTTCAGCTTGGTTTTTTTTTTATTTCCAAAATATACTTTATTCATAAAAATCTGTAAACATTACATTGCCAAACAGTTTCCAAACAGCACCAAAAAATACAAACATTGCAAGGGAGATCAGTTTCCTTCAATACTCTCATGAGTTTCTTCCCAACCCTTCCGTTTCACAATTGTCATGTCAATTACAGTTTTACATTTCCAGCAATTGAGAATATTAACGATACAGTTCGAGGGGTTTCCCATGGTTCCAGCCCCTCAGTCCAGCTTGGTGGGGGAACCTTACACTGTGGTCTTTCCCCATTGAGCCTTTGCTGCGGCTGCCCCAAGCTTTAGTGCGTCCCTCAGCACGTAGTCCTGGACCTTGGAATGTGCCAGTCTGCAACATTCGGTGGTGGACAACTCTTTGCGCTGGAAGACCAGCAAGTTTCGGGCAGACCAAAGGGCGTCTTTCACCGAATTGATAGTCCTCCAGCAGCAGTTGATGTTTGTCTCGGTGTGCGTCCCTGGGAACAGCCCGCAGAGCACAGACTCCTGTGTTACAGAGCTGCTTGGGATGAACCTTGACAAAAACCACTGCATCTCTTTCCACACCTGCTTTGCAAAGGCACATTCCAAGAGGAGGTGGGCGACCGTCTCTTCCCCACCACAGCCAACGCGGGGGCACTGTGCGGAGGGGGCGAGACTTCGGGTGTGCATGAAGGATCTGACGGGGAGGGCCCTTCTCACCACCAGCCAAGCTACGTCTTGGTGCTTGTTTGAAAGTTCTGGTGATGAGGCATTCCGCCAAATGACTTTGACGGTCTGCTCGGGGAACCATCCGACAGGATCCACCGTTTCCTTTTCCCGTAGGGCCTTGAGGACATTCCGTGCAGACCACTGCCTGATGGACCGGTCGTCAAAGGTGTTTTTCCGCAGAAACTGCTCCACGAAGGATAGGTGGTACGGCGCCGCCCAACTGCACGGAGCGTTCCGCGGCAATGTGACCAGGCCCATCCTTCGCAACACCGGGGACAGACAGAACCTCAGCACGTAGTGACACTTGGGGTTTGCGTACTGGGGATCTACACATAGCTTGATGCAGCCGCACACGAAGGTGGTCATCAGGATGAGGGCCACGTTGGGTACATTTTTCCCGCCCATGTCCAGAGATTTGAACATCGTGTCCCTCCGGACCCGGTCCATTTTCGATCCCCAGGCGAAGCGGAAAATGGCTCGGGTGACTGCCACGGCGCAGGAGTAGGGTATGGGCCAGACCTGCGCCACGTAGAGCAACAACGTGAGCGCCTCGCACCTGATGACCAGGTTCTTACCCACAATGGAGAGAGATCGCTGCCCCCACATGCCCAACTTTTGTCGTACCTTGGCTACTCGCTCCTCCCATGTTTTGGTGCAAGCCCCGGCCCTTCCGAACCATATCCCCAGCACCTTCAGGTAATCTGACCTGACGGTGAAGGGGACAAAGGATCGGTCAGCCCAGTTCCCAAAGAACATGGCCTCGCTCTTGCCGTGGTTAACTTTGGCTCCCGAGGCCAGTTCGAACTGTTTGCAGATGCTCATCAGTCTGCGCACGGACAGCGGATCCGAGCAGAAGACGGCGACGTCATCCATGTACAGGGAGGTTTTGACCTGAGTGCCTCCGCTGCCTTGGATTGTCACCCCTCTTATGCACGCATCCTTCCTAATCGACTCAGCAAAGGGTTCAATACAGCAAATAAACAAGACAGGGGAGAGAGGGCAACCCTGTCTGACTCCAGATTTGATCGGGAAACTTTCAGATTCCCACCCGTTGATTGACACTGCGCTACTGATGTTTGTGTAGAGCAGTTGGATCCAATTGCAGATTCCCTCCCCAAACCCCATTTTGGAAAGCACGTCCATCATGTCGGTGTGCGATATCCTGTCAAAAGCCTTCTCCTGGTCCAGGCTGAT
The DNA here is from genome assembly GCF_036365525.1 of Heterodontus francisci. NCBI lineage: Eukaryota > Metazoa > Chordata > Chondrichthyes > Heterodontiformes > Heterodontidae > Heterodontus > Heterodontus francisci. The sequence continues at coordinate 1,972,279 of NW_027142006.1, forward strand.
GAGGCAGGTGTCCACCCTCCTGTCCCGTATGTCGGCGATCGTATCTCTGAGTAGCGCGAGGCTATCAGAGATCTTCCTGCCGGGTACAGTACAGGTCTGATCGGGGTGAATCACCAACTGCAGAGCAGATTTGACTCGACTGGCTATGACTTTTGACAGAATCTTGTAATCAACATTAAGCTGTGAGATGGGCCGCCAATTTCTGATTTCTGCCCTCTCCTCCTTCTGCTTGTAAATGAGGGTGATGATGCCTTTTCTCATGGTCTCTGACATGCTGCCGGCCAGGAGCATACTCTCGTATACTTCCAGCAGGTCCGGGCCGACCCAGTCCCACAGGGCCGAGTACAACTCGACCGGTAAGCCGTCGCTCCCGGGGTTTTTACTCGTCTCGAAAGACTCGACGGCCTTTGTCAGCTCGTCCAGAGTTAGCGGCTTGTCCAGTCTCTCCCTCCTGCTGTCATCTAGGACCTCTGTGATAGATGACAGGAAGGACTGGGAGGCTCTGCTGTCTGTGGGCTTCGCGCCATACAGCCCAGCATAAAAGGATTTGCTGATCCTTAGTATGTCGGACTGCGAAGACGTTACCGAGCCATCTTCTTCCTTCAGGCTGCTGATAACAGAGCTCTCTCTGTGTACCTTTTGGAAGAGGTAACGCGAGCACGTCTCATCCTGCTCGATGGAGCGGACTCTGGACCGTAAGATGATCTTGGAGGCCTCCTTGGCAAAGAGCGAGGCCTGCTGGCTCTTCACCTCTTGGAGGTCCTCCTTGACCTCGACCCCCATTGACTGCAACCGGAGTAGATTTTGCATAATTTTCTGGAGTCGGGACAGTTCCCTCTGTCTCTCTCTCGCCTTCTGAACACCTTTGTGGATGAAGAACCTCTTGATGTTCTCCTTAATCGCTTCCCACCACTGAACTGGAGACTCAAAGAGGGGTTTCACGGTCCTCCAACCATTGTAATCCCTTTTGAGTTCCTCAACGTTCTCTGGGGTCAGCAGTGTCGCATTGAGCTTCCACGTCCCTCTGCCAACCCGCTGGTCGTCCTGTAAGTGACAGTCGGCCAGTAAGAGGCAGTGGTCGGAGAGGAACACCGGCTTGACGTCGGTGGATCCGACCGTGACAGCACGGGACACAAACAGGAAGTCAATCCTGGAACGGGCAGACCCGTCCGATCTTAACCATGTGTATCTGCGCTGCGCTCCGTCTGCAAGTTTGCTGAAGACGTCGTGCAGTTTGGCATCCTTAACTGTTTCTACTAGGAATCTGGACGTAGCGTCCAGTTTGCTGTCGTCACTGCCGGATCGTCCAGCCGCATCGATGATGCAGTTGAAGTCACCGCCGAGGATGACCGGCCTGGACGTCGCCAGCAGCAGTGGGAGCTGCTGGAAGACGGTCAGCCGCTCACTACGTTGTACCGGGGCGTACACGTTGATCAACCGGAGCGGAGCGTTGTTGTACATCACGTCTGCTACGAGGAGGCATCCGCCCACCACCTCCTTAACTTCGGAGATGGTGAAGTTACCTCCCCACAGCAGAATACCCAGGCCAGAGGAGCGGCAGTCATTACCCCCCGACCAGATCGATGGCCCGTGGGACCACCATCGCGACCACTGCCTGTCGGTGCTGAGGTGTGGCATTCCACACTCCTGCAGAAACAGTAGGTCAGCTTTGACCTTGGCAAGGTAATCCAAGGTTGAAACACATCGCGTAGTAGATTTAATGCTACGCACATTAATGGAAGCAATTCTTACACCCATTTTTTACTAAAAATTAGTTGTTGCTTCCCATACCATTTGTCCTCGCTGGTCCCAGTCCTTCGGGATGTTCCTGCATACCCATCGTATGCGCAAGCAGTTTCACGTTGGTTGGGCTCAGAAACCCCTCCTGATTTTTCATGCAGGGTTTGTGCCGCTCGGGTGACATCGGGGGGCTCTTGTAGGCAGAGAGCATTGGGTTTTCCTCAGCTGCTTCCATCTGTTCCTCCTCGAAAACATCACAGCTCCCGGTCTCCCGGAGCTCAGGTGCGCCAGACGTGTCTTTGCTCCCGCTGTCCCGGAGCTGAGATGCGTTGGCCACGTCGTTACGTGTGAGGTTTTGGGGTTGGGGCACGCCGGGCCCATCACAGCTTCCAGTGCCCGGGGGCTGGGATGCCTTATCATCCATCTCGGAATTCTGCCGCCTCTTTTGAAGGGGCTGTCGTTCCAGCATTTCCCCGTCCAGTGAAGAGGAGTTGTTGCAGTCTGATTCAGAAGAGAGCCTCCTCTTGCCATTGGTTTGGGTGGTGGCTTTGGGATGTTTTTTCTTTGTGGTTTTCCTCTGGACCACTTGCCACTGACCTGTTTGTCCATCTGCTGCCTCCTCCTCCATTGATTCTGTCTGTGGAGGAGGGGTTTCCGGGCGCTGGGTAGGTGCTGTGTCGTTGGTTTCAGCTGCCTCCTCTTCCTTCTCAGGTTGAAGTTCCTCACTGCGAAGAAGGTTGCTGGTCTCCTTTCGAACAGCGGACGCCTTCGTCGAACCTTCTCCCGGCCTTTCCTTGGACCTTGCCGCCTGAGCATAGCTGAGGCAACGTTTGGGGCAGGTCTTGTACAGATGGCCTGCCGCACCGCACAAGTTGCAACACTTAGTCTGCTTACAGTCCTTGGTCTGATGGCCTTCCTCCTTGCAGTTCTTGCAAACAACCGTGCTGCAGTTGGCTGCCATGTGACCAGATTTGCCACAGGTGCGGCAAACTCTGGGCTGCCCAGCGTAGACCAAGAAGCCTCGACTTCCTCCGATAGCGAAGCTGGAGGGAGGGTGGATGATGGCTCCACTGGGAGCCTGATGGGGGGACCTTATCATTTTCAGTTTCAGATACAGAAATAAACCAAACCCCTTCCGAGTGCGGATTAAATAGACAATCCCACAGCTCTATGCTAATGAGGGATGGGAGAAAGTAAAGATTGTGATTGGGTGATTGGCAGTGATGTCACAATAGTTTTATATCTGCAACCAATCACAAACTCTCTCACTGCATTCAGGAATTACATTTCCCAAAGACTCTCTCCAGCCCCAGTTTCTATTGAAAAATCCACCGGGAAATGACGCCTGGCTGCGAGGGTCTCTTATTCTCAGCAGCGTCTCACATTCCGGCCTTTAACTTGAGCGCTTTGTTGGGCTGAAATATTTATTCAGGCAGTTTCAACAGCTCAGAGCCGACACTGGGTTAGAAACCAGAAATAGGAATACGGGTCACAAACAAGGAGTTTATGCTGAACCTTTATAAATCTCACTGGTTATCGGCCTCAGCTGGAGCATTGTGTCTAATTCTAGGTTCCACATTTTAGCAGGGATATCAAGGCCTGAGAGAGAGTGCAGAGGAGATTGACTAGAATGGCACTAGAGATGCGTGAACGGATAGCAAAGCTACCTCGACTACACTTCTTCACACCCTACCTCCTGTAAGGACTCCATTCCATTCTCCCAGTTTCTCCGTCTCCGACGCATCTGCTCTGATGATGCTACCTTCCATGACGGTGCTTCTGATATGACCTCCTTTTTCCTCAACCGAGGATTTCCCCCCACTGTGGATGACAGGGCCCTCAACCGTGTCCGACCGATTCCCCGCACCTCTACCCTCACCCCTTCCCCTCCCTCCCAGAACCGTGACAGGGTTCCCCTTGTCCTCACTTTTCATCCCACCAGCCTCCATATCCAAAGGATCACCCTCCGCCATTTTCGCCACCTCCAGCGTGATGCCACTGCCAGTCGCATCTTCCCCTCCCTTCCCCTGTCAGCATTCCGAAGGGATCGTTCCCTCCGCGACACCCTGGTCCACTCCTCCATTACCTCCACCACCTCGTCCCCGTCCCAGGGCACCTTCACCTGCAATCGCAGGAGGTGTAATACCTGCTCATTTACCTCCCCTCTCATCACTATCCCAGGCCCCAAACACTCCTTTCAGGTGAAGCAGCGATTTACTTGTACTTCTTTCAATGTAGTATACTGTATTCGCTGTTCACAGTGTGGTCTCCTCCACATTGGGGAGACCAAGCGCAGACTGGGTGACCGCTTTGCGGAACATCTCCGCTCAGTCCGCAAGCAGGACTCTGAGCTTCCGGTTGCTTGCCATTTCAACACTCCCCCCTGCCCTCATGCTCACATCTCTGTCCTGGGATTGCTGCAGTGTTCCAGTGAACATCAACGCAAGCTCGAGGAACAGCATCTCATCTACCGATTCGGCACACTACAGCCTGCCGGACTGAACATTGAGTTCAATAATTTCAGAGCATGACAGCCCCCCATTTTACTTTCATTTTTAGTTATTTTTTCTTCCTTTTTTATACATTCTTTTTTACATTTTTTACTATCTTTTTTTGCATTTATTTCATTTCATCTTAGTTTGTTCAGTTTGCTTACCCACTGTTTTTTTCAGGTTTTTTTTCAGGTTTGCACTTGCTGCTGTTCAATATTCAGTATATTCACACCTAATCTGTACTAATGCTTTGTCTTTCAACACACCATTAACATATTGTTTGCCCTTGCTCCGTGACCTTTTGGTCAGCTATGTGGCCTGGTCCAATCTGCACCTTCTCCTTTGTTATCTCTTACCCGACCCCCACCTCACTTGCTTATAATCTGTGACTTTTCTAATATTTGTCAGTTCCGAAGAAGGGTCACTGACCCGAAACGTTAACTCTGCTTCTCTTTCCGCAGATGCTGCCAGACCTGCTGAGTGATTCCAGCTTTTCTTGTTTTTGTAGCAAATCTAGGGTCGTTCTTCTTGGTGCAGAGATGTTAATGTAATATTTAATAGTTGTGTTCTACATTCTAATGGGTTGAAGAGGAACTGTTCCCACTGGCAGAAGGGTCTGTAACCAATGGACGCAGAATTGTTAAAAGAATCAGGGGAAGGTGAGGTGATATTTTAACACGCGTTCTGATGATCAGAAATGTACTGCTTGAAAAGGGAGGTGAAAACAGATTCAATAATAACTTTCCTGAGGGAATTGGATCATTATTTGATGGGGAAATTACAGGGCAATGTGAAAATGACAGGGAGGTGGGACTGATTGGATAGATCGTTCAAAGAGCAGCACAATTGTTCAAATGAACTCTTTCTGTGTTGCAAAATTGTGATTATTGCTGTTCAGAAACATCCTGACACATCATGTCGCCTTTCAGTTCACCAGTTTTAAACACCTGGAACTGAGCTGAGTATTTTATTGGCTGTGATTATAGCATCAGAGACCAAAAGACAGCGGCCCAGTCCCAAAATCCACAGAAAGACTCAATGTATTGCTCCATGTGAGCGATGCTGTTAGAGCAATGAGCATAGCTGCCTTCCAAACAGCTGGAATAAAAACAGAAAATGCTGGAAATTCTCAGCAGGTCAGGCAGCATCTGTGGAGAGAGAACAGAGTTAATGTTTCAGGTCAATGACCTTCCAAGCAGCTGTGCCCGGGTTTGATTCCCAGCCATTACAGTTTGGCGTTCCTTAAATTCCTCAGATGAGAAACTGAAAGATAGGAACTGAGTTGGGTGCTGTCCCGAAGGAATTTTGTTTCCCAAAGCAAGAAGTGTATAATTTGAATAAACATATTTCCAACGCTGATTTCCTTCAAATTAAAGTTCAATTGAACTCTGATTTTACTCCTTTTTATTGATAATTATTATTTGACCTGAATCATACAGTGGACTCAGAATAGAATTACTCAGATTCATTTTCCCACAGCTATTCCCGTTCCTTATAAGAAACAATTCCTGGATTCTGGAAGCTGTGAATTGGAGGGTAACAAACATATCCACACTATTCGAGAAAGGAAGGAGAGAGAAAGCAAAGAACTAGAGGCCAGTTTGCCTGACATCAGCAATGGGGAATATGCTACAATCTAATATTACAGACATGGTAAAGGGTGATGTGGAATATCAGAATATGGTTGGGCAGAGTCAACATGGATTTATTAAAAGGAAATTGTCAATGATAAATTATTAGAAAATGTTGATGTTGTAACTGCCAGGGTAGACAAGGGGAACCAGTGGATGTAGTCTGTTTGGATTTTCAAAAAGCATTCAATAAGTTATCAAACAAGTGGTGAGAACACCAATGTAGGTCCCATGCAATTTGGGGATTATATATTAGTATAGATTGAGTTGTAGTTAACAGACAAAAAACAGAGAGTAGGAATAACCGAGTCATTTTCGGCAGGAAAGCTGTAAGTAGTTGGATACTGCAAGGATTGGTGCTCGGGACTCAGTTATTTCCATTCTGTATCAATGACTTAGATGAGGTGACTGAATGTCATGTTATCCATGTTTGCCGATGATATAAAGTGAGGTGGCAAAGTAAACAGTGAGGAGGATGCAAAGGGGGAGAAAAGGGATTTAGACAGACTAAGTATGTGGGCAAGAATGTGAGAGATGGAATATAATGGGGAGAAGTGTACAGTTACACACTTTGGCAGGGCGGCGCAGTGGTGAGCACCGCAGCCTCACAGCTCCAAGGACCCGGTTTCGATTCCGGGTACTGCCTGTGTGGAGTTTGCAAGTTCTCCCTGTGTCTGTGTGGGTTTTCTCCGGGTGCTCCGGTTTCCTCCCACAAGCCAAAAGACTTGCAGGTTGATTGGTAAATTGGCCATTATAAATTGTCACTAGTATCGGCAGGTGGGAGGGAAATATAGGGACAGGTGGGGATGTTTGGTAGGAATATGGGATTAGTGCAGGATTAGTATAAATGGGTGGTTGATGTTCGGCACAGACTCCGTGGGCCGAAGGGCCTGTTTCAGTGCTGTATCTCTAATCTAAAACAGCAATACAGATCATTTTTGAAATTAGTGAGAGAATGGGAAATGTTTTAATTCAGAGGGACCCGAGTGTCCTTGTCCAGGGATCACAGAAAGTTAACGTGCAGGTACTCAACCAATTATGAAAGCAAATGATATGTTTGTCTTTATTGCAAAGAGATTAGAGTATGAGTATTTATTGCAATTATACAGCGTGAGATCACACTTGGAGTGCTGTGCAGTTTTGGTCCCCTTATCTAAGGAAGGATATACTTTCCTTAGAGGGAGTACAGAGACGTGCCACTAGGCTGCTTCCTAGGATGAGGGGATTGTCCTATGAGAAGAGATTGAATAGACTAGGCCTCTATTCCCCAGAACTCAGTAGAGTGAGAGGTAATCTCACTGGCAGATAAAATGCTCAGTGGCTTGACATGGTAAATGCTGGGAGGATGTTTCCTCTAGCTGGGCAATCTAGAATGAAGGGTTACAGTCTCAGTATAAAGGGCTTGGTCATATTTGACTGAGAAGAGGAGATTTTCTTTTCAGTCAAAGGGTTATGAATCTTTGGAATTCTCTATCCCAGAGAGCTCTGGATCCTCAATCATTGTGTATATTCAAGAGAAATCGATAGGTTTTTGGATATTAAGGGAATCAAGGGGGCTGTGCCAGTGTGGTAAGATGGAGTTGAGGTAGGAGAACAGCTGTTATATTATTGAATGGTGGAACTATTTCGATGGGCAGAGTGGCCACTCCTGCTCTTATTTCTTATGTAAACTTTCATTCCCTCCCAGGGATTGTTTTATTCTTCAAAAAGAGAAATACTGCAGCCGCTCGAAATCTGAATAACAGAAGATTCTGGAAACACTCAGCAGTTCCAGCAGTATCTGTGGAGAGAGGAAGGGAGGAGCAATGTTTCAGGTCTATAGAAGGGTCACAGAACTGGACCATTAACCCGAGCTTCTCTTCTCCACAGTTGTTTCCGGACTGGCTGAGTGTTTTCAGTATTTTAGCTTTTTTTCTTTCTATATGTTATCTCTTTCCCTTTTGACTGTTTGCTGTGAAACTTTCAGCATTGTGCTCAGTTCTTTGTGTCGTTATGTTTTCTTTATTTGAAGTAATGCAAATAGTATCCTGAAAAATCAGACAGAAATACTGCTCAATGTAGTGTAATATATAACAGGGCACATTTACAAATATCAGATCAATGTAGTAAACATTTTTATTAAGAATTGATTACTTTTATTTTCAGTATAAAAATGTGAAGCAATATGAGTTTATTACAAAGTTTATTACCTCACATTACCTGTTTATTAACCCTGACAGGCTGTGCCAATTTCTGCTTCTATTTTGCAGTTCTCACTTTCAGCTAGCAAATGTCAGCAATCTGTGATCCAGTGCAGTTTACAGATCAGACAGTCAACACGACATGCAATAATTGTTCAGATTATGGAGGACAGGTGGGATTTAGAAATGCTGGGAATGGAGATGAGTTGTTATTACACTGAGTTTGCCCAAAGATTAGAGACACCATTGTGGCAAATCAGTCTGTTGTCCTGTACATGAGAATGAGAATCATTCTTTATTTGTGGCTATCTGTCAGTCTCTATTACTGAGTGGGAGTGTGGGATTCATGCTGCATTGGTCAGTCTCTGGTACAAAGTGTCATATTCACTCTGAATGTATAAGGCTCTGGAACTGTTTGTGTGTGTGGAATTCATTCTGTATCTGTCAATCTCTGGTACTATATATGAATGTGGCATATATGTTATAGCTCTCAGTGTCACTGTATGTGTGTGTGGGTTTCATTTGATATCTGTCAGCCTCTGTTTCTGTACACGACTGTCAGATTCATACTGTGCCAAAATGTCCCTGTTGCTGTATGTGACTGTGTGATTCATTCTGTATCTGTCATTCCCTGGTATTATGTGTCAGTATAGACTCATTCTGTATCCCAGTCACATGCACTATATTTGAGAGTGCGATTAATTCTGTACCTTTAAGTCACTGGTATTATATGTAAGTGTTGGATTTCTGTTGGATCTCTCAGTTATTTTTTCTGTTGTGAATTTGGGATGGACATAACATCTGTCAGTCTCTGGTACTGCCTGTGAGTGTGTATTTTGTTCAGTATCTGTCAGTCTCAGGTACTGTCCGCATGTGTACTTTTTGTTCAATATTTTCAGTTTCTGGTACTGCCTGTGAGTGTAGGTTATGTTCAATGTCTGTCAGTCTCTGGCACTGCCTGTGAGTGTAGGTTATGTTCAGTATCTGTCAGTCTCTGGTACTGCCTGTGAGTGTGGGTTTTGTTCAGTATATGTCAGTCTCTGGTACTTCCTGTGAGTGTGGGTTTTGTTCAGTATCTGTCAGTCTCTGGTACTTCCTGTGAGTGTAGGTTATGTTCAGTATCTGTCAGTCTCTGGTACTGCCTGTGAGTGTAGGTTATGTTCAATGTCTGTCAGTCTCTGGCACTGCCTGTGAGTGTAGGTTATGTTCAGTATCTGTCAGTCTCTGGTACTGCCTGTGAGTGTGGGTTTTGTTCAGTATCTGTCATTCTCTGGTACTTCCTGTGAGTGTGGGTTTTGTTCAGTATCTGTCAGTCTCTGGTACTGCCTGTGAGTGTGGGTTTTGTTCAGTATCTGTCAGTCTCTGGTACTGCCTGTGTGTGGGATGCATTCAGTACCCAATAATCTCTGGGTTATTTTGTCATTCTGGATTCACTCTACACAAAATTACATAGTATTTACAGCACAGAGACAGGCTTTTCTGCCCAAGTGCTGGTAGTTCCAATGAGGTTACTCCAACCCTACTTCATCTAATCCTATCAGCAAATCTCTCAAATTGTTTCTGCCTCATTTAATCATTTAGCTTGATGTTAAATGTAACAATGTTCAGCAGCTCAAGTGCTGTCAAAGCAGGGTAAAGAAGATTCCCCTGAGTTATTTATTTAATTTATTACTGACTATTTCATATCGACAGCTTTGGACTCCACCACAAGTGGGAAACATCTCTACCTCTACCCTAACGAAACCCTTCATATTATGCAATGCTTCTATTAGGTGACCACTCAGAGAAAAGAGCCCAGGCTTGTTCAATAGTATGAACTCCTGTGGAACATATAGCTCATTTTGCATTTATGGAATAAATACTGTATCTCAGTCTGAAACTGTATGTGATTTTAGATTGGCATATAATGTGTAGCTCAGGCTGCAATAAATAACTGAGACAATATCTTTCACTCTAACACTATAGTTTTGTGGAGTGCTATGTTATTTGTCATTCAGTCTGTTCTGATAGAATATATAATGTTACCTTTAAGTCTGAGGCAATGGGGGTCAGGTACAGGGTCCGGGGGTGCCCAATGGGGGCGGTTGGAGCTTTGAGGGTGGCCCTCCATGGGGAACAGGGTGCCTAATCAGGAGGACCCCCCCGCAGCCCGCAAGAAAGATGCCTGGTTTTATCAGGCAGGGTTCTTGGTGCCTTTGCAACACTGCCTCCCCGCCCCCAACCCAACCGAGGATAAAATACCTGCAGCAGAGAGAGGAGGCCCATAAGTGGCTGTTCATTGGCCAATTAAGGGCGTTGATTGGCCTGGGGCAGACAGGCTGTTTCTCCTCACCCCCGTTCCCTGTAATATTGCAGTGGGTGTGGGAGGGGGTCAGAAAATTTCCATCAGATTGGAAGTTGGCAAATGTTACACTGCCTTTCAGGAAAGGAGGGAGAGAGAAAACTGTGAACTACAGGCCAGTTAGCCTAATATCAGTCCTTGGGAAAATGCAGGAAGTCTGAACAATGCATTGAGAAAAGCATTCAAACAAGTCAACATGATTTTCCTGAAGGGAAATCTTGTTTGACAAATTTATGAGAGTTTTTTGAGGATGTAACTAGCAGGGTAAAGGGAAACTAGTCATATTCCTGGATTTCCAAAAGGCATCCAATAAGGTGCTACATAAAAGGTTAATAGAGAAGATAAGGGACTCATGGAATTGTGGGTAATATATTAGCATGGATAGAGGATTGGTTAATGGACAGGAAGCAAAGAGTGGGTATAAACAGATTGGCAGGCAGTGAATAATGGAGTGTTGCAAGGATAAGTGCTGGGGTCTCAGCTATTTACAATCTAAATTAATGACTTAGATGAAGAGACAGAGAGTAATGTATCTAAGTTTGCTGATGATACAAAGGTAGGTGGAAAGGGAAGCTGTGGGAGGACATAGAGAGGCTGCAAAGAGATATAGACAAGTTCAGTGAGTGGGCAAGAAGATGGTAGATGGAGTATAATGTAGGGAAGTGTGAAGTTCTTCACTTTGGTCATAAGAATAGAAAAGTAGAATATTTGATAAAAGGTGTGAAACTTGTAACTGTTGGTGTTCAAAGAGACTTGAGTGTTCTTGTACAAGGAATACAGAAAGTTAGCATGCAGGTACAACAAGCAATTAGTAAGGCAAATGGCGTGTTGGCCTTTATTGCGAGGGGATTAGAATACAGGAATAAAGAAGTTTGCTACAATTGTACAGGATTTCGGTGAGACCACATCTGGAATACAGTGTGAAGTTTTGGTCTGCACACTTAAGAAAGGATATATGTGCATTGGAGGCGGTGCAGCAAATGTTCACTAAATTAGTCCCTGGGATGAGGGGATCGTCCTATGATGAGAGGCTGACTAAATTGGGCCTATACTCTGGAGTTTCGAAGAATGAGAGTTGATCTCATTGAAACATACAAAATTCCAAAGGGGCTGGATAGGGGAGACACTGAGAGATTGTTTCTGCTGGTCAGACAATCTAAAACATGGGGACACAGTCCCACGATAAGGGGCTGATCATTTAGGACTGAGATGAGGAGAAATTACTTCACTCAAAGGGTTGTGAATCTTTGGAATTTTCTACTCCAGAGGATTGTGGATGCTCCATCATTGAATACATGTAAAGCTGCGATAGACAGATTTTTGATCTCTCAGAGAATCAGGGGATAAGGCGAGCAGGCGGGAAAGTGGAATTGAAGCCTAAGATCATCCACGATGGTACTGAATGGCGGAGCAGGCTCCACGGGCCACATGATCTACTCCTGCTCCTATTTTGTGTGTTTTTGTGTTCTGACTACTTCTGCTGTCGGTGATTGTGGAACTGATGTCTCTGCTCTCTGTGAGTGATACTGTACTTACTGTGTGTGAGGAGCTGGCTGCACTTCCCCTTGTGTCGAGGAATCACTACATTTATTCAGCTTCCTCAAGTATTGCCTGTAGAAAGAAAAAGTATTTATTATAATTCAGGAAGAGATGTGGTGGAAGTTACAAGAGAGACCAAAACAATTTTTCAATGAATAATCATTGTGAACAATCACAAAGGAAAGCCAGCAACACAAACAGAGTCAGTGTCTGATTCCACTGCAGTCCTGCAGCCCCCAGCTACTGCATACCAGGGGCTTTGGCCATTTTACAACAATTAAATAACATCCGGAAACAATCCACTGGGCCATGAACGGGACTGACCGACGGAACAGGGACTTTTACACAGGTCAGATTTCCTGTTCCCGCTCCCATGGTCTAACCGTTCAAATGAAACCAAATAGCCGCTGTTCAAAATGTGTCCTTCACACTTCTCACCTGGTGCCTATAATAGATTCTCTTTGTGTAACTCCCCACATCCTGACTGTCCGCTTCTGTTTCCACACTTCACTGTCCAATAACAACAAACTGTGGGAACAGGCTATATCCCTCTCATTCCGCTAGCGCGGACATGATGGGCCGAATGGACTCATTCTATGCCGGAAGTTTTCCACGTTTCTGGCTGAAGTGCTGCAGAAATCTGGGCCTGCGCTCCCCTCCCCCAGCACTGCCTGTGAGCGGAAGAAGATGGTTTAAAACAGCCGCGAATGGAGACATCCCGGTCCCGGGGGAAGGGAGCAAACAGCAGCCTCCTTCCAGCAGGACATCGCTTTGGGAGCATGTCCGCAGATAGACTCAGAGATCAGCATCGAGTCCGGGGCAAGTTCAGGGGCAGGCGGGGGCTGTTTGTAGGAGGCGGAGTGGATCTGAAACTGGTCTCAGAACATGGAGTGAGTGGAGAGGCCATTCTCCGGTTGTGTGTGGACAAGGGGATGGAGACAGAATGGGAAGAAACTTATTGTAGTGGAGTGAAACACTGACAATATTTGTGTTGCGGTGGTTCTTTTGCGGGTATCCATAATGATTATTATTTGAGAGATTAAATTCATTAAAACTCTATATCTTTGATCTCACCTGTATTTTAGTTACAAACATACTTTTGTTCAAACAGGCAAATGATTGAATGAACCAGAATAAATGGGCTATTTCCTCCACCCAAGTTACAAGGAAGAGTGCCACCAGATCCTTCTCACACACAATACGTACATTATCACTCACAGAGCGCAGAGACACAGACAGGTCATCAGTTCCACAGTCTCAGACAGCAGAAATAGTTCCAGAGATACATTTTCAATCCATCAATCAAATAGAGCAGGAAAGACAGACGTTGTTTCTATGTCACCCCAACTCATTACCACTGACAGGTAGATACATAAATCCCAGTCCAACATCTCACCCACAATCAAATTATCAGTGTGTCAATCCCACAATAGTGCAACCTCAGCTACAAATTAAACACACAGAGAACTGACACGTGGTTCCTGTTTCAAAGTTACAGAATTAACCTCAATAATGTACTCTGAGATTCAAGTTAAATACCAGCCCAATATTTACACAGGTTATGAGTTTATTATCAGTATTAATTCCCATCATGTTTCCAGACATATACATTAGACTCAAGTCCATAATCAGATTGAGAGATTCTGAAATATAGTATAACCTGAGATCCAAACTCAGATTCCAGTTTAAAACTCATCCGGATTGTGAAACTAAAAGATACATTATAAATTTGATCAGTATAGTCTGAGCTATAAATTACATACCAGTACTAAAACCTCATAGTGTCAGATGGAAGATACTGTACAATTCCAGACTGAGCTCATTTTACATGCAAGTCCAAGATACTCACTCAGACTGAATGGCACTGATCAAATTGATTAGTACAGCCTGAGTTACACTTGCACACCAATCCTGTATCAGATTGTAGGATACATTATCTTTCACTATTGTGTTCACAGTGACAGATATTTAATACTGAGCAAAACCTCAAATATATTGTCTGCTTAAAACCTACCACATCAGTGGCCTGTTGCTGTGCTGACATTTTATGTAGAATAAATCCAGACTTGCCATCAGTCCCAGGGACGGAGGATTATATAATGAATCCCACACTCACACAGAGTACCAGATACTGACAGATAGATAGTGATGCTGAAACACATGCTCAGTGCCAGATGCTGAAAGATATAGGTTGATTACTGCACTCACTCACAGTACTTCAGCCTGAGTCATCTAAAGCAACCTAACACACAAAAACTAGCAGTGAGAGAGTAAGAAAGAGTCCAAAACTCACATAGAGTACCATACACTGATAGATACAAACTGAAAACTACACACACATGGATATAAGATTGGCTAACTCACAGGAAACAGAGAGTGGGGACAAATGGGGCATTTTCAGATTGGAAAACTGTAACTAATGGAATGTCACAGGGATCAGTGCTGGTGCCTCAACTATTTATGGTCTATATTAATAATTGCATGAAGGCACTGAGTGTACCGTTGCCAAATTTATGGGTGGTACAAAGATAGGTAGGAAAGAAAGTTGTGAGGAGAACATAAAGTGTCTGCAAAGAGATATAGATAGGTTAAGTCAGTGGGCAAAAGTTTGGCAGATGGAGTATAATAAAGGAAAATGTGAGATTGTCTACTTTGGCAGGAAGAATAGAAAAACAGAATATTACTTACATAGAGAGACTGCAGAATGCTGCTGTACTGAGGGATCTGGGTGCCAGGTACATGAATTACAGAAAAGTTAGCATGAAGGTACAGCAAGTAATTAGGAATGCAAATGGAATGTTGGAATTTTTCGCAAGGGGAATGGAGTATAAAAGTAGGGAAGTTTTGCTGTAACTGTACAGGGCATTAGTGGCATCCCAACTAAAGTACTCCATACAGTTTTGGTCTCCTTACTTAAGGAGGGATATACTTGTATTGGAATCAGTTCAAAGAATGTTCACTAGGCTGATTCCTGGGATGAAGGGTTGACTTGTGAGAATAAGTTGAGCAGATTGGGCCTCTACTCACTGGAGTTTAGAAGATTGAGAGGTGATCTTATTGAAACCTATAAGATTCTCAGTGGGCTGGACAGGTAGATGCTGGGAAGATGTTTCTCCTTGTGGGGGAATGTAGAATTATGGGCCACAGTTTCAAGATAAGTGGTCTCCCATTCAAGAAAGAGATGAGGAGGAATTTCTTCTGTCAGAGGGTTGCTCATCTTTGGAATTCTGTTCTCCAGAGGACTGTGGAGGCTGGGTCATTGAATATGTTCAAGGCTGTGATAGACAGATTTTTTGATGTACAAGGGAGTCATTGGTCAATGGGCACAGGCAGGAAAGTGGAATTAAGGCCTAAATCAGAACAGGCATGATCTTATTGAATGGCAGAGCAGGATTTATGGGCCACATGGCCTTCTGGAAGCGATCCTGAGTGTCATTGTCGATATCTTCCCTTGTTGACAGGAGGTTCCCAAGGTATGAGCAGTGATCCACATTGTCCAGTGATTCGACGTGGATCTTAATAATCGGGGGCAGTGTCGGGGAGCAGGCTGGCAGAGGACCTTAGCTTTCCGGATGTTTTGCTTCAAGCCAATTCTTTCATGCGCCTCCATGAATGCATCGATGAGGGTTTGAAGCTTGGCCTCTGAGTGTGCGCATATGCAAGCATTGTCAGCATACTGCAGCCCGATGACAGATGTTGGAGTGGCCTTGCTTCAGGACTGCAGGCAATGTAGTTTCAATAGTTTCCCTCTCGTCCTGTAGAGTAGATCTGCTTACACAAACTAAAGAACAGCTGATGGGCTGAAAGAGTGCAGGAAATACAGCAACTTGCTGACAGCCACGACATGTGTGGATTCTTCAGCACCATCAAGACCATTTATGGCCCAAATTACCAAGGACCTACCCTACTGAGAGTAAAGAATGGAGTGACACTGATCAAGGTCAGAGAGGCAGTCAGCACTCGTTGGAAGTAGCACTTTGAAGATCTTCTCAATCGCATCTCAGTCCTTGATGCAAGTTCCACATTCCACAGCATGATACCCACCATGACGTCAGCACAATCCCAGCCCAACAGAAATTGAAAAGGCAATCTAACAGGTAAAAAAAATAAATGAAGGCCACCGGCAGAGATGGAATTCCCTCTGAAAATCTAAAATACGACAGAGAAGAACACTTAACACAAATACATGGTCTCATTTCCCTCAGCTGGAAGGACAAGAGCATGCCAGGGATCTCTGAGATGCTGTCATTGTGATCATCACCAAAAATGGTGACAAGACCGACTGTGGTAATGACAGAGGGGTATCCCAGCTGTTCACTACAGGGAAGGTCATCACAAGAGTCCTTCTCAACTGTCTCCACCTCGTGGCTGAAGATCTCCCACTGGAATCACAATGTGGATTCTGTCCATCAAGAGACACAGTGGACATGATCTTCACAGCAAGACAATGCCAAGAAAATGTAGGGAGCAGCAGCAACCTTTCTACCTGGTCTTCTCTGACCTGACAAAGGCCTTCGACTCTACCAACCAGGAGGGATTATGGAACGTCTTCCTCAAATTTGGCTGCCGGAAAAATTCGTCACCAACCTCCAACGACTGCATGATGACATGCAAGCTGAAATCCTTCCCAACGGACCTACCACTGACCCAATCCCAATGCAAACTGGGGTCAACTAAGTCTGTGTCATCGCACCAACGCTCTTTTCCATCTTCCTCGCCGCAACACTCCGCCTCAACTCCTCACACTCAAACACAGCAACAGAGACTGACAGATACAGAATGGATGTCATACTCAAACACAGTATCAGAATCTGAAAGATACAGTGGTGCGGTGGTTAGCACTGCAGCCTCACAGCTCCAGGGACCCGGGTTCGATTCTGGGTACTGCCTGTGCGGAGTTTGCAAGTTCTCCCTGTGACCGCGTGGGTTTTCGCCGGGTGCTCCGGTTTCCTCCCAGCGCCAAAGTCTTGCAGGTTGATAGGTAAATTGGTCATTGTAAATTGCCCCTAGTGTAGGTTGGGATTACTGCAGGGTTGGTATAAATGGGTGGTTGTTGGTCGGCACAGACTCGGTGGGCCAAAGGGCCTGTTTCAGTGCTATTTGTTTTAGTTTAGTTTAGAGATACAGCAATGAAACAGGCCCTTCGGCCCACCGAGTCTGTGCCGACCAGCAACCACCCATTTTATACTAATCCTACACTAATCCCATATTCCTACCGCATCCCCACCTGTCCCTGTGTTTCCCTACCACCTACCTATACTAGGGACAATTTATAATATATCTCGAAATAAATAAATACGGAATAAATCCATACAGCACCAGAGACTGAGAACTGCTGAATGACAGAACGCAATCAAACACAGGAGCAGAGAATAAAAGAAATGGAATTAATTGCACACTCACATGCAATAGCAACGACACAGAATCATCAATAAGCGTCCTTTCAACAACATGCAGAACATTTCCAGAGAGCTTGACACAGCGAGCGGCTCTTTCAATGTAAACTGGAGCTGGAGAGAGTCTTTGTGAAACATACTTCCTGATTGCAGTACGAATGTTTGTGATTGGCTGCAAAGTTTGAATGTGATTGGATGGTGAAGGACACCAATTATAGTATGACAATATTAACCCATTGTGACATCACTCCCAATCACCCAATCACAATCTTTACTTTCCCCCATCCCTTATTAGCATAGAGCTGTGGGATTGTCTATTTAATCCGCACTCGGAAGGGGTTTGGTTTATTTCTGTGTCTGAAATTGAAACTGAAGTTGGTTGAGGAGAAGAAGAAAGCAGCTGCGAAGAAGGGCGCCAAGAAAACTGTGAGTAAACCATCAGCAAAGGGCGGTAAGAGGCGGAGAAAGTCGAGGAAGGAGAGTTACTCCATCTACATCTACAAAGTGATGAAGCAGGTTCACCCCGACACCGGCATCTCCTCCAAGGCCATGAGCATCATGAACTCGTTTGTGAACGATATTTTCGGGCGCATCGCGGGTGAGGCTTCCCGCCTGGCCCATTACAACAAGCGCAGCACCATCAGCTCCCGGGAGATCCAGACCGCCGTGCGCCTGCTGCTGCCCGGGGAGCTGGCCAAGCACGCCGTGTCGGAAGGGACAAAGGCGGTGACCAAGTACACCAGCTCCAAGTAAAACTGCACAATGGACTGAAAAACATCCCAAACACAACGGCTCTTTTAAGAGCCACCCACAATCTCTCTGAAAAAGCTACAACATCATCTCTCTGGTTTTGATTTGTTTTGTTTTTTTATTCGAAGAGTCTGGAACTTTCTAATTGCCTTTCTGATCTCTTTTAACCCCATGGATTCTGGGTGATTTCGTCAGATCTTTCTGTCTCTGCTTAATAATGCGGCGTAAGTTAATTACTGATCACTGACCCCATGTACGCTTTGATCTCGGACTATTCTCCGTCCTTTTTGAAACAGTCTGTAAGCGGCGGCAGAAAGTCTCATTCACAGCATTCTGGAAGCGGACACATTTCAGGTCAATCTTTGTCAAGATACCGCATCACTGATTCTAGATTTAACCTATTTGTGGGAGACAAAAGTGGAGAGAAAGTGTTTTATTGTCAGGAGTTGAAATGTGAGACTGAGGTTTCCTACAACAGCGGGGTTTCTAGAAAATGTACTTATCAATTATTGAGGCCGAGCTTGAACAAGGGAAACAAGTGACTGAGAACTGATCTGTCAGCTGATTGACGAAATAGTACAATAGCGAAAATGAACGCGCGTCCGAGATCAAAGCGAACATGGGGTCAGTGATCAGTCATTAATTTACACGGAATTAAGTAGAGACACAAAGATCTCAACAGTGAAAGTAAATCACCCAGAATCCATGGGGTTATAACAGAGATCACAAAGGCAATTGGAAAGTTCCAGACTCTTCATGAAAAAAACAAATTGATACCATAGAGATGATGTAGCTTTTTCAGAGATTGTGGGTGGCTCTTAAAAGAGCCGTTGTGTTTGGGATGTTTTTCAGTCCATTGTGCAGTTTTACTTGGAGCTGGTGTACTTGGTCACCGCCTTTGTCCCTTCCGACACGGCGTGCTTGGCCAGCTCCGCGGGCAGCAGCAGGCACACGGCGGTCTGGATCTCCCGGGAGCTGATGGTGCTGCGCTTGTTGTAATGGGCCAGGCGGGAAGCCTCACCCGCGATGCGCTCGAAAATATCGTTCAGAAACGAGTTCATGATGCTCATGGCCTTGGAGGAGATGCCGGTGTCGTGGTGAACCTGCTTCATCACTATGCAGATGGAGTAACTCTCCTTCCTCGACTTTCTCCGCTTCTTGCCGCCCTTTGCTGACGGTTTTCTCACAGTTTTCTTGGCGCCCTTCTTAGCAGCTGCTTTCTTCTTCTCCTCAACCATCTTCAGATCCAATTGCAGACACAGAAATAAACCAAACCCCTTCCGAGTGCGGATTAAATAGACAATCCCACAGCTCTGTGCTAATGAGGGATGGGGGAAAGTAAAGATTGTGATTGGGTGATTGGGAGTGATGTCTAAACAGTTTTATATTGAAATTGCCTAATTGGTGTCTTCCGCCATCCAATCAGAATAAATATTTGCAACCAATCACAAACACCCTTACTGCAATCCGTAAGTATATTTCACAAAGACTCTCTCCAGTCCCAGTTGACAGTAAAACAGCCGATCCCTGTGTAAAGCTCCCTGGAAATGTCCTGGCTGTTGTTGGGAGGACACTTTTTGACTGATTCTGTGTCGTTGTGTCTCTGCTATTGCATGTGAGTGTGCAATTAATTCCGTTTATTTTACTCTCTGCTACTGTGTTTGAGTGTGTTATGTAATTTGGTAGCTCTCAGTGTCTGGTTCCGTGTCAGTGCGCCATTTTCCCACACTCTCTTGGCCAGTCTGGACATAGCATTGGAAGCCTTTCCCATGTGCTTGTTGACTTCTGCATCGGGAGACAGGTTACTGGTGATAGTTGAGCCTGGATAGGTGAACTCTTGAACCACTTCCAGAGCGTGTTCGCCCATATTGATGGATGGAGTATTTATAATGTCCTGTCCCATGATGTTCGTTTTCTTGAGGCTGATGGTTCGGCCAAATTCGTTGGAGGCAGCCGCAATGCTGTCAATGAGTCTCTGCAGACACTCTTCAGTGTGGGATGTTAATGCAGCATCGTCAGCAAAGAGGAGTTCCCTGATGTGGACTTTCTGTACTTTGGTCTTCGCTCTTAGACGGGCAAGGTTGAACAAACTGCCATCTGATCTTGGAGGAAAATTCCTTCTTCTGAAGACTTGAACGCATGTGAGAGCAGCAGGGAGAAGAAGATCCCAAACAGTGTAGGTGCGAGAACACTGCTATGTCCAGACTGGCCAAGTAAGTGTGGGGAAATGGCACACTGACACGGAACACAAAAGTCCAAGTGTATCAAGCCTGTGTTCTCAGTACTTTGCTCTACGGCAGCGAGGCCTGGACAACGTATGTCAGCCAAGAGCGACGTCTCAATACATTCCATCTTTGCTGCCTCTGGAGAATCCTTGGCATCAGGTGGCAGGACCGTATCTCCAACACAGAAGTCCTTGAGGCGGTCAACATCCCCAGCCTATACAGCCTACGGAGCCAGCGGCGCTTGAGATGGCTTGGCCATATGAGCCGCATGAAAGATGGTAGGATCCCCAAGGACACATTGTACAACAACCTCGTCACTGGTATCAGAACCACCGACCGTCCATGCCTCCACTTTAAAGTCGTTTGCAAACACGACATGAAGTCCTGTGACATTGATCACAAGTCGTGGGAGTCAGTTGCCAGTGATCACCAGAGCTGGCGGACAGCCAGAAATGCGGAGCTAAAGTGTGTTGAGTCGAAGAAACTTAGCAGTTGGCAGGAAAAAAGACAGAGGCTCAAGGGGAGAGACAACTGTGTAACAGCCCCGACAACCAATTTTACCTGCAGCACCTGTGGAAGAGTCTGTCGCTCTAGAATTTGCCTTTATAGCCACTCCAGGTGCTGCTTCACAAACCACTGACAAGCTCCAGGCGCTTACCCATTGTCTCTCGAGACAAGGATGCCAAAGAAGAAGAAAAGAAGTCTCCGGTGCTGTGTGGATTTATTCTGTATCTATCAGACTCTAGGACTGTGAGTGTGACATCCATTCTGTATCTGTTAGTCTCTGGTACTGTGAGTGTGACATCCATTCTGTATCTGTCAGTCTCTGGTACTGTGAGTGTGACATCCATTCTGTATATGTTCGTCTCTGGTACTGTGAGTGTGACATCCATTCTGTATCTGTCAGTCTCTGGTACTGTGAGTATGAGGAGATGAGGTGGAGTGTTGTGGCAAGGATGATGGAAAAGAGCATTGGTGCGATGACACAGCCTTGCTCGACCCCAGTTTGCATTGGGATTGGGTCAGTGGTAGGTCCGTTGGAAGGATTACAGCTTGCATGTCATCATGCAGTCGTCAGAGGATGATGATGAATTTCTCTGGGCAGCCAAATTTGAGGACGTTCCATAATCCCTCCTGGTTGGTGGGGTCGAAGGCCTTTGTCAGGTCAGAGAAAACCAGGTATAAAGGTTGCTGCTGCTCCCTACATTTTCTTGGAGTTGTCTTGCTGTGAAGATCATGTCCATTGTGCTACTTGATGGACAGAATCCACATTGTGATTCCAGGAGGAGCTCTTCAGCCACGGGGAGGAGGCAGTTGAGAAGGACTCTTGTGATGGCCTTCCTTGTGGTGGACAGCAGGGATACCCCTCTGTAGTTACCACAGTCAGTCTTGTCACCTTCTTCAAAGATGATCACTATTCCAATTTCTCGGAGATCCCCTGTCAAACTCTCCTCCTTCCAAATGAGGGAAATGAGACAGCGTATTTGTGTCAAGAGTGCTTCTCTGCCAGATTTTAGAATTTTGATGGGAATTCCATCTATGCCAGCGGCCTTATTGTTTTTTAGCTGTCAGATGTCCTTTTCAATCTCTGTCAGCCTGGGATTGTGCTGACAGCACGGTGGGTAGCATGCTGTGGAATGCGGTCAAGGGCACTTGCATCAAGGACTGAGTTGCGATTGAGGAGATCTTCAAAGTGCTACTTCCAACGAGTGCTGATTGCCTCTCTGACCTTGATCAGTGTCACTCCATTCTTTACTCTCAGTAGGGTAGGTCCTTGGTAATTTGGGCCATAAATGGTCTTGACTGTGCTGAAGAATCCTCACATGTCGTGGCTGTCAGCACGTTTTTGTTGTTCCAGTGTTCTTTCAGCCCATCAGCTGTTCTTTAGGTCGCATGTGTAGATCTACTCTACAGGACGAGAGGGAAACTATTTAACCGATGTTGCCTCCAGTCCAGATGTAAGGCCACTCCAACCTCTGTCATCAAGCTGCAGTATGCTGACGACGCCTGCGTATGCGCACACTCAGAGGCCAAGCGTCAAATCCTGATCAATGCAATTCCGGAGGTGTATGAAATAATTGGCCTTAAGCAAAACATCCAGAAGACAGAGGTCCTCTCCCAGCCTGCTCCCCGACACTGCCCCTCGACTATCAAGATCCACGGTAAACCAGTGGGCAATGTGGATCACTGCTCATACCTTGGGAACCTCCTGTCACCAAGGGCAGATATCGACAATGACACTCAGCATCACGTCTAGTGTGTCAGCATAGCCTTCAGTCCTCTGAGGAAAATAATGTTTGATGACAAAGAACTTAAATCAGACACCAAGCTCATGGTTGACATGGCTGCAGTGTTACCTGCCCTCCTGTATGTGTCAGAAACATGGATACTGTACAGCAGACATCTCAAAGCCCTGGAGAGATATCACCGGTGGTGATTCCGCAAGATCCTGCAAATTCAGTTGCAGGACAGGCGCTGCAATATCAGTGTCCTCTCTCAGGCCAACATCCCCAGTATCGAGACACTGGTCATGGCTAGTCAGTTATGTTGGACGGGCCACATCATCCCCATGCCTGACGCCAGAGTCCCAAAACAAGCTTTCTACTCTGAACTCCATCAGGGCAAGAAGCTACCAGGAGGGCAGAGGAAACATTACAAGAATTTCCTTCAAGACATGCTGAAAAGCCCTGACATCTGCACTGATTCATGGGCATCTCTTGCCTGAGACCACCCAAAATGGAGAAGAAGCATCCGCGAAGGTGCCAGCCAGTTTGAAATTCGTCGACATGCCCAGGAAGCAACCAAATGCAAAGAGTGGAAGGAGTATTTGGAAATTGGAGAATCCCATTCACCCACCTCACCAAGCACCATCTGCCCCACCTGTGGCCGAGTGTGTGGATCAAGAATTGGACTATTCACTTGCCTAATGAACCACAACCCTGGAGTGGAAGAAAGTCATCCTCATTCCTGAGGGAGTTCCGAAGAAGAAGTTTAGTGTGACATCCATTCTGCATCTGTCAGTCTCTGGTATTGAATATGAGTGTGGGATTCATTCAGTATCTGTCGGTCCCTTGCACTGTGTTTGAGTGCAGTTTTCAGGCTGTATCGATGAGTATCTTGTGTGTGAGTTTTGTATTCATCTGCATCTTTCAACCTCGAACACATTATTTGAGTTTTGCAGTCATTCTGAACTGACCCTTGGTAATGTATGTGTGTTTGAGGGTGATTGTTTACCTGTTAATCTGTTGTCCTGTACATGAGCGTGAGATTCATTCTGTATAACTCTATCTCTGTTCTTGTTGTGTGTGTGTGTGATTCATTCTGTATAACTCTATCTCTGTTCTTGTTGTGTGTGTGTGTGATTCATTCTTTATGCTCCATCTCTGGTATCACATTTATGTGTGGTATCAATTCCATTTCTGTCATTTCTGGTACTGTATGTGAGTGTTTACTTCATTCTGTAACTGTCAGTCTCTGGCACTGTCTGCATGTTCTGGATCCATTTTGTAACTATCAGTCTCTCGCAGAGTGTGAATGTGGAATTAATTCTCTCCATCTCTAGTGTCATGTGTAAATTTGGAGTTCATTCTGAATTGGTCATTGGTACTGGATCTGCCATTCTCTAGTACAGTTTGTGAATGTGGGATTCGTTCTGTACCTGTCACTCACTGGTACTTTGTGAAAGTGTGCAATACATTCTGTATCTGTCGGCCTCTGGTAGTGTGTGTGATTGTGGGATGAATTAATTAGCAGTCAGTGGTGCTCGATGTGAATGTGGAAATCATTCTGTAACTCAGTCTGATATTGTTCTGTGAGGGTGGGAATCACATGTATCTTTCAATCCCTGGTGCTGTGTGTGAGCATGGGATTCATTCTGTACCTGTCAGTCATACTGTATGTATCTGTGGGATTTATTCTGTACCTTTCAGTCTCTGGTATTTTGTACGAAAGTGGGATTAATTCTGGATCCACTGCCACACACTGGTTGAGTGTGTGTGTGTGTGTGTGTGTGTGTGTGTGTGTGTGTGTAAGAAGATAAAAAGATACAAAATAGGAGCAGGAGATGGCCATTTGGCCCATCGAGCCTGCTCCGCCATTCAGTAAGATCGGGGTTGTTCTGATTGTGGCCTTGACTCCACTTTCCTGCCTGCGCCCATGACCATTGACTCCCTTGGAGATCAAAAATCTGTCTATCACAGCCTTGAATATATTCAATGACCCAGCCTCCACAGTCCTCTGGAGAACAGAATTCCAAAGATGAACAACCCTCTGAGCGAAGAAATTCCTCCTCATCTCCTTCTTGAATGGGAGGCCACTTATCTTGAAACTGTGGTCCCTAATTCTACATTCCCCCACAAGGAGAAACATCCTCTCAGCATCTACCTGTCCAGCCCACTGAGAATCTTATAGGTTTCAATAAGATCACCTCTCAATCTTCTAAACTCCAGTGAGTATAGGCCCAACCTGCTCAACTTTTTCTCATAAGACAATCCAACTTCCCAAGTATCAGCCGAGTGAACCTTCTCTGAACTGATTCCAATGCAAGTATAGCCCTCCTTAAGTAAGGAGACCACAACTGTGTGGAGTACTTTAGTTGGGATGTCACTAATGCCCTGTACAGTTACAGCAAATCTTCCCTACTTTTAAACTCCATTCCCCTCTCTAAAAATGCCAACATTCCAGTTGCCTTCCTAATTACTTGCTATAGCTGCATGCTAACTTTTTTGTAATTCATGTACCTGGACACACAGATTCCTTGGTAATATTCTGTTTTTCTATTCTTCCTGCCAAAGTAGACAATCTTACATTTTCCCATATTATACTCCATCTGCTAAACTTTTGCCCACTGATTTAACCTATCTATATCTCATTGCAGACACTGTGTGTCCTTCTCACAACTTGCTTTCCTACCTATCGTTGTACCATCCATAAATTTGGATTTACACTCGGTCCCTTCATGCAAGTTATTAATAAAGACCATAAAGATTGAGGCACCAGCACTGATCTCTGTGGCACTCCATTAGTTACAGTTTGCCAATTTGACAATTCCCCAATTATCCCCACTCTGTTTCTTGTGAGTTAGCCAATACTATATCCATGTGCGTGCAGTTTTCAGATTGTGTCTATCAGTGTCTGTTACTCTGAGTTTTGGACTCTTTCTCAATCTCTCAGTGCTACTATTTCTGTGTTAGGTTGCTTTAGATGACTCAGGCTGAGGTACTGTCAGTGAGTGCAGAAATCAACCTATACCTTTCAGCATCTGGCACTGAGCATGTGTTTCAAAATCACTCTCTAACTGTCAGTGTCTGGTACTCTGTGTGATTGTGGGATTCATTATATAACCTTCCGTCACTGGGACTGGTGCAAGTCTGGATTTATTCTACATAACAATTCAGCACATCAACAGGCCATTGATGTGGTAGGTTTTAAGCAGACAGGCAGATACATAAATCCTGTTTGAGGTTTTGCCCAGTATTAAATAGTATCTGTCACTGTGAACACAATAGTGAAATATAATGTATCCTACAATCTGATACAGGATTGATGTGCAAGTGTAACTCAGGCTGCACTCATCAATTTGATCAGTGCCATTCAGTCTAACTCTGAGTGAGAATCTTGGAGTTGCATATAAAATGAGCTCAGTCTGGAATTGTACAGTATCTTCCATCTGACACTATATGAGGTTTTAGGACTGGTATGTAATTTATAGCTCAAACTATACTAATCAAATTTATATTGTATCTTTTAGTTTCACAATCCGGATGAGTTTTAAAGTGGAATCTGAGTTTGTACCTCTGCAATCTGATTATGCACTTGAGATTTGTATCTAATGTATATGTCTGGACACATTATGGGAATTAATACTGATAATAAAGTCAAAACCCGTGTAAATATTAGGCTGGTATTTAACTTGAATCTCGGAGCACTTCATTGAGGTTATTTCTGTAACTTTGAAACAGCAACCATGTGTCAGTTCTATGTGCATTTAATTTGTAACTGAGGTTGCTCTATTGTGGGATTGACACACTGATAATTTGATAGTGGGTGAGAATTTGGACTGGGATTTGTGAATCTAGCTGTCAGTGATACTGAGTTGGGGTGACATGAAAACAACGTGCGTCTCTCCTGCTCCATTTGATTGATGGATTGAAAATGTGTCTCTGGATCTGTTTCTGCTGTCGGAGACTGTGGAACTGATGACCTGTCTGTGTCTCTGCACTCTGTGAGTGATAATGTACGGACTGTGTGTGAGAAGGAGCTGGTGACACTCTTCCATGTAACTTGGTGGAGGAAACATCACATTTATTTTGGTTCATTCAATTATTTGTCTGTTTAAACAAAAGAATGTTTATAATTCAAATACTGGTGAGACAGAAGATACAGGATTTTAATGAATTTAATCTCTCATAATAATTATAAACGCCCACAAAGGAAGCCCAGCCATACAAATATTATCATTGTTTGACTGCACTGCAGTAACAGTTTCTTCCCATTCTGTCTCCATCCCCTTGTCCACACACAACCCGAGAATGGCCTCTCCCTTCCCCCACTCACTCCATGTTCCGGGACCAGTTCCTGCTCCACTCCGCCTCAAACAAACAGCCCCCGCCTGCCCCTGAACTTGCCCCGGACTCGATGCTGATCTCTGAGTCTATCTGCGGACACGCTCCCAAAGCGATGTGCTGCTGGAACGAGGCTGCTGTTTGCTCCCTTCCACCGGGACCGGGATCTCTCCATTGGCGGCTGTTTTAAACCATCTTCTTCCGCTCACAGGCAGTGCTGGGGGAGGGGAGCGCAGGCGCAGATTTCTGCAAACAATTCTGCAAACAGAAACATGGAAAAATTCCGGCACAGAATGAGGCCATTCGGCCAATCATGTCCGTGCCAGCGCAAAGAGAGCGCTCCAGCCTGTTCCCACAGTTTCTTGTTATTGGACAGTGAAGTGTGGGAACAGAAGCGGACAGTCAGGATGTGGGGAGTTATACAAAGAGAATCTATTATCGGCACCAGGTGAGAAGTGTGAAGGACACATTTTAAACAGTGGCTGTTTGGTTTCACTTGAACGGTTAGACCATGGGAGCGGGAACTGGAAATCTGACCTGTGTAAAAGTCCCTGTTCCGTCGGTCAGTCCCATTCATGGCCCAGTGGATTGTTTCTGGATGTCATTTAATTGTTGTAAAATGGCCAAAGCCCCTGGTATGCAGTAGCTGGGGGCTGCAGGACTGCAGTGGAATCAGACACTGACTCTGTTTGTATTGCTGGGTTTCCTTTGTGATTGTTCATAATGATTATTAATTGAAAAATTGTTTTGGTCACTTTTGTATCTTCTACCACATCTCTTCCTGAATTATAATCAATACATTTCCTTTCTGCAGGCAAATACTTGATGGAAGCAGAATAAATGTCGTGATTCCTCGACACGAGGAAGTGCAGCCAGCTCCTCACACACAGTAAGTACAGTATCACTCACAGAGAGCAGAGACATCAGTTCCACAATCACCACCAGCAGAAGTAGTCAGACCGGCACTGATCCCAAGTTCCAGAGACCAACAGTCAATGCAACAGTCAGACAGAGCAGGAAAGATTGAACTTGTTTCCATTTCACCACAACTCAGTCCCACTGACACGTAGGTACATCAATCCCAGTCCAAAATCACACCCACTATCAGATTGCAAGGCACTGTGTCACTCTCACAAGAGAGCAGCCTGAACTACAAATTCAATGTCAGATGGAACAGACAAACAGTACCTGATTGTAAAGTACAGAATTAATCTCAATAATGTACCCAGACTGCAGACTGAGCTCCATGTTACACACCACTCCACAAATCTCACAAATAGTCAGAGTGGAAGACACATTATTACTGCAAACTGAATGAACCTGACCATTGCATACCAGGACATAAAACATATTGTAAGATGAAAGGACACAGACCTGAAATGTTAATTCTGTTTCTCTCTCCACATATGCTGCCTGAACTGTTGAGTATTTTGAGCATTTTTGTTTTTTTAAATTTCATATTTCCAGAATCTGCAGAATTTTGCTTTTATTTTAGAGTTAAAGAAACATTGCATTGTGAGGTGAGAGTGACTGCCCTTGACATCAAGGCAACCTTTGACCATTAATGGCACCAAGGAGCCACAGCAAAACTAGTGTAAATGGGAATCATAGCAAAACCCTCTGCTGTTTGGAGTCATACCTAGCACTAAGGAAGATGGCTGTGGTTGTTCAGGTCAATCATCTCAGTCTCAGGACATTACAGCTGGAATTCCTTAGGCTCGTGTTCTAGGCCCAACCATCTTCAGCTGCTTCATCAATGACCTTCCCTCCATCACAAGGCCGAAAGTGGGGATGTTCACTGATGATTGCGCAATGTTCAGCACCATTCATGACTCCTCAGCGACTGAAGCAGCCCGTGCCCAGATGCAGCAAGACCTGGACAACATCCAGGCTTCGGCTGATAAGTGGCAAGTAACATTCGCGTCAGATAAGTGCCAGGCAATGACCATCTCAAACAAGAGAGAATCTAATCATCTCCTCTTGATGTTCAGTGGCATTACCATCACTGAATCCCCCACCATCAACATTTGGGGGCGGGGGGTGTGGGCGGGGGGGGGGGGGGGTTACCATTGACCATAAACTGAACTGGACCAGCCACATAAATGCCGTGGCTACAAGAGTAGGTCAGAAGCTAGGAACTCTGTGGTGAGTAACTTACCTCCTGTCTCCCCAAACCTATCCACCATTCACAAGACACAATGCAGGAGTATGATGGAATACTCTCCACTTGCCTGGATGAGTACAGCTCCAACAACACTCAAGTAGCCTGCTTGATTGCCCCCAAGCACCACCTTCAACAATCACCCCATTCACCACTGATGCACAGTGGCAGCAGCGCGTACCATCTACAAGGTGCACTGCAGCAACACACGAAAGCTCCTTTGACAGTACCTTCCAAACCTGGAACTTCGACTACTGAGGAGGACAAGGGCAGCAGTTGCAAGGGAACACTACCACTTGCAAATTCCCCTCCAATTCACAGATCATCCTGACTTGGAACGATATCGCCATTCCTTCATTGTCGCTGGGTAAAAATCCTGGAACTCCCTTCCAAACAGCACTGTTGGTGTTCCTACATCTCAAGAACTGCAGCGGCTCAAGAAGGCAGCTCACCACCAATTTGTCAAGGGCAATTTGGATTGGGCAACAAATGCTGGCATAGCCAGTGATGCCTACATCACACTAACAAATGAAAAAAGTGAGGAAATAGTGAAGGGCTTTTATAGAGTACATGGGGACATGCTTCCACTTGTGGTGGCATCTGAAACAAGAGCCAAAATATAAAATCGTCATTCATAAAACCAATGAGGAATTCATGAAAAATGTATTTACGCAGTGAATGGTTTGAATCTGGAATTTGTTATCACAGGGAGAGGTTGGGGTGAATAGTATCGATGCACTGAAGGGGAGGTGGAACAAATGAACAATTGTATGTGGAGATAGGAATAGAGGGATATACATATCGGGCTTCATTTAAAAAAATTTTTTGCATGTGAAGCAGGATGGCTGGAAATATATGTAGAGCATAGAGCAGTTGGGACGATCCCAGTGCAGTGTTTTGTCTGGATGGATCTGCCCAGAACACTTGCGATGCAGGAGCTGGGAGCTTCAGTACTTCAGTGGAGGCAGATAATGACACCGGTTTTTATTTGTGGATGTTCTTAATGATTATTGATTGAGAAATTAAATTGACCTCTTTGATATTATGCACCGCATCTGTTCTTGAGTTATCAGATATATTTTTTTCTTCATACAGGCAAATACTTGAAGATATTGTGATGCATGTGATGGTTGCTGCACTCGAGGCACAAGGAACAGAGCAGCCAGCTCCACTCACACACAGTAGGTACATTATCACTCAGACTGCAGAGGGACAGATAGTTCATCAGTTCCCTGGTCTCAGATTGCAGAAATAGTCAGGCTCACATTGATCCCAAGTTCCAGAAACACATTTTCAATCCAACAACCAAACAAAGCAGGAGAGAAAGAAGTGTTTTCCATTTCACCCCGATTGAGTCCCACTGACAGTCAGATACTTCAATCCCAGGTCAAAATCACACCCACTAGCAGATTGAAATGCAATGTGTCAATCTAACAAAGAACAGTACAGCACATGAACAGGCCATTCGGCCCTCCAAGCCTGCGCCGATCTTGATGCCTGCCTGAACTAAAACCTTCTGCACTTCCGGGGTCCGTATCCCTCTTTTCCCATCCTATTCATGTATTTGTCAAGATGCCTCTTAAACGTCGCTATCGTACCTGCTTCCACCACTTCCCCCGGCTGCAAGTTCCAGGCACTCACCACCCTCTGTGTAAAGAACTTGCCTCGCACATCCCTCTCAACTTTGCCCCTCGCACCTTAAACCTATGTCCCCGAGTAACTGACTCTTCCACCCAGGGAGAAAGATTCTGACTATCCACTCTGTCCATGCCGCTCATATCTTTGTCAACCTCTATCATGTCGCCAATCCACCTCCGTCGTTCCAGTGAAAACAATCCGAGTTTATCCAACCTCTCCTCATAGCTAATGCCCTCCAGACCAGGCAACATCCTGGTAAACCTCTTCTGTACCCTCTCCAGAGCCTCCACGTCCTTCTGGTTGTGTCGCGACCAGAATTGCATGCAATATTCTAAGTGTGGCCTAACTAAAGTTCTGTACAGCTGCAGCATGACTTGCCTATTTTTATACTCTATGCCCCGACCGATGAAGGAAAGCATGCCATATGTTCTTGACTACCTTATCCACCTGCGTTGCCACTTTCAGTGACATGTGGACCTGTACGCCCAGATCTCTCTGCCTGTCAAATTTAATGCAGACTGAGCTAGCAATTAAATATCAGATAGAATTGGCACACGCTACTGATTGAATGGCACAGAATCTAACCTAGTGATGTATCCTGAGATTTAAATTAAATATCATACCCAAAGCTCACACCCATTCATTATAAAGGATGTTTAAACATCCCCATAGTGTCCCCTGAAATACAAGTTGCATACAAGTACAACATTCATTGCAGTGAATGTTTCAAAGGTGCTGAAAGATATTGTAAGCTGAGACACAAATTTGATACCAGTTCAGACCTCGCACATACTGTGAAATTGAAAGAGACAGAATCAATTCCATCAGTGTAGATTGATATAAACATTACATACCATTCTAAAAAGTGATGCAATACGAAACTAAAATACAGTATCAATTCCACCAGACCCCCACCACCCTCTGGCTAAAAAGTATTTTCCTCATCTCCCCTGTGATCTTTCTGCCAATCACTTTGAATCTATTCCCTTAGTCACTGATCTCTTTGCTGAGGTAAACAGGCCCTTCACTTCAATTCTATCCAGACTCCACAAATTTTGTACATGCCAGTCAGATCTCCCCTCAGTCTTCTCTGTGCCAAGGAGAATAGCCCCAGCCTATCCAATCTTTCCTCAAAGCTGCATTTTTCCAGTCCCGGCAACATCCTCGTAAATCTCCTCTGTACCCTCTCTAGTGCAATTACATCCTTTCTGTAATGAGGTGATCAGAACTGCACACAGTACTCAAGTTGTGGCCTGACTAATGATTTATACAGTTCCAGCATAACCTCCCTGCTCTTATATTCTATACCTCAGCTAATAAAGGAAAGGATTCCATATTGTCTTCTTACCACCTTATCGACCTGTCCTGCGACCTTCAGGGATCTGTGGACATTTACTCCAAGGTACCTCACTTTCTCTACACCTCTCAGCATTTTCCTGTTAATCGTGTATTCCTTTGCCTTGTTTGACCTCCCCAAATGCATCACCTCACACTTCTCTGGATTGAATTCCATTTGTCATTTTTCTGTGCATCTGACCAGACCATGAAGATCTTCCTGCAGCCTGCAGCTATCCTCCTTGCTATTTATCAAACAGCCAATCTTTGTGTCATCTGCAAACTTCTTGATCATGCCCCCTACATTTACATCCATGTAGACTACATCAACTGCACTACCCTCATCTATTTTCCTTGTTAATTCTTCAAAATTTCAATCAAGTTGGGCAGACAAGATCTTCCCTTAACAAATCCATGCTGACTATCCTTGATTAATCTGTGCCTTTCTAAGTGACATTTTATCCTGTCACTCAGAATAGATTCCAATAATTTTCCCACTACTGAGGTTAGACTGACTGTCCTGTAATTATTCGGTCTATCCCTCACTCCCTTTTTAAACAGAGGTACAATGTTCGCAGTCTTCCAATCCTCCAGCATCACACCTGTATCCAGTGAGGTCTGGAAAACGATGGTCAAACCTTCCGCTGTTTCCTCTCTTGCTTCTTTTAACAGCGTGGGGTACATTGCATCCATCCCTAGTGATTTATCAACTTACAAATATGCTATTTGTATGTCCTGTCACTAATATGTCCTCTCTCCCTCTATTGATCACATCCAATACTTCATACCCTTCTTCCTTAACTCCAATATCTGCATCATCACCCTCTTTTGTGAAGACAGATGCAAAGTATTTATTAAGAACAGTGCCAACATCTTCTGCCCCTACACACAGGTTACCTTCATGATCTTTTATGGGCCATACTCTTTCCATAGTTATCCTTTTTCTGTTAATGTATTGATAAAACATCTTTGTGCGAACCTTGATTTTGATTGCCAATATTCTTTCATGCCCTCTCTTAGCTTTCCTAATTTCAATGTTGATTTCCCCCCTCCACATTCGATACACCTCTCGGCTTTCAGTAGTATTGAGTTCTCTGAGTCGGGCATAAGCTTTCCGTTACTGCCTTATAATACTACCTTCTAAGATCCATGGGGTTCTAGATTTGGCCTTCCCACCCTTTTTCTTTGTGGGAACATATTGACTCTGAACCCCTGGAATCTCCCCTTTGAGTGCTTCCCACTGCTCTGACATTGATTTACCTTCAAGTAGCTGTTTCCAGTCCACTTTTGCTAACTCACTGCTCAGCTTAGTAAAGTTGTCCTTGCCCCAACTGAGAACTTAAACACCAGTTCTATCCTTGTCCTTTACATAATTATGTTAAAACTGACTGAATTATGATCACTACCACCAAAATGCTCTCCCACTGCCACTCCTTCCACCTGCCTATCTTCATTTCCTAAAACTACATCTAAAACTGCACCCTCTCTTGTTGGACTTGCTGCATATTGGCTAAAATAAGTTCTCCTGAATGCACCTCAAGACTTCTGCTCCCTCAATTTCTTTCACACTAAAAGTATCCCAGTCAATGTTGGGGTGGTTAAAATCCCCTACTATTACTGCCCTATTGTTCTTGCACTTCTCAGAGATTTGCCTACATATCTGCTCTTCTATCTCCTGTTTGGGGGTCTATAGCACACTCTCAGCAGTGTGATTGCCCCTTTTTTGTTCCTCAGCTCAATCTATACGGCCTCATTTGATAAACCTTCCAACATATCATCCGTCTTCACAGCTGTAATAGTTACTTTGAGCAAAACTGCCACCCCCCCCCTCCTTTCTTATCCCCCTCCCTATCACATCTGAAAACCCTGTAACCAGGAATGTTGAGCTGCTATTCCTGTCCCTCTTTAAGCCATGTTTCTGTAATAGCTGTGATATCATACTGCCACATGTCTATTTGTGCCCTCAGCTCATCTGCTTTATTTTCTACACTCCTTGCATTGAAAAAGATATGCTTGAGCACTGCCAAACTCTTTTTAAATTTTCTAACCTTTGTTTCCTCTTTCTTCCAGACTCATCCATTAATTTTCTGCCTTCCATGCCTTCCGGTTCCCATCCCCCTGCTAAATGAGTTTAAACCCTCGCCAAGAGCACTTGCAAAATGTCCCGCAAGGAACTCTGTCCAGGCTCTGTTCAACTGCAATCCGTGTGACCTGTCCCAAGAATCTAAAGCCCTCCCTCCAGCACCATCTTTCCAGACACACGTTCATCTGTCTTATCCTTTTATTCCTGTACTCACTTGCACGTGGCACAGGGAATAAACCGGAGATTACTACCTTTGATGCCCTGCTTGCTAATTTCTTACCTAGCTTCATAAATTCTGACTGCAGCACAACATCCTTATTTCTACCGATGTTGGTGGTTCCGATGTGGACCACAAATGCTGGCTGTTCACCCTCCCCCTTCAGGATGCTCTGTAACTGCTCAATGACATCCTTGACCCTGGCACCAGGGAGGCAGCACACCATTCCTGGATTCACGTCTGTGGCCACAGAAATAGCTGATTGTTCCCTTCACTATTGAATCATCTATCACTATGGCTTTTCCAATCTTCCCTGTACCCACCTTTGCAGCTGAGTCACCCATGGTGCCATGGACTAGGATCTGGCTGCACTCCCCTGGTGAAGCATCACTGTCCTCCGTATTCAGAACTGAATACCTGTTGGAGAGTGAGATGCACTCGGGGTGTCCTGCACTTCCTGCCTGATTCTTTTTGACTGCCTTGTGGTCACCCATTCCCTCTCTCCCTGCGTACTCTTAACCTGTGGGGTAACCACTGTGGGCGGCACAGTGGCGCAGTGGTTAGCACCGCAGCCTAACAGCTCCAGGGACCCTGGTTCGATTCCGGGTACTGCCTGTGTGGAGTTTGCAAGTTCTCCCTCTGTCTGCGTGGGTTTTCTCCGGGTGCTCCGGTTTCCTCCCACAAGCCAAAAGACTTGCAGGTTGATTGGTAAATTGGCCATTATAAATTGTCACTAGTCTCGGTAGGTGGTAGGGAATGTAGGGAATGTAGGGACAGGTGGGGATGTTTGGTCGGAATGTGGGATTAGTGTAGGATTAGTATAAATGGGTGGTTGATGTTCGGCACAGACTCGGTGGGCCGAAGGGCCTGTTTCAGTGCTGTATCTCGAATCTCTCTCTCATCATGAACATGCTTTCCATGCAACTCTCCTCATGAATGCACAGCAGTGTCTCCAGCTGCTGCTCAAGTTCCAAACCCAGAGCTCAAGCAGCCGCAATTGACAACACTTACTTGCACAAATGTTTTTTTTTATTTCCAAAATATACTTTATTCATAAAGATCTGCAAAAAATACATTGCAAAACAGTTCCAAACAGCACCAAGTCACAAAATACAAACAGTGCAAAGGAGGTCAGTTTCCTTCAATGCAGGAGTGAGTTGCCTCACAACCCTTCCATTTCATTTTTCATGCAATATACATTTTATGGCAAACGAAAATTTTCCCGCTACAGTTTGTGGGGGTTTTCCATGGATCCAGCCCCTCAGTTCAACTTGGTGGGGGGAGCTTACATGGTGGTCTTTCCCCATTGAGCCTTTGCTGTGGCTGCCCCAAGCTTTAGTGCGTCCCTCAACACGTAGTCCTGGACCTTCGAGTGTGCCAGTCTGCAACATTCGGTGGTGGACAACTCTTTGCGCTGGAAGACCACCAAGTTTTGGGCAGACCAAAGAGTGTCTTTCACCGAATTGATAGTCCTGCAGCAGCAGTTGTGGTTATCTCGGTGTGTGTCCCTTGGGACAGCCCGGAGAGCACAGACTTCTGTGTTGCAGAGCTGCTTGGGATGAACCTCGACAAAAACCAATGCATCTCTTTCCACACCTGCTTTGCAAAGACACATTCCAGAAGAAGCTGGGCAACCATCTGATCCCCACCGCAGACACTTCGAGGGCATTGTGCGGAGGGGGTGAGACTTCGGGCGTGCAGGAAGGATCTGACGGGGAGGGCACTTCTCACCACCAGCCAAGCTACATCTTGGTGCTTGTTGGAAAGTTCTGGTGATGAGGCATTCCGCCAAATGATTTGGCAGTCTGCTCGGGTAACCATCCGACAGCATCCACCATCTCCTTTTCCCGTAGGGCCTTGAGGACATTCCGTGCAGACCACTGCCTGATGGATTGGTGGTCAAAGGTGTTTTCCGCAGAAACTGTTCCACGAATGATTGGTGGTACGGCACAGTCCAACTAGATGGAGCGTTCCACGGCAATGCGACCAGGTCCTTCCTTCACAACACTGCGGACAGAGAGAATCTCAGCACGTAGTGACACTTGGTGTTGGCGTATTGGGGATCTGCACACAGCTTGATGCAGCCGCACACGAAGGTAGTCATCAGGATGAGGGTGATATTGGGTACATTACGCCCACCCTTATCCAGAGGTTTGAACATCATGTCCCTTTGGACCCGGTCCATTTTGGATCCAGAGATGAAGCGGAAAATGACTCGGGTGATCGCCACAGCGCAGGAATGGGGTATGGGCCAGACCTGTGCCACTTACAGCAACAACGT
Organism: Heterodontus francisci; assembly: GCF_036365525.1. Taxonomy (NCBI): domain Eukaryota; kingdom Metazoa; phylum Chordata; class Chondrichthyes; order Heterodontiformes; family Heterodontidae; genus Heterodontus; species Heterodontus francisci. The sequence continues at coordinate 2,008,851 of NW_027142006.1, forward strand.
GAGCGCCTCGCACCTGAGGACCAGGTTCTTACCCATAATGGAGAGAGTTGCTGCTCCCACATGCTCAGCTTGTGTTGTACCCTGGCTACTCGCTCCTTCCAGGTTTTGGTGCATGCCGCGGCCCTTCAGAACCATATCCCCAGCACCTTCAGGTAGTCTGACCTGACGGTGAAGGGGACAAAGGATCGGTCAGCCCAGTTCCCAAAGAACATGGCCTCTCTCTTGCCGTGGTTAACGTTGGCTCCCAAGGCTAGTGCGAACTGGTCGCAGATGCTCATCAGTCTGCGCACAGACAGCGGGTTCGAGCAGAAGGCTGCGACGTCATCCATGTCCAGGGAGGTTTTAACCTGAGTGCCTCCACTGTCTGGGATTGTCACCCCTCTTATGCTCGCATCCTTCCTAATAGACTCAGCAAAGGGTTCAATACAGCAAATAAACAAGACAGGGGAGAGAGGACAACCCTGTCTGACTCCAGATTGGATCGGGAAACTTTCTGATTCCCACCCATTGATTGAGACTGTGCTACTGATGTTTGTGTAGAGCAGTTTGATCCAATTGCAGATTCCCTCCCCAAACCCCATTTTCGAAAGTACGTCCATCATGTAGGTGTGCGATATCCTGTCAAAAGCCTTCTCCTGGCCCAGGTGGATGAGGCAGGTGTCCACCCTCCTGTCCCGAATGTGGGTGATCGTGTCCCTGAGTGGGTAAAGTACAGGTCTGATCAGGGTGGATCACCAACTCCAAAGCAGACTTGACTCGACTGGCTATGACTTTTGACAGTATCTTGTAGTCTACATTAAGCAGTGAGATGGGCCGCCAATTTCTGATTTCTGCCCTCTCCCCCTTCCCCTTGTAGATGAGGGTGATGATGCCTTTCCTCATGGATTCTGACATGCTGCCGGCTAGGAGCATACTGTCGTATACTTCCAGCAGGTCCGGGCCGACCCAGTCCCACAGGACCAAATACAACTCAACCGGTAAGCCGTCGCTTCCAGGAGTTTTACTTATCTCGAAGGATTTGATGGCCTTAGTCAGCTCATCCAGAATTAGCGGTTTGTCCAGTCTCTCCCTCCTGCTGTCATCTAAGACCTCTGTGATAGATGACAGGAAGGACTGGGAGGCTCTGCTGTCTGTGGGCTTCGCGTCATGCAGCCCAGCACAAAAGGATTTGCTGATCCTTAGTATGTCGGACTGCGAAGACATTACCGAGCCATCCTCTTCCTGCAGGCTGCTGATAACAGAGCTCTCTCTGTGTACCTTTTAGAAGAAGTAACACAAGCACATCTCATCCTGCTCAATGGAGCGGACTCTGGACTGGAAGATGATCTTGTAGGCCTCCGTGGCAAAGAGCGAGGCCTGCTGGCTCTTCACCTCATGAAGGTCCTCCTTGACCTTGACCCCCATCGACTGAAGCCAGAGCAGATTTTGCATACTTTTCTGGAGTCGTGACATTTTCATCTGTCTATCTCTCTCGCCTTCTGAACCCCTTTGAAGATAAAGAACCTCTTAATGTTCTCCTTGATCGCTTCCCACCACTAAACTGGAGACTCAAAGGTGGGGTTTCACGGTCCTCCAACCTTTGTAATCCCTTTTGAGTTCCTCAACATTCTCTGGGGTTAGCAGTGTAGCATTGAGCTTCCATGTCCCCCTGCCAACCCGCTGGTCATCCTGTAAGTGAAAGTCAGCCAGTAAAAGGCAATGCTTGGAGAAGAACACCGGCTTGACGTCGGTGGATCTGACCGTGAAAACACGGGACACAAATAGGAAGTCAATCCTGCAATGGGCAGACCCGTCCGTTCTTGACCATGTGTATCTATGCTGCGCTCTGTCTGCAGGTTTGCTGAAGACGTCGTGCAGTTTGGCATCTTTTACTGTTTCTATTAAGGATCTGGACATAGCATCCAGTTTGCTGTCGTCTCTGCCGGATCATCAAGGTGCATCGATGATGCCTTTGAAGTCACCGCCTAGGATGACAGGCCTGGATGTCGCCAGCAGCAGTGGGAGATGCTGGAAGACGGTCAGCTGCTCGCTGCATTGAACCGGGGCATAGACGTCAATCAACGAGAGCGGAGTTTTGTTGGACATTACATCTGCTACGAGGTGATGACCGCCAAATGGTTCTCCAGGACACGGGAAGCATCCAGGAGCTCCCACATAGCACAGGAGGTGGACTCTCGAGGTTGAAGCCCCCCTGCCATTCCTTTACGTTCACTGTTTTTCGGCTGCCGCATACGATGATGGGCCAAGTGGTCTCTTTCTCTGCCTTAAACCTTCTATGATTCTATGATTCTATCATGCTCACTAACATTATCCCCTTTTCATATACAGCACCACAGAGAGAGAGAGAATCAGTCCGACCATTCGTAACAGTGTGTCCATATCACACTGTATTACACATTCTTATGTATCATCAGAGACAGTATTAGTAACACAATAAAGTGCATACATATCATCCTAAATAATGGTATCCCAAACATATGTACAGCATTAGAGAGGGAGTGTCAATAGTGCATTTTCTATTAGTGTGTCCATATCGCACCCAATAACTGGATCCCACGTTTTTACGGAGCACAAGAGACAGAGCTGAAAGTGAATAAGTGAGTGAGAGAGAGAGAGAGAGATCCCCATCAGCAGTTACAGGCTGACCTGGAAGCCTCATTTTATCTTGAAAGGTCCGTGGGAGACAGACGGTGCAGTCTCATCTCTAACTGATATTGTATCAGAAACAGACACATTATTATTCCGAGACTCTGGGTAACAGTTAGAGAGTGAGGTGAACAATGTTCCAAATTTAACGCTCTTGGCCCTGTTGATCTCTGTCATCTCAGCTCACACCGTTCGATATGACTGTCAGTGAAGGACAGTTTCAATGTGATGACATTAATCTGGGACTGTTACTGTCAGATATTAACTCCTGCGCGATCGCAGCAAACACAGCGACTCCCTCGGAGAATTGCTTTGAGAAGACGGGTGAATGAAGAGCAAACACACTGCAGGGAATGATCTCAAACTGAGCTTCAGAAAGGGGGAATCCCCCAGCTTGAAACGTTTTCTGACCTTTCCCCACAGCCCCAGTTCCTTTGCTCAAACTCGGAGAAAACTGAACTGGGGAAAGTTCCAGTTTATTTTTGTCAGTTCCGATGAAGGGTCACTGACCCGAAACGTTAACTCTGCTTCACTTTTCACAGATACTGCCAGACCTGCTGAGTGGTTCCAGCATTTCTTGTTTTTATTTCAGATTTCCAGCATCCGCAGTATTTTGCTTTTATACCAATTTATTTTTTTTGTAAATGAGTGGGGAAAGAAGCGCATGCGCGATGCGCCTCCTCCAGCCGTGTCCTTCTGCGTCATTTAATTAGTGAGCGGAAGAAGTTTGTTTGAAACAGACGGGAATGGAGACTTAGAGCCCCGGGGTAAGTGAGTAAACAGCAGTCTCCTTCCAGCAGCACATTGCTTTGAGAGCCCGTCCGCAGAGGGGCTCAGAGATCAGCATTGACGACGGAGCAAGTTCAGGGGGAGTTGGGGGCTGTTTGTAAGAGGTGGTGTGGAGCAGGAACATGGAGTGAGCGTGGAAGGAGAAGCCTTTCTCAGGCTGTTTGTGGACAAGGTAACGGAGACAGAGCAGGAAGAAGCTGCTGTTGAAAATCATTGTTGTTTTCTCTCCTCAAACCTGTAATGCATGTTCATGGTTTAGCTCCAGTTTCACACTGTGTTGTTATTGAGCAGTGAATAGAGGGAACAGAGCCAGACAGTAGGGATGGGGACAGTTATGCAAACAACACCTATTGCTGGCGCCAGGTGAGTAGTGTCAAGGAAACATTTTAAACAGCAGCTGTCGGTTTCCGTTGAACGATTGATCCAAGAGAAGCAAGGAAATGGCAGATACTCTGAACAAGAATTTTTAATCTGTCTTCACAGAAGTAGACACAAAAAACATCCCAAGAATAGTAGAAAATCAAGGGGAGTAAGGAGGGGGGAACTTAAAACATCACCAACGCGAGAAAAACATGTTTTTGGAAAACTAATGGGACTAAAGGTTGACAAGTCCCCTGGATCTGATGGCCTACATTCTAAGGTTTAACAGAAGTGTCTGCATAGATAGTGGATGCATTGGTTGTAATCTTCTTAAATTCCCTAGATCCTGCAACAGTTCCAGTGGATATTAAACTGCAAATGTAATGTCCCTGTTCAAGAAAGCAGGAAAGAGAAAGCAGGCAACGATAGGCCTGTTAGCCTAATGTCTGCCATTGAGAAGATGCTGGAAGCAATGATTAAGTCAGTCATCTCAGAAAACATAGAAAAATTGGAGCAGGAGTAGGCCATTCGGCCCTGCTCTGCCATTCAAAAATGATCAAGTCTGATCGTATAATTCAGTACCCTCTTCCCGCTTTCTCCCCATATCCCTTGATCCCTTTTGTATTAAGAAATATATCTATCTCCTTCTTGAATATATTTAATGACTTGGCCTCCACTGCCTTCTGCAGTACAAAATCATGAGAGGTATAGACAGGGTGGATAGCAAGAAGCTTTTTCCCAGAGTGGGAGATTCAATTATTAGGGGTCATGAGTTCAAAGTGAGAGGGGAAAAGTTTAGGGGGATATGCGTGGAAAGTTCTTTACGCAGAGGGTGGTGGGTGCCTGGAACACGTTGCCAGTGGAGGTGGTAGACGTGGACACGATAGCGTCTTTTAAGATGTATCTAGACAGATACATGAATGGGCAGGAAGCAAAGAGATACAGACCCTTAGAAAATAGGCGACATGTTTAGATAGAGGATCTGGATCGGCGCAGGCTTGGAGGGCCGAAGGGCCTGTTCCTGTGCTGTAATTTTCTTTGTAGAGAATTCCACAAGTTCATCACCCTCTGAGTGAAGAAATTTCTCCTCATCTCGGTTCTAAATGGCATACCCATATCCTGAGACCGTGACCCCTGATTCTGGACTCCCCAGCCATCAGGAACATCCTCCCTGCATATAGCCTGACTAGTGCTGTTAGAATTTTATAGGTTTCTATGAGATTCCCTCTCATTGTTCTAAACTCTAGTGAGTATAGGCCTAGTCAACCCAATCTCTCCTCATTGTCAATCCTGCCATCCCAGGAATCAGCCTGGTAAATCTTCTTTGCACTCCCTCCATGGCAAGAACATCCTTCCTCAGATAAGGAGACCAAAACTGCACACAATACTCCAGATGTGCTCTCACCAAAGCCCTGTATAACTGTAGTAAGACTTCCTTGCTCCTGTACTCAAATCCGCTTGCAATGAAGGCCAACATACCATTTGCCTTCCTAACTGCTTGCTGCACCTGAATATTTGCTTTCAGCGACTGGTGTACAATGACACCCAGGTCTCTTTGCACCTCCCCCTTTCCCAATCTGTCACCATTCAGATAATAATTTGCCTTTCTGTTTTTACAACCGAAGTGAATAACCTCACATTTATCCAAGTTATACTGCATCTGCCATGCATTTTCCCACTCACCCAACTTGTCCAAATCACATTGGAGCCTCTTTGCATACTCCTCACAACTCAGTTTCCTCCCCAGCTTTGTGTCGTCTGCAAACCTGGAAATGTTCCCTCACCCAAGTCATTAATATATATTGTGAATAGCTGGGGCCCAGGCACTGATCCCTGTAGTACGCCACACTTCACTGCCTGCCACCTGGCAAAAGGCCCGTTTATTCCTACTCTCTGTTTCCTGTTTGTCAACCAATTCTCAATCAATGCCAATATATTACCCCCAATCCCATCTGCTTTAATTTTGCACACGAACCTCTTATGTGGGACCTTATTAAAAGCCTTCTTAAAATCCAGATACAACACATCCCCTGGTTCTCCTTTTTCTATTCTACTAGTTCCATCCTCAAAAAGCTCCAGTAGATTTGTTAAGCAAGATTTCCCTTTCGTTAACCCATGCTGTCTTTGTCCAAACACGTTTATGCTTTCCAGGTGTTCTGCTACCACATCCTTCATAATAGACTCTCGCACTTTCCCCACTACTGATGTAAGGCTAACTGGTCCGTAATTCCCTGTTTTTTCTCTCCCTCGTTTTTTAAATAGTGAGGTTACATTTGCCACCCTCCAATCTGTAGAACATTTAGAAAATTATAATACAATCATGCAGAGTCAACATGGATTTATGAAAAGGAAATCAAGTTTGCCAACATTACTAGCGTTCATTGAGGATGGAAGAAGCAGGGTAACTGAAGGGGAAGCAGTAGATGTAGTGTAGTTGTATTTTGAAAAGGCATTCGCCAAAGTGCCATGCAAAATGTTCCTACAAAAGGTAAGAGCTCGTGGTGTTAACGGGTAATATATTGTTTATTTTATTTATTTAGAGATACAGTACTGAAACAGACCCTTCAGCCACCGAGTCTGTGCTGACCATCAACCACCCATTTATACAAATCATACATTAATCCCATTACCCTCTCACATCCCCAACTTCCCTCAATTCCCCTACCACCTACCTATACTAGGGGCAATTTATAACGGCCAATTTACCTATCAACCTGCAAGTCTTTGGCTGTGGGAGGAAACCGGAGCACCCGGCGAAAACCCACGCGGTCACAGGGAAAACTTGCAAACTCTGCACAGGTAGTACGCAGAATCGAACCCAGGTCGCTGGTACATGCTTACTAACAAGAAACAGAGAATTAGGATAAATGTGTCATTTTCAGGTTTGCAAACTGGAACTCGTAGAGTGCCACAGGGATCAGTGTTGGGGCCTCAACTACTTCCAGTCTATATTAATGATTTGGATGAAGGGATCGAGTGTATTGTAACTAAATTTGCAGTTGATACAAAGAAAGGTGTGAAAGCAAGTTGTGTGGAGGGCACAATGAGTCTGCAAAGAGATAAAGACAAGTTAAGTGTGTGGGAAAAATTTGGCATTTTAAGTATAATGTGGGAAAATGTGAGGTTATCCACTTTGGTATGATGTAGAGAAAAGAAGAATATTATTTAAATAAGGAGAGACTGCAGAATGCTGTGGTATAGAGGGATCTGGGTGTCCTCTTATATGAATCACAAAAAGTTAGCATGGAAGTACAGCAAGTAATTAGGAAGGCTATTGGAATTTTGGCCTTTATTGCAATGGGGATGGAGCAGAAATGTAGGGAAGTCTTGCTACAACTGTACAGCATGTTGGTGAGACCACACCTTGAGTGTGTATACAGTTTTGGTCTCCTTATTTAAGGAGGAAAATACTTGCATTGGAGGTAGTTCAGGCAAACATCACTAGGTTGATTCCAGGGATGAAGATGTTGTCTTATGAGGAACGTTTGACCTGGTTGTGCTACACACATTGGAGTTTAGAAGAATGAGAGGTGATCTTATGAAACATATAAGATACTGAAGGGGCTTGACAGGGTATTTACTGAGATGATGTTTCCCCTCATGAGGGAATCAAGAACTAGGGGGAACAGTTTCAACATAAGGGGGCACCCATTTTCGATGGAATTGAAGAGGAATTTCTTCTCTCAAAGGGTTGTTGTTCTTTGGAATTCTCTACCCAAGAGGATGGTGGAAGCTGGTCATTGAATATATTCAAGGCTGAGTTAGACTGACTTTTGATTTACAAGGGAGTGAAGTGTTATTGGGACAGGCAGGATAGTGGAGTTGAGACTATGATCAGATCTGCCATGATCTTATTAAATGTTGGAACAGACTCGAGTGGCGGAATGGCCTAATCCTGCTCCTAGTTATTATGTTCTTGCATTATAATGCCAGGTGGAATTAAAAACTTGACTTGTGCAAATATCCCTGCTCCAGCAGGTATTCCCATTCATGGAGCAGTGCAGATGTTGGGTTGTTCCTGGCTGCCACTAAATTGTTATAAAACTACCAAAGAAAACCTAATCAGCAGAAGCTGAGTGCTGCAGTGGAATCAGACACTGACACTCTTTGTGTTACTGATCATCCTGTGTGGTTGGTCATAATGATTATTAATTGAAATATTACATTCATGTCTTTTCGAGCTTCCACCTCAATTGATCTTGAGTTACAAGAGATATTTTTCTTTCTTTCTGTCAGCAAATACTTGAAGGAACCAGAAGGATTGTGATGATTCCCCGGCACAAGGATATGTACAGTCCACTCCTTCTAACACAGAGTAGGTACATTATCACTCCCAGAGCTCAGAGACACAGACAGGCCATGAGTTCCACAGTCACAGAGAGCAGAAGCAGTCAGACTCACACTGATCCCAAGTTCCAGAGACACATTTTCAATCCAGCAGACAATCAAACAAAGCAGGAGAGGCAGAAGTTGTTTCCAATTCACCCCAACTCAGTACTGCTGAAAGCTAGGTACATCAATCTTAGTTCAAAATCACACCACTATCATATTGAAAAGCACCGGATCAATCCCACAAGAGTGCACCCTAAGCTACAAATTAAATATGAGGTAGAGCAGCTGATGGAAAGGTACAGAATGAATCCTAATAATGTCGCCCAGGCTGCAGACTGAGTGACAGATTACAATGTAGTACAAACATCTGATACAGTATCAAAAGGAAAGTTACAGTATTATGTCAATTAGTGCACACTGCACTACACATTACATACCAATCCAATAATCTCTCCAAGAGCTGTACTGAATGATATCTTATCAATTGAATGATTCTGATTATACTGAGCATGCCATGTGTGAGTTTGAAATATATGTTGTCATTCACAAATGTGTTCATACAGTTACAGACTAAATACTAGTCCAAAAAGCTCAAACTACAACTCAGTAATACACACAGTTAAAATGTGCAGTGATCTATATTTTAAAATACCAGTGAGACAAGAAAATAGTGATACATTATGGCATTAAACAAATAGTTCTCAATACCATCCCGTAGATACATATTAAGTACAGGTACAGAAGAATTCCACACTCATACAGCACCAGCGTCACATAGATACAGAATGTACACTTGCAGACATAACCAGCAGCTGAGAGGTACAAAATTAATCCCACTGTAATGGACTGGCCAAGAGACAGACACATAAAAAATGAATTGTAACGCATATTTCGTCCCAGCGACTGCCAAATGCAAAATGAACCGTGGATATGCGCACGCAGACTGTACCAGAAACTGACTGATACAGAATGAGACCCATACTCATACACGGTACCAGAGGCTAACAAGTAAAGAATAAATACAATATACACTTCCAGTACCAGAAAATAATATATGCATAACAGATATCACTCACGTACATTAGCAGAGATTGACAGACAACAGAATGAATCCCACAATCTCATTCAGTACCAGATACTGACAGGTACAGAATGAATCCCATACACACTGTACTAGGCACTGAAAGACATAGGAGGAATTGCACATTCACATACAATAGAAAACACTGACAGATACTGTAGGAGTCACATGCTCACAGTCAGTACCAGATACTGTTGAAAAGAGAGTTAATCCCACACTTGCATTCATTGCGAGAGACTGACAGATACATAAAGGATATCGACACTCACATGGAGTAACAGAGACTGACATGCAGAACTTGAACCACACATATGCATAGTACCAAAGTCTGAAAGGTATTGAGTCAATCCCATAATCAGATACAGTGGCAAAGACTGACAGGCACATTCGAGTTCACGTGGCTAGAATACCAGAGATTTTCACGTACAGAATGAACCTTATTTCTCATTCAGTCTGGATACTGATAGATGCACAATGAATCCTACAGTCATACTCGATACCAAGTTCAGACAGACACCATATATATTCCCCTCTTATTCACAGTATCAGAGACTGACAGGCACAGAGTGAGTCACAAAATCAATTAATTTCAGAGACCAACAGGTAGAGAATTAATCTCACTCTCACAGAAAGAACCAGAGATCGACAGATATACAGTGAGACCATAAAATGACTCACATACAATGACAGAAACATAACTAAAACCACTGGCACATATAGTACCTTAGACTGACACATAGAGAATGAACCATACAGTCACATTCTGACTGTAAGATTGATGCATACACAATGAATCTCACACTCACATTTAGTTCTGGACACTGACAGATACCGAATGATATCCACATTCACCCACAGTAGCAGATAGATACAGAAGCTGCCACACATTCACATACAATACTCATGATTGACATACAGAATGAATCAAACAATCACATTTAGTTTCATAGACTGACACTGAAATAATTTCACACTCAGACACAGTACCACAGACAGACAGATGTAGAATTAAACTCGCTGTCACATAATGTACCAGAAAGTGTGTCAAAATTAATCTCATACAGTACAAAAGATGGATTGAATTTGTCCCACACTCAATGTAATAGGTTTTAAGCAAGTGAAGCGGGGGTGGGGGGAGGTGGGGAAGAGAACAAAAGGGAAGGTGTGTAATAGGGCAGAGGGCAGGAGAGATTAACTGACAAGGAGGTCATGGGGCAAAGGGAGTGTGCTAATGGTGTAGTGAAAGACAAAATATTAGTGCAGAGAGAGTGTTAATGACAGAATAATCAATAAGTCTGTCCAAAAGCACATACTTGAAAAACCAAGTTTAAAAAAATGATAAAATAAAATAATAAAAAGGGTTGAGAGCCCTGTCAACCACAGTGAGGGGGAAATCGGAAACGAAGTTGATGAAATTTTCCAGTTCGGAGCGGGAGCAGGAAATGACACTGATCCAGTCATCATTGTACCGGAAAAAGAGCTGGGGGTGGGATCCTGAGTAGGACTGGAAAAAAGAATGTTTGACATTCCTGACAAAAAGACAGGCATAACCATTTACAGAGATAGGGCACAAAGAATCATCATGGAAAGAGGCATGAGCTTCAAATCCAAAGCTGAAGTGACAGGATCAGAGGAACAGCTGTTTGTTCTGCAGTGTGGACTTCGGTCAGATCTGTAAACAAGCAGTTCCACAACAAAGGGAGAGAACTCAAAAATTAGATTTCTGTCTTTCAGGAATATTGCCAGGAAGCACTTTTTCACACAAAGAGTAGTGGGAACCTGGAATTCTCTCCGAAAAATCAGATAAACCTGAGGGTCAAATGACAATTTCCAACCTGAGATTGAGAGATGTTTATCCAGTGATGGTCTGAGGGTTTATGAAATCACAGCAGGTAGCTGGAGTTAAGATACAGGTGAGCCAGGATCTAATTGAAAGGTGCAGCAGGCTCGAGGGGCTGAATGGCCTACCCCCATTTCTATGTTCCTATGGCTGCAACAGGGCAGAAACAGCTGCGAACATACGTTGCATTTCATACTTAACAGCAAAAATACCAGCAGTCAGGAGCTGAAAAGGGAAAGATGACCCCTCGATGACCTGAGAATAAGTACAGAATGGCCTCCTTCAGAACTGGTGATTTTATCAGGATAAGATGCCGAACATTAGAAATTAATCCAACGGGAATCGCCATCCTCCGCCTCCAGGAATTGGACAATATAATGCTGGGATGTGGGAGTTTGGTTTGGGCAGGGGGTTGGCTGTGACACCACGAACACTCCCTCTCCACCTCCTCACTCCATCACCCCACCCCCTTCCCCTCTCCATGGGACCCCGGCATCATCCGATCCACAGATACTTTCCAGCAGACATCGCTGGGGAGTGACCGGAGTCCTGGTTCTCTGTCTCCATTTTCCCTGTCCCACCCATGGCCACTGAGGCTCCTCTCCCCCCACCCACCCTGAGAGCAACTAACCCACCTTGTCCATAAATTTAAACTGGAAAAGTGTCTCGTCAAGAGCAGGAGCAGAGGGGAGGCTGTAACCTATCAGAGAGGATTGTGTTCCTGAATCCCCAACTCTTTTTGCCATGTTTCCATTCAATGTCCACACTCTCTCCTTGGTCTGTCCCTGGAGACCTGTCATATCACGATTCTCTCCAGGGAATTTCGAAAGATATTTCCCCCATCCCTCCAGGATTGGCATGGAGTCTCCAGCACTCCCTCCATTGCAGTACTTTCTGAAATACTACACGTGCCATGTAATAGTCAAGAGAGACAGAGGGGAACGAGACAGATCAACAGGATGTCTGGCAGATTCAGTGTGAGACGGTAACACTGCCGGGTAAAGGCCGCTTTCCAACTCCAATCTTAACACAGGAGATTCCCCAAACAGCTGCAATAAGGTGTTTGTAAACTGCTGGAAGAGGATGTGTGTGGAAATGGTGATGTTACTGAGTAGGTTATTTGTTATAGAATGGACTGTGTTTAGGTGGGAATATTACTGAGTGTTAATTGTAGCGGAACCATATTTAAAAGCTCCGGCTTTCTGGAAAGCCTTGACTATGAAGGCCGAGTCTGGAAGGGTTTGTGTGGAGAGCTGGGTTTCGGTTCCACTGTTAATAAAGGGTTTGAAATTGGCGAACCAGAGGAAACTGGAGGTGGAGCTGAAAGATGAGGGGCCGTTCTCTCTCTGTCTGTCACTCTGGATGTCTCCTCCCCATCTGCTCTCTGTTCAATCTTCACTCTGTCTCCTCCCCTTCCTGCTCTCTGCCATTCTCAGGCAGGTCCGGGCGGTCTGTGTAAAGTAGAGCCTGCAAGAGTCTGCTTCTTATATTGTGTAGTGATCTGAGTGAAGAATCATCATGTCTGGCAGAGGTAAAGGAGGCAAAGGACTGGGCAAAGGGGGAGCAAAGCGGCACCGCAAAGTGCTTCGTGATAATATCCAGGGCATCACCAAACCAGCAATCCGCCGCCTAGCTCGCCGTGGCGGTGTCAAGCGGATTTCGGGTTTGATCTATGAGGAGACTCGCGGGGTGTTGAAGGTTTTCCTGGAGAATGTGATCAGGGATGCGGTCACCTACACTGAGCACGCCAAGCGCAAGACGGTCACTGCCATGGATGTGGTGTACGCTCTGAAACGGCAGGGCCGCACTCTCTACGGATTCGGCGGTTGAACAATTTGACCCTTTCCAGCAAACACAAAACAAAGGCTCTCCTAAGAGCCACCCGCCGCCTCACAGAGAGAGCAGTGACCGAGAAATGGGAGCTGGGATAGGCTGTTTGGAACAGTTCAATCAATCTGAAATATTTCAGATTTTCAGCATTCGCAGTATTTTACTTTTAATTCTTTGTTCAATCAATCTGCTGTGTTCGGGATGAAAAAAACTGGAATCCCCGAATTTGACATTTCATTTGCAGCAAGGATGTGCAGTGGATTTGATTTTCTAAACGGGCTGTGTAAACAGTGCCTGAGGCTCGACAGTTAGTTATTTCCCCAGTCCACACATGCCCTCAGTGAAAAGCCACATCACTCCTCCAGAATCACTCATTGTTTTCATAGAATTTCAAAATGATTTCGCTGCAATGAGGGATTCCGAGAGTTTTGCAGCAGCCGTTAAATCGTTCACTGGAACCAAACCCACTTGTGATGTTATTTCTCCCGAGACGGTGTTTCCTGCACTGAAACTGACATGGTTTGTGAAACTGATCAGTTTCAGCTCAGTCATTCAGGGACCTGGAATTCTCGCAATTTGAGCCCGCGCCATCCAGAGCCCACTTCTGATTGGTCACCCTCTTCTCATTCACATGTCTTAACCAATCGCAGAGCTTCGAATTAGGAAATACAACAAATCACTGGCTTAAATTGGCAGAAAGTTTGAATTCGAAAAAGCCGTCAATTTCAGTGTCGGAAAGAAGCGAATTAATGGTAAATCTGGCGTTAGTTTAAAGCTGTTCGTAAAATCGGGCCAGGACTTTGTGCTGATAAAAGCGGAATAAAAAAAGCTTTTGATGGATTATATATATTACGAAGTTTTAATCTCTAATTTTTTTGTCTACTTATCTGTACACGGCGGTAAGACTCTGTTCAGCAATCTGTAACGGGACAAATAACTCACTCAGTGTGGAAGTAATAAATTAGACAGGCTTTGGGGTGACAGTGAGAAATCACTGAAACAGATGCTTAAACATTTGAAATAGTTCTCATTCGGTCCTGTTACTGGCATTCTGGAATCAGACAGTAACCAGCCCTTTCACAGAGACTGTGGGTGGCTCTGAAAAGAGCCTTTGGTTTATTAGGTGACATTTTGGCCGCTTTACTTTTTCTGGGAGCTCTGAGCGCTGGTTTTCTTAGGCAGCAGCACGGCTTGGATATTAGGCAGCACCCCACCCTGAGCGATAGTCACTCCCCCCAGCAACTTGTTGAGTTCCCCATCGTTGCGGACGGCCAACTGCAGGTGTCTGGGGATGATGCGGCTCTTCTTGTTGTCCCGGGCCGCGTTACCGGCCAGCTCGAGGATATCAGCGGTCAGATACTCAAGCACAGCAGCCAGATAGACCGGGGCTCCGGCACCCACACGCTCAGCATAGTTGCCCTTTCTCAGGAGCCTGTGAACACGGCCCACCGGGAACTGCAATCCAGCCCGGGAGGAGCGAGACTTGGCCTTGGCCCGAGCTTTGCCGCTGGTCTTTCCTCTTCCAGACATTTCCACAATCTCGCAAATACTTTCACAAAGAATGGATAATTTCCGCCGCATTTACTTTACTTATAGACTGAAAACTCTCCCCATTGGCCGGTACTTAATTCACCTCATTTGCCTATATTCATCACCAATCAGGTCACTGACAACAGAAGAGGGCGGGGTTTACCGCCAAAACATCAGAAGCAGAAAATTTATCAATTTCAAAAAGACCGCCAATTTCATTGTCAGAAAGGAGCGGATTAAAATAAATTTCATCCTTCGTCAAATATTTAAAATCCCTTCTCTTTATTTTGTTTTATTCAACTTTTTCCGTCACGAATTACAGACGCGGGTTTAAAATGTTATTTAAATTGTGGATCTTTCTACAATTGCTTTCAAACTGTCCCGGGAGGTACTAAATCCCTGTTCACAGCATTTCCCTGAAGGGAAACATTCAGTTTATCTTCAATCAGAGCCCAGTGTCCTTCTCTGAAAAGAGGAAGCAGGATCGAGTCCTCAAACTGCCCTTAGTCTGCTGTGTAATAATCCCATTCCGGGCTGTTACACTGCGGAGAGTTACTGTTAATAAAATGATGAATCAGTTCACATTTCAGGAATAGAGTGAAGGGACTGAGGTCTGACCCTTACCGCTGAAAGCAGCTGTTAATGCGGTCATTCAGGGGCTGTGCAAAACCACAATAACAGCTTTAAGCAAAAAAGTAAAGGCGGATGAGCGGATTATGGGTTTGCGTTCGGTTTATGGGACAGCAGACAAAAACACAGCAGTGGGACATTTATTATGTTACACATTGTCTGAAAATGATTTCACAGAGATGTTCGGATGCAGCTTTTTCAGAGAGATTGTGGGTGGCTCTGAAAAGAGCCGTTGTGTTTGGGATGTTATTCAGTCCATTGTGCAGTTTTACTTGGAGCTGGTGTACTTGGTCACCGCCTTTGTCCCTTCCGACACGGCGTGCTTGGCCAGCTCCCCGGGCAGCAGCAGGCGGTCTGGATCTCCCGGGAGCTGATGGTGCTGCGCTTGTTGTAATGGGCCAGGCGGGAAGCCTCACCCGCGATGCGCTCGAAAATATCGTTCACAAACGAGTTCATGATGCTCATGGCCTTGGAGGAGATGCCGGTGTCGGGGTGAACCTGCTTCATCACTTTGTAGATGTAGATGGAGTAACTCTCCTTCCTCGACTTTCTCCGCTTCTTGCCGCCCTTTGCTGACGGTTTATTTAAGGTTTTCTTGGCGCCCTTCTTAGCAGCTGCTTTCTTCTTCTCCTCAACCATCTTCAGTTTCAATTTCAGACTCAGAAATAAACCAAACCCCTTCCGAGTGCGGATTAAATAGACAATCCCACAGCTCTATGCTAAAGAGGGATGGTGAAAGGTAAAGATTGTGATTGGGTGATTTGGAAAGATGTCCCAACGATTTAATATTGTAATTCGACATTTGGTCTCTTTCGCCATCCAATCAGATTAAATATTTGCAACCAATCACAAATTCCCTTACTGCAATCAGGAAGTATATTTCACAAAGACTCTCTCCAGCCCCAGTTAAAATTGAAAGAGCTGCTCCCTGTGTGGAGCTTCCTGGAAATGTCCTGGCTGTTGTTGGGAGGACACTTATTGACTGATTCTGTGTCGTTGTGTCTCTGCTATTGCATGTGAGTGTGCAATTAATTTCATTTTTAGTCTCGGCTGCTGTGTTTGAGTGTTTTATGTAATTTGGTAACTCATTCTCTGGTGCTGTATGGATTCATTCTGTCTCTGTCAGGTACTGTGTTTGAGTGTGAGGAGATGAGGTGGAGTGTTGCGGCAAGGAAGATGGAAAAGAGCATTGGTGCGATGACAGCCTTACTTGACCCCAGTTTGCACTCGGATTGGGTCAGTGATAGATCCGGTGGCAAGGATTACAGCTTGCATGTCGTAGTGCAGTATGTTTGAGGAGGACATTCCATAATCCCTCTCGGTTGGTAGAGTCGAAGGCCTTTGTCAGGTCAGAGAAGGCCATGGATAAAGGTTGCTGCTGCTCCCTACATTTTCTTGAAGTTGTCTTGCTGTGAAGATTATGTTCACTGTGCCTGTTGATGGACAGAATCCACATTGTGATTCCAGTAGGAGCTCTTCAGCCACGGGGAGGAGGCAGTTGAGAAGGACTCTTGTGATGACCTTCCCTGTGGTGGACAGCAGGGATACCCCTCTATAGTTAACACAGTCGGTCATGTCAACTTTTTTAAAAGATGATCACAATTACCGCATCGCGGAGGTCCCCTGACATGCTCTCCTCCTTCTAGATGAGGGAAATGAGACATGTATTTGTGTCGAGTGTTTCTCTGCCATATTTTAGAATTTTGATGTGAATTCTATCTATTCTGGCAGTCTTATTGTTTTTTGGTTGTCCATCTCTAACGTCATGTGTGAATGTGGGATTCATTCTGTACCTGTCACTCACTGGTACTTTGTGTAAGTGTGAGATACATTCTGTATCTGGCAGTCTTCGGTATTGTATGTGAGTGTGGAATACATTCTGTCAGTGGCACTGTGTGTGAGTATTTGATTCATTCTGTCAGTCTCTGGAATGTTATGTGATTTGGGACTTAGTCTGAATCTGTCAGTGGTTCTGTATGTGTGGAATTCAAGCTATATCTGTCAGTATCTCAGTGTGTGTGTGAGTTCATTCTGTATCTGTCAGTCTCTGGTGATTTATGTGAGTTTGGCAGTCACTGAATCTGCCAGGTACTGTAGGAGTATTTGAGAATGATTTTGTTTGTGTCAGTCTTTGCTACTACATAGGAGTGTGGGATTAATTCTGTATCTGTCAGCCTTTGGTAGTGTGTGTGATTGTGGGATGAATTAATTCGCAGTCATTGGTGCCCAGTATGAATGTGGAAATCATTCTGTAACTCAGTCTGATATTGTTATGTGAGGGTGGGAATCACGTGTATCTTTCTATCCCGGGTGCTGACTGTGAGCATGGGATTCATTCTGTACCTGTCGGTGGTACTGTATCTATCTGTGGGATTAATTCTGTACCTTTCAGTCACTGGTATTGTGTATGAAAGTGGGATTAATTCTAGATCCTCCACACATTGGTTGTGTGTGTGTGTGTGTGTGTGTGTGTGTGTGTGTGTGTGTGTGTGTGTGTGTAAGAACATAAGAAGATACGAACTAGGACAGGAGTAGACCATTTGGACCATCAAGCCTGCTCTGCCACTCAATAAGATCATGGCTGTTCTGATTGTGGCCATAACTTCACTTTCCTGCCTGCCCCCATAACCATTGACTCTGTTGTCGATCAAAAACCTGTCTATCGCTGCGTTGAATATATTCAATGACACAGCCTCCACAGTCCTCTGGAGAGCAGAATTCCAAAGATTAACAACCCTCTCAGAGAAGAAATTCCTCCTCATCTCCTTCTTGAAAGAGAGACTGCTTATCTTGAACTCTGGCCCCTAATTCTATAATCCCCCACAAGGAGAAACATCCTCTCAGCATCTACCTGTCCAGCCCACTGAGAATCTTACAGGTTTCAATAAGATCACCACTCAATCTTCTAAACTCCAGTGAGTATAGGCACAACCTGCTCAACTTTTTCTCATAAGACAATCCAACATCCCAGCAATCAGTCGAGTGAACCTTCTTTGAACTGATTCCAATGCAAGTAGATTCCTCCTCATGTAAGGAGAACAAAACTGTATGGAATTGGGATGTCACTAATGCCCTGTAAAGTTATAGCAAAACTTCCTTACATTTAAACTCCATTCCCCTTGCTAAAAATGCCAACATTCCATTTGCCTTCCTAATTACTTGCTACACCTTCATGCTAACATTTTTGTAATTCATGTACCTGGACACCCAGATTCCTTGGTACAGCAGCATTCTGCAGTCTCTCTCTATGTAAATAATATTCTGTTTTTCTATTCTACCTGCCAAAGTAGACAATCTCACATTTCCCCATATTATACTCCATCTGCCAAATGTTTTCCCACTGACTTAACCTATCTATATCTCTTCGCAGACACATTGTGTCCTCCTCACAACTTGCTTTCCTACCTATCTTTGTACCATCTACAAATTTGGCAACAATATACGTGGTCCCTTCATGCAAGTTATTAATATAGACCATAAATAGTTGAGGCCCCAGCACTGT
Organism: Heterodontus francisci; assembly: GCF_036365525.1. Taxonomy (NCBI): domain Eukaryota; kingdom Metazoa; phylum Chordata; class Chondrichthyes; order Heterodontiformes; family Heterodontidae; genus Heterodontus; species Heterodontus francisci. Next base: position 2,027,391 of record NW_027142006.1, read on the forward strand.
ACCTGTGGCACTCCATTAGTTACAGTTTGCCAATCTGAAAATGCTCCATTTATCCCCACTCTCTGTTTTCTGTGAGTTAGCCAATCCCATATCCATGTGTGTGTAGTTTTCAGTTTGTATCTGTCAGTGCCTGGTACTCTATGTGTGTTTTGGACTCTTTCTCAATCTCTCAGTGCTACTATTTGTGTGTTAGGTTGCTTTAGATGACTCGGGCTGAGGTACTGTGAGTGAGTGCAATAATCAACCTATACTTTTCAGCATCTGGCACTGAGCCTGTGTATCAGCATCACTTTATCTGTCAGTATCTGGTACTCTGTGTGAGTGGGGGATTCATTATATAACCTTCCGTCCCTGGGACTGTTTGCAAGTCTGGATTCATTCTGCATAAAATGTCAGCACAGCAGCAGGCCACAGATGTGGTTGGTTTTAAGCAGACAATATGTTTGAAGTTTTGCCAAGTATTAAATATCTGTCACTGTGAACATAATAGCGAAAGATCATGTATCTTTCAATCTGATACAGGATTGATGTGCAAATGTAATTCAGGCTGTACTGATCAATTTGATCAATGCCATTCAGTCTGACTCGGAGGGAGAATCTTGGACCTGTGTGTAAAATGAGCTCAGTCTGGAATTGTACAGTATCTTCCATCTGACACTATGAGGTTTCAGGACTGGTATGTAATTTATAGCTCAGACTAAACTCATCAAATTTATAATGTATCTTTTAGTTTCACAATCCGGATGAGTTTTAAACTGGAATCTGAGTTTGTATCTCAGGTTATACTATATTTCAGAATCTCTCAATCTGATTATGCATTTGAGATTTGGACTAGTATCTAATGTATATGTCTGGACACATTATGGGAATTAATACTGATAATAAACTGATAACATGTGTAAATATTGGGCTGGTATTTAACTTGAATCTCAGATTATATTAGTTTAGTTTAGAGATACAGCATTGAAACAGGCCCTTCGGCCACCGAGTCTGTGCCGACCATCAACCACCCATTTATACTAATCCGACACTAATTCCATATTCCTACCACATCCCCACCTGTCCCGATATTTTCCTACCACCTACCTATACTAGGGGCAATTTATAATGGCCAATTTACCTATCAACCTGTAAATCTTTTGGTCATGTGGGAGGAAACCGGAGCACCTGGAGGAAACCCACGCAGACACAGGGAGAACTTGCAAACTCCACACAGGCAGTACCTAGAATTGAACCTGGGTCGCTGGAGCTGTGAGGCTGCGGTGAGAACCACTGCACCGCCCTTAATTCTGTAACTTTGAAACAGCAACCATGTGTCAGTTCTATGTGTAATTAATTTGTAGCTGAGGTTGCACTATTGTGGGATTGACACACTGATAATTTGATAGTGGGTGAGAATTTGGACTGGGATTTATGAATCTACCTGTCAGTGGTACTGAGTTGGGGTGACATGGAAACAACGTCCGTCTCTCCTGTTCTGTTTGATTGATGTATTGAAAATGTGTCTCTGGAACTATTTCTGCTGTCTGAGACTGTGGAACTGATGACCTGTCTGTGTCTCTGCGCTCTGTGAGTGATAATGTACGGACTGTGTGTGAGAAGGAGCTGGTGACACTCTTCCTTGTAACTTGGGTGGAGGAAACATCACATTTATTCTGGTTCATTCAATTATTTGTCTGTTTGAACAAAAGTATGTTTATAACTAAAATACAGGTGAGATAGAAGATACAGGATTTTAATGAATTTAATCTCTCGAATAATAATGAGCCCCCACAAAGGAAGCCCAGTCATACAAATATTATCATTGTTTGACTGCACTGCAGTAACAGGTTCTTCCCATTCTGTCTCCTTTCCCCGTCGACACACAGCCTGAGAATGGCCTCTCCCTTCCCCCACTCACTCCATGTTCCGGGACCAGTTGATTCTCCATTCCGCCTCTTACAAACAGCCCCCGCCTGCCCCTGAACTTGCCCCGGACTCGATGCTGATCTCTGTGTCTATCTGCGGACACGCTCCCAAAGCGATGTGCTGCTGGAAGGAGGCTGCTGTTTGCTTCCTTCCCCCGGGAACGGGATCTCTCCATTCGCGACTGTTTCAAACCATCTTCTTCCGCTCACAGGCAGTGCTGGGGGAGGGGAGCGCAGGCGCAGATTCAGGCAGCAATTCAGCAAACAGAAACATAGAAAATTTCCGGCGCAGAATGAGGCCATTCGGCCCAACATGTCCGTGCCAGCTCAAAGAGAGCGATCCAGCCTGGTCCCGCAGTTTATTGTTATTGGACAGTGAAGTGTGGAAATAGAAGCGGACAGTCAGAATGTGGGGAGTTACACAAAGAGAATCTATTATAGACACCAGGTGAGAAGTGTGAAGGATACATTTTGAACAGTGGCTGTTTGGTTTCGCTTGAACGGTTAGACCATGGGAGCGGGAACTGGAAATCTGACCTGTGTAAAAGTCCCTGTTCCGTCGGTCAGTCCCATTCATGGCCCAGTGGATTGTTTCTGGATGTCATTTAATTGTTGTAAAACGGCCAAAGCCCCTGGTATGCAGTAGCTGGGGGCTGAAGGACTGCAGTGGAATCAGACACTGACTCTGTTTGTATTGCTGGGTTTCCTTTGTGATTGTTCACAATGATTATTCATTCAAAGATTGTTTTGGTCTCTCTTGTAACATCCACCACACCTCTTCCTGAATTATAATAAATACTTTTTCTTTCTACAGGCAAATACTTGAAGGAAGCAGAATAATTAGAATGATGCCTCAGCACAAGGGGAAGTGCAGCCGGCTTCTCACACACAGTAAGTACAGTATCACTCAGAGAGAAAAGAGACATCAGTTCCACAATCACTGCCAGCAGTACTAGTCAGACTGGCACTGATCCCAAGTTCCAGAGACTAACAGTCAATCCAACAGTCACACAGAGCATGACAGACTGAAGTTGTTTCCATTTCACCCCAACTCCGTCCCACTGACAGGTAGATACATCAATCCCAGTCCAAAATCACACCCACTATCAGATTGCAAGGCACTGTGTCACTCTCACAAGACAGCAGCCTGAACTACAAATTCAATGTCAGATAGAACAGACAAACAGTACCTGATCGTAAAGTACAGAATTAATCTCAATAATGTAACCAGACTGCAGACTGCGCTACATGTTACACACCACTCCACAAATCTCACAAGTGGTCAGACTGGAGGATACAGTATTAATTCCATTACTGCAGACTGAATGCACTGTTATCTACCAGGACATAAAGCATATTGTAAAATGAAAGGACACAGACCTGAAATGTTAATTGTGTTTCTCCCTCCACAAATGCTGCCTGAACTGCTGAGTATTTCCAGCATTTTTGTTTATTTCATATTTCCAGCATCTACAGACTTTTGCTTTTATTTTCGAGTTAAAGAAACATTGCATTGTGAGGTGGGAGTGACTGCCCTTGACATCAAGGCAGCCTTTGACATGTATGGCAACAAGGCAGCCCTAGCAAAACCAATGTAAATAGAAATCGGGGCAAAATGCTCTGCTGTTTGCAGTCATACCTAGCACTAAGGAAGATGGCTGTGGTTGTTCAGGTCAATCATCTCAGTCTCCGGCCATTACAGCTGGAATTCCTTAGGCTCGTGTTCTAGGCCCAACCATCTTCAGCAGCTTCATCAACGACCTTCCCTCCATCACAAGGCCAGAAGTGTGGATGTTTTCTGATGATTGCCCAATGTTCAGCACCATTCATGACTCCTCAGATACTGAGGCAGCCCATGACCAGATGCAGCAAGACCTGCACAACATCCAGGCTTGGGCTGATAAGTGGCAAGTAACATTGGCATCAGATAAGTGCCAGGCAATGAGCATCTCAAACAAGAGAGAATCTAATCATCTCCCCTTGATGTTCAATGGCATTACCATCACTGAATCCCCCACCATTAACATTGACCATTGGTTACCATTGACCAGAAACTGAACTGGACCAGCCATATAAGTGCTGTGACTGCAAGAGCAGGTCAGAGGCTAGGAATTCTGTGGCGAGTAACTGACCTCCTGTTTCCCCACATCCGTCCACCATTCACAAGGCACAAGTCAGGAGTGTGATGGAATACTGCCCACTTGCCTGGATGAGTGCAGCTCCAACAACACTCAAGTAGCCTGTTTGATTGCCCACATCCACCACCTTCAATATTCACTCCATTCACCACTGATGCACAGTGGCAGCAGTGCGTACCAGCTAAAAGATGCACTGCAGCAACACACCAAGGCTTCTTCGACAGTACCTTCCAAACCTGGAACCTCTACCACCAACAAGGACAAGGGCAGCAGATGCATGGGAACACTACCACCTGCATGTTCCCCTCCAAGCCACACACCATCCTGACTTGGAACTATATCACCATTCCTGCACTGTCGCTGGGTCAAAATCTTGGAACTCCCTTCCAAACAGCACCGTTGGAATTCCTACATCTCAAGGACCGCAGCAGCTCAAGAATGCAGCTCACCACCATTTTGTCAAGGGCAATTTGGAATGGGCAATAAATGCTGGCATAGCCAGTGATGCCGACATCACACTAACAAATGAAAAAAGTGAGGAAATAGTGAAGGGCTTCTATAGAATACATGCAGATATGTTTCCTCTTGTGGTGTTGTCTGAAACAAGAGCCAAAAATATAAAATCGACATTCATAAAACCAATGAGGAATTCATGAAAAAGGTATCAATGTAGTGAGTGGTTAGAATCTGGAATTTGCAACCACAGGGAGAGGTCGAGGCGATAATATCGATGCATTTCAGGGGAGGTGGAACAACTGTATGGGAAGAAAGGAATTGAGGGATATACATATGGGGCTTTATTTTTCTTTATTTGTGCATATGAAGCAGGGTGGCTGGAAATATGTGTCGAGCATCGAGCAGTTGGGAAGATCCCAGTGCAGTGTTTTGTCTGGATGGATCTGCCCAGAATACTTGTGATGCAGGAGCTGGGAGCTTCAGTACTTCAGTGGAGACAGATACTGACACTGGTTTTCATTTGTGGGTGTTTTTAATGATTATTAATTGTGAAATTAAATTCACCTCTTTGATATTTTGCACCTCCCCTGTTCTTGAGTTAAGACATATTTTTTCTTCATACAGGCAAATACTTGAAGGAATCGTGATGAATGTGATGGTTGCTGCACTCGAGGCACAAGGAACAGTGCAGCCAGCTCCTCTCACACACAGTAGGTACATTATCACTCAGAGTACAGAGGGATAGACAGTTCATCAGTTCCCTGGTCTCAGACTGCAGAAGTAGTCAGGCCCACATTGATCCCGAGTTCCAGAGACACACTTTCAATCCAACAATCAAACAAAGCAGGAGAGAAATAAGTTGTTTCCATTTCACCCCAATTCAGTCCCATTGACAGTCAGATACCTCAATCCCAGATCAAAGTCACACTCATTAACAGATTGAAATACAATGTGTCAATCTAAATATAATGCTGACTTAGCTATCAATTAAATATCAGATAGAATTGGCACACAGTATTGATTGAATGGCACAGAATCTAACGTAATGCTGTACCCTGAGATTTAAATTAAATACCATACTCAAAGCTCACATCCATTCATGATAAAGGATGTTTAAACATCCCCATAGTGTACCCTGAGATACAAGTTACATACAAGTTCAACATTCATTACAGAGAAAGTTTCTAAGGTGCTGAAAGATATTGTAACCTGAGACACAAATTAGATACCAGTTCAGAACTCACCCACACTGTGAAATGGAAAGATACAGAATCAATTCCATTAGTGTAGATCACTTTAAATCTGTTTCCCCCAGTCACTGACCTCTCTGCTAAGGTAAATAGGCCCTTCACTTCAACTCCATCCAGGCACCTCAAAATTTTGTATGTTTCAATGAGATTTCCCCTCAGCCTTCTCTGTGCCAAGGAGAACAGCCCCAGCCTATCCAGTCTTTCCTCATAGCTGCATTTTTCCAATCCCGGCAACACCCTCGTGAATCTCCTCTGCACCCTCTCCAGTGCAATTACATCCTTTCTGTAATAAGGTGATCAGAACTGCATACAGTATTCGTTGTGGCCTGACTAATGATTTATACAGTTCCAGCATAACCTCCCTGCTCTTAAATCTATACCTCGGCTAATAAAGGAAAGAATTCCATATGCCTTCTTACCACCTTAACGACCTGTCCTGCTACCTTCAGGGATCTGTGGACATTTACTCCAAGGTCCCTCACTTCCTCTACACCTCTCAGTCTTCTCCAATTAATTGTGTATTCCTTTGCCTTGTTTAACCTCCCCAAGTGCATCAACTCACACTTCTGAATTGAATTCCATTTGCCATTTTTCTGTCCATCTGACCAGACCATGAAGATCTTCCTGCTGTCTACAGCTATCCTCCTTGCTATTTACCACACAGCCAATCTTTGTGCCATCTGCAAACTCATACCCCCTACATTTACATCCGTGAAGACTACATCAACTGCACTAACCTCATCTATCTTCCTTCTTAATTCTTCAAAATTTCGATCAAGTTGGTTAGACAAGATCTTCCCTTAACAAATCCATGCTGACTATCCTTGATTAATCTGTGCCTTTCGAAGTAACATTTTATCCTGTCTCTCAGAATAGATTCCAATAATTTGCCCACTACTGATGTTAGACTGACTGGCCTGTAATTATTTGGTCTCCCTCACTCCCTTTTTAAACAAAGGTACAACGTTAGCAGTCCTCCAATCCTCCATCACCACACCTGTATCCAGTGAGGTCTGGAAAATGATGATCAGCTCTTCTGCTATTTCCTCTCTTGCTTCTTTTTAACAGCCTGAGGTGCATTCCATCCGGCGCTCGTGATTTATCAACTTTCATATACACTAATCCCATTAATATGTCCTCTCTCCCTCTGTATGGATCACATCCATACTTCACACCCCTCTTCCTTATCTACAATATATGCATCTTCCCCCTCTTTTGTGAAGACAGATGCAAAGTATTTATTCCGAACAATGCCAGCATCTTCTGCCCTACACATAGGTTACCTTTTTGGTCTTTTCTGTGCCCTATTCTTTCCTTATTTATCCTTTTACTCTCAATGTATTGATAAAACATCTTTGGGTTCACCATAATTTTGATTGCCAATATTCTTTTATGCTCTCGCTTAACTTTCCTAATTTCAATGTTGATTTCCCCACTCCACATTCTATACTCCTCTTGGCTTTCTGTAGTATTCAGTTCTCTGTGTTGGGCATAAACTTTCCTTTACTGCCTTATTATACCTGTCAACTCCTTGACATCCATGGGGCTCTAGATTTGGCCTTCCCACCCTTTTTCTTTGTGGGAACATGTTGACTCTGAACCCCTGGAATCTCCCCTTTGAATTCTTCCCACTGCTCTGACACTGATTTACCTTCAACTACCTGTTTTCAGTCCACTTTCGGTAAATCAATCTTCACCTTAGTAAAGTTGGTCTTACCCCAATTGAGAACTCTAACTCCTGTTCTGTCCTTGTCCTTTCCATAATTATATTAAAACTGACTGAATTATGATCACTACCACCAAATTGCTGTCCCACTGCCGCTCCTTCCACCTGCCCCTCTTCATTTCCTAAAACTAAGTCTAAAACGTCACCCTCTCTTGTTGGACTTGCTACATATTGGCTAAAAAAGTACTCCTGAATGCACCTCAAGAATTCTGCTCCCTCAATTCCCTCTACAGAAAAAGTATCCCAGTTAATGTTTGGGTGGTACAAATTCCCCACTGTTACTGCCCTATTGTTCTTGCACTTCTCAGATATTTGCCTACATATCTGATCTTCCATCTCCCTCTGACTGTTTTGGGGTCTATAGTACACTCCCAGCAGTGTGATTGCCTCTTTTTTGTTCCTCAGCTCAATCTATACGGTCTCATTTGATAAACCTTCCAACATATCATCCCTCCTCACAGCTGTAATAGTTTCTTTGACCAAAATTGCCACTCCCCCTCCTTTTTTATCCCCTTCCCTCTCACGTCTGAAAACCCTGTAACCAGGAAGATTGAGCTGCCATGCCTGTCCCTCCTTTAGCCATGTTTGTGTAATAGGTATGATATCATACTGCCGTGTGTCTAACTGTGCCCTGAGCTCATCTGCTTCATTTGCTATACTCCTTGCATTGATTTAGATATCCTTGAGCACTGCCAACATTTTTTGTTTTGAATTTTCTAATCAGTGTTTCCTCTCTCTTCCAGACTCCATTAATTTTCTGCCTTCCATTTTCATTTCTGATCTGACTCTACCTTCCAGTCCCCATCTCCCTGCCAAACTAGTTTAAACCCTCCCCAACAGCACGAGCAAAACATCCTGCAAGGAACTCCGTCCTGGCTCGGTTCAGGTGCAACCCGTCCAACCTGTCCCAAAAATCGAAAGTCCTCCCTCCTGCACCATTTTTCCAGCCACACGTTCATCTGTCTTATCCATCTATTCCTGTACATTCATCTGTCTTATCCATCTATTCCTGTACTCACTTGCACGTGGCACTGGGAGTAATCCGGAGATTATTACTTTTGATGTCCTGCTTGCTAATTTCTTACCTTGCTCCCTCCGTTCTGACTGCAGCACAACATCCTTATATCTGCCGATGTTGTTGGTTCTGATGTGGACTACCACTGCTGGCTGTTCACCCTCCCGCTTCAGGGTGCTCTGTAACTGCTCAATGACATCCTTGACCCTGGCACCAGGGAGCCAACACTCCATTCCTGGATTCACGTCTGTGGCCATAGAAACACCTGATTGTTCCCTTGACGATTGAATCACCTATCACTATGGCCTTTCCAGTCTTCCCTGTACTCCCCTTTGCTGCTGAGTCACCCATGGTGTCATGGACTTGGCTCCGGCTGCACTCCCCAGGTGAAGCATCATTGTCCTCTATATTCAGAACTGAATACCTGCTGGAGAGTGAGACGCACTCGGGGTGTCCTGCACTACCTGCCTGATTCTTTTTGACTGCCTGGTGGTCACCCATTCCCTCTCTCCCTGAATACTCTTAAGCTGTGGGGTGACCACATCTATAAACGTGTTATCTATGTCCAAAGAACAAACAACAGTACAGCACAGGAAATGGCCATTCGGCCCTCCAAGCCCGCGCCGATCTTGATGCCTGTCTAAACTAAAACCTTCTGCACTTCAGGGGACCGTATCCCTCTCTTCCCATCCTATTCATGTATTTGTCAAGATGCCTCTTAAACGTCGCTATCTTCCCTGCTTCCACCACCTTCCCCGGCAGCAAGTTCCAGGCACTCACCACCCTCTGTGTAAAGAACTTGCCTCGCACATCCCCTCTAAACTTTGCCCCCCTCGCCTTAAACCTCTGTCCCCTCGTAACTGACTCTGTCACCCTGTGAAAAAGCTTCTGACTATCCACTCTGTCTCTGCCACTCATAACTTTGTCAACCTCTATCATGTCGCCCCTCCACCTCCATTCTCAGTTTTGGGAAAAATAGAGTATATGACTGTGTCAGTAAGTAGGAAAAGTTAAAATATGTTGTGACCAGTGGAGAAGTGTGATGAGAATAAACAGATCCTCCTCTGATTTCAACTACACAAGCATTTTTGATTTGACTCTGTAGCTTAGTTGGTTAAAGCACCTGACTAGTAAACCGAAGAGCCTGGGTTCAACTCCCAGCAGAGCCTTATTTCACATTTGTGATATGCTTTCGAAGTTTTCTTATCAATCATTTACATCTCTGTTTTGTGAACTTGAACTTGGAATTCAAATTACATGATGAATTTCAGTCACAGGAGAAAACAGCCTTTGTGAAGGATGTGAGTTGGGAATGGCTGTTCCTCCTTGTCCAGAAATTCAGTGCTGATCCGCCAAAGGCAACTTCTTTGATATAAATTTGTTCACGGTTACATTCAATCTGGAAAACAGCTCGACATTAATCTCACTGAAGGAAAGTGTGACTGCGTAGTCTGTTTCAGAATGTTGGTCTCGTTATGTGTTGCTTTTAACCGAGACTGGGGACATGACGCGAGTGGGAGGGTTGATCCGAGGTTTGGAATATTTGTCAATCAGGAACAAGAAAAATCAAAGGAAGCAAATAAGAAAACCTATGTCTCGTGGGAATTGAGAGACGGTGAGAAGATATTAAACTTTGTTCCATTCAATCCGGCTGCGATGAACTTTGAATTTTTCCTCCTTTTATAAACATTATTTGAAGGGTCTCTGTTACAATGTTCAGTGTTGATGAGAGTGGGGTCTGGGTGAGCAGCTGCTGAGTGTGACAGGGTCAGGACTGGATGCAGGAAGTTCTCTGACACTCTCTCTCCCTCTCTCTCTCTGATGGCTTTGAGTTGATTTTCAAGTGTTTGAATAAATGAAGGAAGTTCCCTCCACCCATTTGTTTGGACAGACAGTGTAGTATAAGGATGTAAAGGGTTAATGCTGAAGATAGTGGGATCAACCCCTCCCACTGTCAGAGTGATGATGCAACAGTCACATGAGATGAGGTTTGGGAGAAGAGAGAGCAGCACCAAGGATGCTAGCTTAAGAGGTTTGATGAATGTGTATATAGTATTGTGTAAATTAGAAAAGAGTTCTTAGTTCTTTCAGCAGGAAATGTGTCCAGAAAATATTCAGGAGTCGGAATGCAGATATTAACTCCAAGTGACAGTTCTGGGTTCATTTAACAAAAAAAAGGTAGCGAATAATATTGCTCACTGATTGAAATCCCCCAGTGAGGAGACAGTTAAACAGGTGATCTGTTGGGACATCCTTCGATCCAAGGTTTCGGCAGCATTTAATCTCCCTTTTTGGTGAAATTCTCTGTTATTTGCATCTTTTTTTAATCAGCTTTCATGGGTGAGTGAAAAACTCAAAAAAACTTAACAGTTCCATTCTTCCTTCTTCCCATCAGTTTCTCTTTTCAGTCTCAGATCAATATAATGATGAGAATCCCAATTTAATCTGCTGTTTCTGGTGTTTTATCCATTCCAATCAAAATTCAACATTCCAATCAAATCTATTTGTTATTCCACAGTGTCTCTCCATGTGTTTTATTCTGTTGTATTCTCTCACAGTCTGTTTGATGATCAATTTTACATCTCACTCTCTGTTCTGGTGAAGATCAGAAGCAGTGTTATCTGTTTGCACCACCCGACAAGTCGGCCTGAGGCTGTGTCTCATCGATAATGTGGAGTTAGGAACATCGAAACATAGGAGCAGGAGTCGGCCATTCAGCCCATCGAGACTGCCCCGCCATTCAATATGATGATGGCTGAACATCCACTTCAATGCCCTTTTTCCCACACTTTCCTCATATTCCCTTATGTCATTTGTATTTACAAATCTGTCAATCTCTGCTTTAAACATACTCACCGACTGAGCTTCCACAGCCCTCTGGGGTAGAGAATTCCAAAGATTCACAACCCTCTGAGTAACAACATTTCTCCTCATCTCTGTCCTAAGTGGCTTCCCCCTTATTTTGAAATTGTGTCCCCTGATTTTCGAGTCCCCAACCAGGAGAAACATCTTAGTTTTATCTACCCTGACTGTCCTTTAAGTATTTTGTGGGTTTCAATGGGATCACCTCTCATTCTTCAAAACTCTGGAGAAGACAGCCCCAGTTTACCCAATCTCTCTTCATTGGACAATCCCACCATCCCAGGAACAAGTCTGATGAACCTTCGTTGAACTCCCTCCATGGCAATAATATCCTGCCTAAGGTAAGGAGACCAAAACTGTACACAGTACTCCAAGTGCGGTCTAACCAGGGTTCTATACAATTGAAGCAAGAATTCACTACTCCTGTACACAAATCCTCTTGTGATAAAGGCTAACATACTATTAGCCTTCCTAATTGCTTGCTGCACCTGCATGTTAGCTGTCAGTGACTTATTGACATGGATACCAGGTCACCCTTATACTCTATACCTCAGTTAATAAAGGAAAGGATTCCATATACCTGCTGAACCAGCTTATTAACCTGTACTGCTACTTCAGGGATCTGTGGACATTCACTCCAACGTCCCTCACTTCCTCTACACCATTCAGTGTTTTCCCATTAATTGTGGATTCATTTGCCTTTTTTGACGCGTGCTCTCGCTGTTCCCTGCTCTCCGAGTGAACTCATGCTCCCTCTCTCTCCTGCGCTCTTTCTGCTCCACTCTGCTCTCACTGTTTCCCACTCTCTTAATGTATCAATATTTGTTTGCCTTGTGTTTAATTTAAAATATGGATTAACTGTATTTTACAGTTGTAGGTTTTATTTGGTAGTCCTGTACAAGTTGTGGATTGGTATTTAATATTTAGCTCTGTGAAAACGATTGTGAATGAAAATATAACTTTCAATCTTATACATGGGCTGGTCGGCAAGCTCCAAGTCCTTCATTTTGTAGTAATGGAATTGATACTGTATCTTTCCGTCTTAATCTCTGTGGGATTTTTGAACTGGTATGTAATGCATAACTTGGTCTAACGTTCCGATGTACATTATTGGGATTCAAAAGATGATAGGAAATAGGGGCATTAGGCCATTTAGCCCATCAAGCCTGCTCCAACATTCAAACAGATCGTGACTGATCATCTACCTCTTCGCTATTTTTCCTGCTATCTCCATATCCCTTGATCCTGTTAGTATTTAGAAATCTATCGATTTCTGTCTTTAATATGTTCAATGATTGATCTTCCACAGCCCACTGGGATAAAGAATTCCACAGATTTCCCACCCTCTGAGTAAAGAAATTCCTGCTCATCTCAGTCTCAAATGGCCTGCCCTTATTCTGAGTCTGTGTCCCCTTGTTCTAGACTCACCAGACAGAGGAAACATCCTATCCATATCTACCCTGTCACACCCTGTAAGAATTTTGTAAGTTTCAATGAGATCACCTTTCATTCTTCGAAACTCCAGAGAATTTCGGCCCTGTTTCTGCAGTCTCTCATCATAAGACAATCCCACCATCCCAGGGGATTAGTCCGGTGAATCTCTGTTGCACTCCCTCTGTGACAAGTCTATCCTTCCTTCAATATGGAAACCAAAATAGTACAGAATACTCCAGGTGCAGTCTCAGCCAGACTTTATACAATTGAAGCAATACACCTTTAACCATGTACTCAAATCCCCATTCAATTAAGCCAACATACCATTTGCCTTCCTAATTGCTTTCTGCACCTGCACACTAGCTTTTAGTGTCTCATGAACAAGGACACCCAGGTGCCTTTGGACATCGACACTTCCCAACCTCTCACTATTTAAGAAATACTCTGTCTTTCTGTTTATTCTCCCAAAGTGGAGAAATTCACACTTATTCACATTATATTCCATCTGCCATGTTCTTGCCCATTCACTTACCCTGTCCAAATCCCCTTGAAGCCTCCTTGCATTCATTCTGTACCTTTCAATCATGTAAATTTTGTCTGTTCTGTTTCAAGTTTTATATTTAAAATGTAACCATGGTGACAGAGTTTATTTAGATCTGATAGTGAGTTTGTTTTTGGACTGCGATTGATGTATCAACCTATCAGCTCTACTGAATTGGAGTGAAATAGAAACAACTTCTGTCTCTCCTGCTGTTGTTTGACTGTTGGATTGAAAATGTGTCTCTCGACTTTGGGATCAGTGTCTGTCTGACTACTTCTTTTGTTTGTTCCAGTGGAACTGATGAGCTGGCAGTATCTCTGTGCTTTGGGAGTGATCCTGTACCGACTGTGTGTTGGAACGAGATCACTGCACTTTTCCTTGTGTCAAGAATCACCACATCCATTCAGGTTCCTTCATGTATTTTCCTGCAGGAATGAAAGAAATGGTGAGGTAGAAGATACAAAAGCGATCAATGTAATCATCCCAATAATAATCATTATGAACAATCACAAAATGAAAACCAGGAACACAAACAGTGTCAGTGTCTGACTCCACTGCAGTACTGCAGTATTCAGCTTCTGTTTACCAGGTGTTTGCAGTGGTTTTACAACATGTTTGTGACATTCAGAAACAACACAAGCCATGCACTGCTCAATGACTGGGACTGTCCGATAGAGCAGTGACCTTTACACAGTCACATTTCTATTTCAACAGAAAACAAGCAGCCACTATTTAAAATGTGCCTTTCACACTTCTCACCTGGTGTCTGCAATAAACGCTCGTTATTTGGCGGCTATTTTTCCCCCACTGTTCACGATCCAACAAACAGTGAGATACTGGAACAAAAGCAGGAAAATTCCCTCTTCTTTGGGTGGTGAAATTGTCAGTGATTTTCAACAGTGATTTCTTCCCATTGTGTCTCCCTGAGCCTGTACAGACACTGTCCGAGAATGAACTCTCCCTTCCCCGTGTCCCCGGCTCACTCCATGTTCCGGGAGCAGCTCCTGCTCCACAGTGTCTGTTCCAAACACTCCCCGACTCCCCCTCAACTTCCCAATGCTAATCTCTGAGCACATCTGCGGACACGCTCCCAAAGCAGTGGCTGCTGGAAGCAGATGCTGTTTGTTCCCTTCCCCCGGGCCCGGGAAGTCTCCATTAGCAGCTGATTTGAAGTATCTTCCCCTGATTGAGTGAATGGCCTCACAGACTGGGTTGGGGAAAGGCTGCGCATGCGCTCCACTCCTCATTGTGACGTCCCACTGGGGGCGGGGCAACACCGCGCGTGCGCAGATCTTTGCAGCAATTCAGCATTCAAACATCAATGGGAACTTTCCCCATTTCACCCTCATCAAAGTCCCAAAGAAAGTGAAGAGGGGCTTGGACTGGAGGGAGGGAGGGGCGGGGTAGGGGGAACCTAGAACCCAGAAAGCTGCCCACTTGCCCCATTTAGATGCTCAATTTGCGGTCATTCCCTGCAGGGGGTTTGTTATTATTGTGCCCCTCCTGGTAAAACAATCCGATCGAAAGGGAGAAAGGAGGGAGCCGGTGTGTTTGCTGGGACCTTGCAGAATTCATTTCAGCAGCAAAAGTCCCGGGTTATATTAACCCGAGTGAAACACGATGTCAGTGAGAGGAAAACCGAACAGCCCTTTTCATCTTTTCATTGGAAACAAAGTAGAGCTGGAAGTGGAGCCTCACAGCTCCAGCGACCAGTGTTCAGTTCTGGGTAATGTCTGTGCGCAGTTTGAGTTCTCCCTGCAACTGCGTGTGTTTCCTCGCACAGCCAAAGACTGGAGGGAGGGAGGGAGGGAGGGAGGGGCGGGGTAGGGGGAACCTAGAACCCAGAAAGCTGCCCACTTGCCCCATTTAGATGCTCAATTTGTGGTCATTCCCTGCAGGGGGTTTGTTATTATTGAGCCCCTCCTGGTAAAACAATCCGATAGAAAGAGGGGAGAAAGGAGGGAGCCGGTGTGTTTTCTGGGACCTTGCAGAATTCATTTCAGCAGCAAAAGTCCCGGGTTATATTAACCCGAGTGAAACACACTGTCAGAGAGAGGAAAACCGAACGGCCCTTTTCATCTTTTCATTGGAAACAAAGTAGAGCCGGAAGTGCGGCGAGCAGAGCAGACACACAAGCTCAATGACAGGAGAGCTCGGCCGTCCCTGAGTTTCAGCTCCCAGCTCTTACATTTCCTCATCCACACTGTCTTTACTGTGGATGTTCAGTGGTTCCTTGTCGGATCTGAGGACTGTATCCATTAAACATTCTGAGCCAGGAGATCCACACACTCTCTGTTATCAAGATTTATGGGCAGGAATGTTTCAAAACTTTGTCTATTAAATCATTGTATTATTCACAGAACTAATGAGGCAATCGGTTCATTGTTCAGGCCTTGAACTTGGTTTGGGTAGACTGAAAACTGAGAGGTTCAGCACCTTTCCACTTCTTCACTACTGGCCGTGTTGCCTCATGGATAAAGCGTCTGACTTCGGTGTACTTAACGAGGTTATCAGAAGATTGTAGGTTCGATTCATACTACAGTCATTTTGGTCGATCAGTGTTCAGCACCGCAGCCTCACATCTCCAGCGACCCGTGTTCAGTTCTGGCTTATGTCTGTGCGCAGTTTGAGTTCTCCCTGTGACTGCGTGGGTTTCCTCGCACAGCCAAAGACTTGCAGATTGATTGGTAAATTGACCATTGTGAATTGCCCCTAGTGGAGGTAGGTGGTGGGGGATGTGGTCGGGAATATGGGAATAATGTTGGATTAGTCTAAATGGGTGGTTGTTGGTTGGCAGAGACTTGGTGGGCCGAAGGGCCTGTTTCAGTGCTGCATCTATTAATAAATAACTGATTTTTTTGATGAAATAACAGAAAAGGTTGATGAAGGGAAAGCAATGGATGTTGTCTGGATGGATTTTAAGAAAGCGTTTGACAAACTACCACATAAAAGGCTGGGTAACAAAACTGAGGCTCCTGGAATAGGAGGGTCAGTATCTGCTTAGATTAAAAAATGTATGAAATATCAAGAAAAGAGAGTTGTGGTATTTGGTTATTTTTCAGAATGGAAGATGGTGAACAGTGATGTCCACAAGTGTCAGTGTCAGGACCACCATATATATAAATGACTTGAATATTGGAATCACAGAATTGTTACTGCACAGAAGGAGGCCATTTGGCCCATCGTATCTGCACTGACTCTCCAAATGAGCAATTCACCTCATGTCACTTCCCCGTCTTCTCCCCATAATCCTGCACATTCTTCCTTTTCAGATAACAGTCTAATTCCCCTTTGAATTCTTCAATTAAACCTGCCTCCATCACATTATCAGGCAGTTCATACTTTAACCACTCGCTGTGTGAAAAAGTTTTTCCTCATGTCGCTTTTGCTTCTTTTACCAATTACTTTAAATCTGTGCCCTCTCATTCCCGATCCTTTCACAAGTGGGAACAGTTTCTCCCTATCCACTCTGTCCACACCCCTCATAATTTTGAATACCACTATGAAATCTCCTCTTAGCCTTCTTTTCTCTCAGGAAAACAGTCCTAACTTCTCCAATCTATCTTCATAACTGAAATTCCTCATCCCTGGAACCATTCTCATGAATCTTTTCCATAATCTCTCCAATGCCTTCACATCTTTCCTAAAGTGTGGCACCCAGAACTGGACTCAGTACTTCAGCTGAGGCTAGTGTCTTATACAAGTTCAACATGACCTCCTTGTTCTTGTACTCTATGCCTCTATTACTAAAGCCGCGGATACTGTATGCTTTATTAAACGCTCTCTCAAGCAATGACTTATACCCCCAGGTCCCTCTGCTCCTGCACCCCATTTAGAATTGTACCCTTTATTCTATATTGTCACTCCATGTTCTTCTGACCAAAATGAATCAATTCACATTTCTCTGCATTGAACTTCACCTGTCATCTGTCCTCCCATCCCACCAACTTGTCTGTGTCCTTTTGAAGTTCTACACTATCATCCTTACAGTTCACAATGCTTCCAATTTTCGTATCATCCATAAACTTTGAAATTCTGCCCTGTACACCAAGGTCTCGGTCATTAATATATATCAGGAAAGGCAAGGGTCCCAACACTGACTCCTGGGGAACTCCACTACAAACCTTCCTCCAGCCCGAAGAACATCCATTGCTCACTACTCTTTGTTTCCTGTCACTCAGCCAATTCCATATCCATGTTACTACTGTCCCTTTTATTCCATGAGTTATAACTTTGCTCACAAGTCTGTTGTGTTGCATTGTGTCAAACTCCTTTTGAAAGTCAATAAAAGCAAAATACTGCAGATGCTAGAAATCTGAAATATAAACAAAAAGTGCTGGAAAAACTCAGCAGGTCTGGCAGCATCTGTGGAGAGAGAAACAGAGTTAATGTTTCAGGTCAGTGACCATTCAGATGCTGCCAGACCTTTTGAAAGTCCATGTACACCACATCAACAGCATTGCCCTCATCAACCCTCTCTGTTACCTCATCAAACAACTCCAGCAGGACAGTTAAACATGATTTTCCCTTAAGAAATCCATGCTGGCTTTCCTGAATTAACCCACATTTGTCCATGGGACTATTAATTTTGTCCCGAATTATTCTTTCGAGAAGTTTTCCCACCACCGAAATAGAACTGACTGGGGAGTGAGACGAGGTGAGTTGCTTTAGCAGATAGCCAGCATGGGTTCGTCAGGCCGAATGGCCTCCTTCTGTGCTTTCGCCATTCTATGATTGTATGATTCCAGCAACAACTGTTGGTGGAGAGGCAGTGATGCAGGAATGGGTTGACAGAAAGGGGAAAGTCTGGGCTGGTCTGTGTTTGCAGCATTTGCAGCTTGTGTTCGGGTTTGTGAATAAAGGTAATTTGGAAGCTGTGTTCCAAATTGAAGTGTTTACTGGAAGGAAGAAATTGATGTAAACAAAGAGTAAAACGTGTTAAGATGAAGCGTGGTGTGATTGTGGATAGCAGTAAATATTGTGTTGGTGAATTATTTCTGTTAATAAACATCCACTGCACCCTCTGCTGCAGGCTGCTGTTTATATCCAGCTGTGTATTAGTGCTGTGTGTTAGCGAGATAAATGTTTGTTTCAACGCTGTTTATAAAGCAATAGCATTGCACTCAAACAGTCCCAGACACAGCAACACAAGTACAAAAGCAAAATACTGCGGATGCTGGAAATCTGAAACATAAACAGAAAATGCTTGAAATAGTCAGCAGGTCTGGCAGCATCTGTGGAGAGAGAACAAAGTTAATGTGAGCTAAGGAAACAGACCTGAACTCTTAACTGTTTCTCTCTGCACAGATGCTGCCAGACCTACTGAGCATTTCCAGCATTTTCTGTTTTTATTACAGCAACACCTTTGATCAGCAGTAGCGGTGATAGTGCGAGCCAGGGGGCAGCTGGGAAGGTACGTTTCACTATTAAGTACTTACCTGGCGATTCGGCGGACGCGGACACGGGGACTGCTGGGTAAGTGAACTTATATATTCGGGCAGTGGCTACACCCCAAACACTACACGTGTAGTGTCTCCCACCCATCCTCCTCCTCCAACCAAAAAAATGGACTCTTGTGTGGAGGGTTTGGTAAGGTAAGGTTTTCCTTTATATTTTTTTATTCTCTGTTGTCAATTTAGAGCAGAGGGGATGGAAGCTAGGGCAGTTGCATGCTCCTCTTGCAGGATGTGGGAGGTAAGTGTCACCACTTGTGTCCCTGCTGACTTCACCTGTGAGAAGTGCACCCAACTCCAGCTCCTCGCAGACCGCGTGAGGGAACTGGAGCTGGGGCTGGATGAACTTCGGATCATGCGGGAGGCAGAGGGGATGATAAAGAGCAGTTATAGGGAAGTACTGACACCGAAGTCGCAGGATAAAGGTAGCTGGGTGACCGTAAGGGGTGGGAAAGGGAATAGGCGCACAGTGCAGGGAGCCCCTGTGGTTGGCGGGGGGGGGGCCTACCAGGGGAAAGCCACAGTGGCCAGGTCTCTGGCACTGAGCCTGGCTCTGCGGCTCAGAAGGGAAGGGTGGAGAATAGGAGAGTGATAGTGATAGGAGATTCAATGGTTAGAGGAACAGACAGGAGATTCTGTGGTCGCGAACGAGACTCCCGGATGGTATGTTGCCTCCCGGGTGCCAGGGTTAGGGATATCTCGGATCGAGTCTACAGGATTCTTAAGGGGGAGGGGGAGCAGCCAGAAGTCGTGGTACATATCGGTACCAATGACATAGCTCAGAAATGGGATGAGGACCTGGAAAGCAAATATAGGAGTTCGGTTGGAAGGTAAAAGGCAGGATGAGCAGAGTAGTAATCTCAGGATTGATACCGGTGCCACGTGCTAGTGAGGCTAGAAACAGAGAGCGAGTGCAGCTGAACACGTGGCTACAGAGCTGGTGTAGGAGGGAGGGCTTCAGTTATGTGGATCATTGGGATACCTTCTGGGGAAGGTGGGACCTGTACAAGAAGGACTGGTTGCATCTGAACAGGAGGGGCAGCAATATCCTGGGCGGGAGGTTTGCTAGAGCTCTTTGGGAGGGTTTAAACTAGTTTGGCAGGGGGATGGGAACCGGAGCTATGGATCAGTGGATGGGGTAGCTGTTGATCAGGCAGATACTGAGTGCAGAGAGTCTGTGAGGAAGGTTAGACAGTTGGCAGGGCAAAGTTGCAGCCAGTATGATGGGTTGAAGTGTGTCTATTTTAATGCAAGAAGTGTCAGGAATAAGGGTGATGAACTTAGAGCAAGGATCAGTACTTCGAGCTGCGATGTTGTGGCCATTACGGACACTTGGAGATCACAGGGGCAGGAATGGATGTTGGATGTTCCCGGGTTTAGATGTTTCAAAAGGAATAGGGAGGGAGGTAAAAGAAGTGGGGGAGTTGCATTGTTAATCAGGGATAGTATCACAGCTGCAGAAAGGGAGGTCATCGACGATGGTTTGTCTACTGAGTCATTATGGGTAGAAGTCAGAAACAGGAAAGGAGCAGTCACTTTATTGGGATTTTCTATTGACCCCCTAATAGCAACAGAGACACGGAGGAACAGATTGGGAGGCAGATTTTGGAAAGGTGCAGAAGTTGCAGGGTTGTTGTCATGGGTGACTTCAACTTCCCGAATATTGATTGGAACCTCCTTCGTGCAAATAGTTTGGATGGAGCAGTTTTTGTCAGGTGTGTCCAGGAAGGTTTCCTGACTCAATATGTAGATTTTTTTTTTTTATTATTTCCAAAATATACTTTATTCATAAAAATCTGTAAAAATTACATTGCCTAACAGTTTCCAAACAGCACCAAAAAATACAAACATTGCAAGGTAGATCAGTTTCCTTCAATACTGTCATGAGTTTCTTCCCAACCCTTCCGGCCTGACTCAATCTGTAGATTTTTTTTTTTCCAAAATATACTTTATTCATAAAAATCTGTAAAAATTACATTGCCAAACAGTTTCCAAACAGCACGAAAAAATACAAACATTGCAAAAGAGATCAGTTTCTTTCAATAATGTCATGAGTTTCTTCCCAACCCTTCCGTTTCACAATTGTCATGTCAATTACAGTTTTACATTTACAGCAATTGAGAATATTAACGATACAGTTCGAGGGGCTTCCCATGGTTCCAACCCCTCAGTCCAGCTTGGTGGGGGAACCTTACACTGTGGTCTTTCCCCATTGAGCCTTTGCTGCGGCTGCCCCAAGCTTTAGTGCGTCCCTCAGCACGTAGTCCTGGACCTTGGAATGTGCCAGTCTGCAACATTCGGTGGTGGACAACTCTTTGCGCTGGAAGACCAGCAAGTTTCGGGCAGACCAAAGGGCGTCTTTCACCGAATTGATAGTCCTCCAGCAGCAGTTGATGTTTGTCTCGGTGTGCGTCCCTGGGAACAGCCCGTAGAGCACAGACTCCTGTGTTACAGAGCTGCTTGGGATGAACCTTGACAAAAACCACTGCATCTCTTTCCACACCTGCTTTGCAAAGGCACATTCCAGGAGGAAGTGGGCGACCGTCTCTTCCCCACCACAGCCAACGCGGGGGCACTGTGCGGAGGGAGCGAGACTTCGGGTGTGCATGAAGGATCTGACGGGGAGGGCCCTTCTCACCACCAGCTAAGCTATGTCTTGGTGCTTGTTTGAAAGTTCTGGTGATGAGGCATTCCGCCAAATGACTTTGACGGTCTGCTCGGGGAACCATCCGACAGGATCCTCCGTTACCTTTTCCCGTAGGGCCTTGAGGACATTCCGTGCAGACCACTGCCCGATGGACCGGTGGTCAAAGGTGTTTTTCCGCAGAAACTGCTCCACGAAGGATAAGCCGACTAGAGGGGAGGCGATGTTGGATTTGGTGCTTGGCAACGAACCAGGCCAGGTGGCAGATCTCTCGGCGGGAGAACATTTTGGTGATAGTGATCACAACTCCCGGACCTTTACTATAGTCATGGAGAGGGACAGGAGCAGACGGGATGGGAAAATATTTAATTGGGGGAGGGGAAATTACAATGCTATTATTCAGGAACTGGGGTGCATAAATTAGGAACAGATGTTCTCAGGGAAATGCACGGCAGAAATGTGGAGGTTGTTTCGGGAGCACTTGCTGCGACTGCTGGATAGGTTTGTCCTGATGAGGCACGGAAGGGATGGTAGGGTGAAGGAACCTTGGATGACAAGAAATGTGGAACAGCTAGTCAAGAGGAAGAAGGAAGCTTACTTAAGGTTGAGGAAGCAAGGATCAGACAGGGCTCCAGAGGGTTACAAGGTAGCCAGGAAGGAACTGAAGAATGGACTTAGGAGAGCTAGAAGGGGACATGAAAAAGTCTTGGCGGGTCGGATTAAGGAAAATCCCAATGCGTTCTCCAATTATGTGAGGAACAAGAGGATGGCCAGAGTGAGGGTAGGGCCGATCAGGGATAGTGGAGGGAACTTGTGCCTGGAGTCGGAGGAGGTAGGGGAGGTCCTAAATGAATACTTTGCTTCAGTATTCACTAGTGAGAGGGACCTGGTCGTTTGTGAGGACAGCGTGAAACAGGCTGATATGCTCGAACAGGTTGATGTTAAGAGGGAGGATGTGCTGGAAATTTTGAAAGACATGAGGACAGATAAGTCCCTGAGGCCAGACGGGATATACCCAAGGATATTAAGGGAAGTGAGGGAAGAGATTGCCGCGCCTTTGGCGATGATCTTTGCGTCCTCACTGTCCACTGGAGTAGTACCAGATGATTGGAGGGTGGCAAATGTTATTCCCGAGTTCAAGAAAGGGAATAGGGATAACCCTGGGAATTATAGACCAGTCAGTCTTATGTCGGTAGTGGGCAAATTATTGGAGAGGATTCTGAGAGACAGGATTTATGATTAGTTGGAAAAGCATAGTTTGATTAGAGACAGTCAGCATGGCTTTGTGAGGAGCAGGTCATGCCTCACAAGCCTTATTGAATTCTTTGAAGATGTGACAAAACACACTGATGAAGGAAGAGCAGTGGATGTGGTGTATATGGATTTCAGCAAGGCGTTTGATAAGGTTCCCCATGGTAGGCTCATTCAGAAAGTAAGGAGGCATGGGATACAGGGAAAGTTGGCTGTCTGGATACAGAATTGGCTGGCCCATAGAAGACAGAGGGTGGTAGTAGATGGAAAGTATTCAGCCTGGAGCTCGGTGACCAGTGGTGTTCCGCAGGGATCTGTTCTGGGACCTCTGCTCTTTGTGATTTTTATAAATGACTTGGATGAGGAAGTGGAAGTCTGGGTTAGCAAGTTTGCCGATGACACGAAGGTTGCTGGAGTTGTGGATAGTGTGGAAGGCTGTTGTAGGTTGCAACGGGACATTGACAGGATGCAGAGCTGGGCTGAGAAGTGGCAGATGGAGTTCATCCTGGAAAAGTGTGAAGTGATTCATTTTGGAAGGTCGAATTTGAATGCAGAATACAGGCTGAAAGACAGGATTCTTGGTAGTGTGGAGGAACAGAGGGATCTTGGGGTCCATGTCCAAAGATAGCTCAAAGTTTCCACCCAAGTTGATAGGGTTGTTAAGAAGGCGTATGGTGTGTTGGCTTTCATTAACAGGGGGATTGAGTTTAAGAGCCACGAGGTTATGCTGCAGCTCTATAAAGCCCTGGTGAGACCACACTTGGAATATTGTGTTCAGTTCTGGTCGTCTCATTATAGGAAGGATGTGGAAGCTTTAGAGAGGGTGCAGAGGAGATTTATCAGGATGCTGCCTGGACTGGAGGGCATGTCTTACGAAGAAAGGTTGAGGGTGCTAGGGCTTTTCCCATTGGAACGAAGAAGGATGAGAGGTGACTTGATAGAGGGGTACAAGATGATGAGAGGCATAGATAGAGTGGATAGCCAGAGACTTTTTCCCAGGGTGGAAAGGGCTATCACCAGGGGGCATAATTTTAAGGTGATGGAGGAAGGTTTCGGGGAGATGTCAGAGGTCGGTTCTTTACACATAGAGTGGTGGGTGCGTGGAATGCACTGCCAGCGGTGGTAGTAGAAGCAGATACATTAGGGACATTTAAGCGTCTCTTGGATAGGTAAATGGATGATAGTAGAATGAAGGGTATGTAGGTAGTTTTGATCTTCGAGTAGGTTAAAGGTTCGGCACAACATCGTGGGCCGAAGGGCCTGTACTGTGCTGTACTGTTCTATGTTCTATAACACAGGTGTTGGGAGGCTCAGCTTGGCTACTCAATGTTACAAGGACGCTGAGTAACGCCATCGACAACGGGACAGAGAAAAAAACACACAGAAAACTAATAGACTGTGAGGAAGCAAAAGTGAGGAACAGAGAGAGAGAGACAGACAACGAAACTGAGATGGAGAAACAAGGCATTTGTATGATTGTGTTCTCCTTGTTGTGTAACGGTATTTCCTGTTGTGTAAATATGTTTTCTGTTGTGTAAAGATGTACCCTGTTGTTGTGTAAAGGTTTCCCCTGTTATTGTTTTATTTTCTGTTCCTGACCGTCTCCTCACTGTGACCATTTGTCCTGGTTTTATTGTGGCCAACATCACCATCTGGTGGTGGAGAGGAGGCTCTGCAGGAAGGGGTTGACAAAGTGGGAGAGACTCGGCTGGTCCGTGTTTGCAGTTTGTCTTCGTGTGAGCACAAGTGATTTGTTACTGATTGATGTGTTCACTAGAAGGAAAAAGCTGATTGCAATCGAGTGCATCTTGTTATTATGGGGAACCACTTGATGTTGTGAAAGTGAACTGTTTGTGTTACTACCAAGCATAAATAGCAGAGAATGGTTTCAATCCATCGACCTCTGGGTTATGGGCCCAACACACTTCCGCTGCGCCACTCTGCTAACTGCTGTTTTCAATTTTAGCTGCCTGTTAGTGAAATATGTTCATTTCCCCAATGTTTTTATAAAAATAGGATTGGAGTCGGATTTCTCAAGAATCTCAGCAGCACACGTGCTGACGGACTCACCCTCACTGCACAATGACACAAGGACACAGAGTAACAGCACCGACAATGAGGCAGGCAGAGAAAGACACACAGAAAACCAGGAAGACATTATCAGGACCCAGAAAGGAACAGACAGAGAAAGACACACAGAAAACCAGGAAGATATCATCAGGACCCAGAAATGAACAGACAGAAAAAGGTACTGAGCAAACCAGCAAGAGACAGTGAAATAAAAGCAAAATACTGCGGATGCTGGAAATCGGAAATAAAAACAAGAAATGCTGGAACCACTCAGCAGGGCTGGCAGCATCTGTGGAAAGAGAAGCAGAGTTAACGTTTTGGGTCAGTGACCCTTCATCGGAACGAAGAGTTAACGTTTCGGGTCAGTGACCCGAAACGTTAACTCTGCTTCTCTTTCCACAGATGCTGCCAGGCCTGCTGAGTGGTTCCAGCATTTCTTGTTTTTATTATAAGTGACAGCGAGAGACTGATGAACACCACTTGGAGGGAGCTCTGAGGGTGGCAAGGGTCTAGAATGCAGTCTGGCTGGGGGATTTCAATGTCGATCACCATGAGTGGCTCGGTAGCACCACTACTGACCATGCTGGCCGAGTCCTAACGGACAAAGCTGCTCGATTGGGTCTGCAGTAGGTGGTGAGGGAACTAACAAGAGGGAAAAACATACTTGACCTCATCCTCACCAATCTGCCTGCCGCAGTTGCATCTGTCCATGACAGTATTGGCAGGAGTGACCACTGCACAGTCCTTGTGGAGATGAAGTCCTGTCTTCACATTGAGGATACCCTCTATCGTGTTGTGTGCCACTGCCACTGTGCTAAATGGGATAGATTTTGAACAGATCTAGCAATGTATAACTGGGCATCCATGAGGTGCTGTGGACCATTAGCAGCAGCAGAATTGTAGTCAACCACATTCTATAACCTCATGGCCCGGCATATTCCCCCACTCTAACATTACCAACAAGCTGGGGACCAACCCCAATTCAATGAAGAGTGCAGGAGGGCATGCCAGGAGTAGCACCAGGCATACCTTGAAATGAGGCATTAGCCTGATGAAGCTACAGCCCAGGACTACTTTCATGCCAAACAGCAGAAGCAGCATGTAATAGACAGGGCTAAGTGATCCCACAACCAACGGATCAGATCTACACCCTGCCACATCCAATGATGAATGGTGGTGGACAATTACACAACCAACAGGAGGAGGTGGATCCACAAATATCCCCAACCTCAATGATGGGGGAGCCCAGCACATCAGTGCAAAAGATAAGGATGGAGAATTTGAAACAATCTGCAGCCAGAAGTGCTGGGTTGATGATCCATCTCGGCCTCCTTCTGAAGTCCCCAGCATCACAGATGCCAGTCTTCAGCCAATTCGATTCACTCAACGTGATATCAAGAAACGACTGAAGGCACTGGATACAGCAAAGGCTATGGGCCCTGACAATATTCCGGCAATAGTACTGAAGACCTGTGCTCCAGAACTTGCCGCGCCCCTAGCCAAGCTGTTCCAGTACAGCTACAACACTGGCATCTACTCTGCAATGTGGAAAATTGCCCAGGTATGTCCTGTACACAAAAAGCAGGACAAATCCAACCCAGCCAATTGCTGCCGCATCACTCTCCTCTCAATCATCAGTTTAGTGATGGAAGATGTCATCGACAGTGCTATCAAGTGGCACTTGCTTTGCAATAACCTGTTCAGTGACGCTCAGTTGGGTTCCGCCAGGGCCATTCAGCTCCTGACCTCATTACAGCCTTGGTTCAAACAAGGACAAAAGAGCTGAACTCAAGAGGTGAGGTGAGAGTGTCTGCCCTTGACATCAAGGTAGTATTTGACTGAGTATGGCATCAAGGAGCCAGAGCAAAACTGGAGTCAATGGGAATCAAGAGGAAAACTCTCCACTGGTTGGAATCGTACCTAGCACAAAGGAAAATGGTTGTGATTGTTGGAGGTCAATCATCTCAGCTCCAGGACATCACTGCTGGAGTTCCTCAGGGTAGTATCCTCGGCCCAACCTTCTTCACTACTTCATCAGTGACCTTCCTTCAATCATAAGGCCAGAAGTGGGGATGTTCACTGATGATTGCAAAATTTAGCACCATTCGCGACTCCTCAGATACTGAAGCAGTCCATGTAGAAATGCAGCAAGACCTGGACAATATCCAGGCTTGGGCTGATAAGTGGCAAGTAACATTCGCGCCACACAAGTGCCAGGCTATGACCATCTCGAACAAGAGAGAATCTAACGATCTCCCATTGACACTCAACGGCATTACGATCGCTGAATCCCCCACTATCAACTTCCTGGGGGTTCCCATTGACCAGAAACTGAACTGGAGTAGCCTTATAAATAGTGTGACTACATGAGCTGGTCAGAGGGTAGGAAGCATGCGGTGAGTAACTCACCTCCTGACTCCCCAAGCCTGTCCACCATTTACAAGGCACAAGTCTAGAGTGTGATGGAATACTATCCACTTGCCTGGATGGGTGCAGCTCCAACAACATTCAAGAAGCTCGACACCATCCAGGACAAAGCAACACGCTTGATTGGCACGCCGTCCACAACATTCACTCCCTTCACCACTGACGTACAGTGGCAGCAGTGTGTACCATCTACAAGATGCACTGCAACAATGCACCAAGGCTACTCAGGCAGCACCTTCCAAATCTATATCCTCTACTGCCTAGAAGGACAAGGGCAGCAGATGCATGGGAATACAACCACCTGAAAGTTCTCCTCCAAGCGACACATCATCCTGACTTGGAACTATATCGCCATTCCTTCCTTCACTGTAGCTGGGTAAAAATCCTGGAACTCCCTTCCTAATAGCACTGTGGGTGTACCTACCCCACATGGACTGCAATGGTTCAAGAAGGAAGCTCACCACCACCTTCTCATGGGCAATTAGGGATGGACAATAAATGCTGGCCTGGCTGGCGACGTCCACATCCCATGAAACAAATAATTAAATGCAATAACAGCTCATCTCAATTCTTAGTATTTCTAAATCCCACCAGTCCAACATAAGCTGAACAATTATTGCATGTTGTGATTGACGGTCTGGTCTGTAAACTGCACTGTATCACAGATTGCTGACATTTGCTGACTGGAAGTGAGAACTGCAAAATCGGGACAGTAGTTCACATAGTCTGTCAGTGTGAAAGAATCAGGCAATGTGAGGTAATAGAATTTGTCTGTAAATGTTACACTCATATTGCTTTATATTTTTATATTGAAAATAAAAGTAATCATTTCGTGAAAATAGTGACATGTTGTCCAAACTTTGGAAGCCAGTTGTTTTCGTCTTGCACTCAGCAGGGCAATCCGCAGGAATACCAATTTAAGGGAAAACAACAACTTTCTTCTGTATGAGAATAGAGTGCTGATTGGTTGGCAAGTGAACTCTGATTGGTCGAGGCATTGCCATTCAGAATGCATCAGTTTATGGTAACTGAAAGATAACTGCCCAGCTTTGTTTGAAATTGAAACCAGGCAGCTTGACTCTGATTGGTCAAGGCATTGCCCTGTGGAATGAGCCAGTGAATGGCTGTCACTTATTTTGTTTAGCTGAAACTGGCACAACATGTGTGCATGTTCTTTCTGTCTGCAAAGAACAGGGCCCTGTGTATTAATACATGCAGCTGACAGGACACACCAATGCACCACACTGCAAGCCCTACTGACAGTCTTAAATCGGTTGTCAGTGTAATTCTTAGCACACTGAGAATTATTTAGCAAATGTTGTCCTATTGTGGAATCACATCTCATGTTGGATACTGTGTTTTGAGTTTTGCAAGCACGGGTTGGTTGGGTAGGGCCCATTGCGAACAGCGGAAGGGACATGTTATTTGATACAATCCGCCAGTTTTGGGATGTACGGTCTAGAAACCTAGCATCACACTGGTATTGAAATTCATATATCACGTTACTTATTTGTGTGATATGCAGGATGTCTCTTTTGCTTGACAGCAGCATCCTGTTAGTGGCAAACACCACACTTGTTGCTCCTGCATAGTAACAGCAGGAAACAGCTCGCTTCACCTGTTACTCACATACTGGGGATATATTACCCTTCCAGGGTAATTTGAGGGAGACTGGGCACTTTTCAGGGCTCAAAATGACGTGCTTCAGCCCGTTTATAAGTTTGTGCGATATACAGTGAGAAATGATCTGATCAGTGTAGCCATTGTAATGCAGGATGTCTTTGATTCGCCCTATTTCAGCATCAAGCTTGCATGGTGAGCAAATGGCTCAGCCCTATTTATGAGGTTGTCGATAAGACCAATCTTATAGCGCGTGGAACTGTAATAATCCCAACGCGTGTATTGACCAGTGAAGGTAGGTTTGCGGTAGACCGTGGTAGAAAACCCCTTAGCAGATTTCTCAACTAGTACATCAAGGAAAGGGAGCTCATTTGACAGCTCCATTCCAAAGGTGAATTTGAGTGTAGGATGGAGCCCATGAAGACGTGCAAGGAAATTATTTCATGCAGCTGCGGATTCAAATTTAGCAAACGTATCATCTACATATTGGAAATATGCAAGAGGTCGGAGGTTAGGTGTCATTCCCTTAAAAACAGGTTTGTCATGGAATCCAACAAAGATGTTTGTGAGAGCTGTGCCTAGAGGGGATTCCATGGCAACACCAGCGATACATGGTGTCAATAAAACTGAACCCAACTGTGCAAGTTGCCGAGTTCATAAGTTCAATGAATACGGATTCACGCAATGGTGACGGGTCTAGATCACCATGATATAGCACTGCAGTGCAAATATCTATGGCTTCCTGAAGTGGTACATTGGTGAATAGGCTAGCAATGTCAAATGAACACATGGACACGACATTGCTATCGATATGCAAGTCCTGTATGGTCTTCGCAAATGTGAAGGAATCCTTCACCGTGTTTGTGGAGAACTTGCTCAAAAACTGGTTGTAACAATTTGCCCAATCATTTGGCAAATTCATTTCAGGATACTATTTACATTACTTCAAATAAAGAAAACACAACGACACAAAGAATTGAGCACAACGCTGAAAGTTTCACAGCAAATAGTCAAATGGGAAATGGATGAAATACAGAAAGAAAAAGCCTAAAATACTGAAAACACTCAGCCAGTCCGGAAACAACTGTGGAGAAGAGAAGCTCGGGTTAATGGTCCAGTTCTGTGACCCTTCTATAGACCTGAAACATTGCTCCTCCCTTCCTCTCTCCACAGATACTGCTGGAACTGCTGAGTGTTTCCAGAATCTTCTGTTATTATTCAGATTTCCAGTGTGTGCAGTATTTCTCTTTTTGAAAATAAAATATTCCCTGAGAGGAATGGAACTTAACATAAAAAATAGGAGTGGGCCATTCGGCCCATCGAAATAGCTCTGCCATTCAATAAGATTTCCTACATCAACTCCAGCTGACCACACTAGCACAGATCCGTTGATTCCCTTAGTATCCAAAAACCTATCGATCTCTCTCTTGGATAAACCCAACGATCATCCACATCTCTAGAGTCACAGAGAAATACAGCACTGAAAAAGGCCCTTCGGCCCACCGAGTCAGCGCCGACCAACAACCACCCATTTATACTAATCCTACACTAATCCCATATTCCTACCACATCCCCACCGACCCGATATTTCCCTCCCACCTACCTAAACCAGGGACAATTTATCATGGCCAATTTACCTATCAACAAGTCTTTTGGCTTGTGGGAAGAAACCGGAGCACCTGGAGAAAACCCACACAGACACAGGGAGAACTTGCAAACTCCACCGAGGCAGTACCCAGAATTGAACCCGGGTTGCTGGAGCTGTGAGGCTGCGGTGCTAACTACTGCGCCACTGTGCCGCCCATAATGTGTGATCTCACCAAGGCTCTGTCTAATTGCAGTCAAACTTCTTTATTCTTATAAAAACTCTTCACAATGTTGAACACAACTATTAACTGCCATTCTGCTCCAAGAACAAGGACCCCAGCTTCACACACCCCAGACCCCTATTCTTTCCACATTAGCTGAATTCCTGCATTTCTGATACCATTCCAGTAAATCTCCTCTGCACCCTCTCTGAGGCCTTGACATTCCTGCTAAAGTGTGGAGCATGGAATTAGACACAACGCTCTAACTGAGGCCTATAACCAGTGAGATTTATAAAGGTCCAGCGTAAATTCCTTGTCTGTGTCCCGTACTCCCATTTCTGGTTTCTGACTCAATGTCGGCTCTGAGCTGTTGAAACTGCCTGAAAAAATATTTCCACCCAACAAAGCGCTCGGAATGTGAGAAGGGACAAAGTGAGTGACCAAGTACATCAACTCCAAGTAAAACTCCACCGTGTAGTGAAAACACTCGAAACACAACGGCTCTTTTAAGAGCCACCCACAATCGCTCTGAAAAAACTGCACCAACATCTCTCTAGAATTGGTTTATTTCATTGGTTTTAATGCTCAGTAACTCTCTGGAACTTTCTCACTGTCTTTGTGTTTTCTGTTTCAATCTGGTATGGAGTGTCTGGGAAGATGAGTTTCACTGCCTGGGAGGAGCTTTGTGGTTTTCCTGCAGAAACACAAAACAAAGTCTCTTTTCAGAGTCACCCACCGCCTCATCGGGACAGCAGTGACATGGGAACGGGAGCTGGGGTGTGTTTTATGCCGAAAATATCAGTTAATGATTTATGTTGTGCTCTCGTTAGATTCCAATCTCTGAATCGAGCCTTTCCACCGCACCAGGGTTATGGGGAGAGTTTTCATCGTTTCTTTTCTAAACGTACAGACGATGTTATAAAGTTGCTGATTTATCCAGATGGTGGATTCTCCCCTCACAGTGAAAAGTAACATCACACCTTCACATCTGCCCATTGTTTTATAATTGAATAATTAGTCAAATGGTATTATTTGTGATGTTATTTCCCCCGAGACGGTGTTTCCTGCAGTGAAACTGATCAGTTTCAGCTCAGTCATTCAGGGACCTGGAATTCCTGCAGTTTGAACCCGCTGTCACCCCAGCCCACTTCTGATTGGTCACCCTCTTCTGATAAAGTCAGTGACAGCACATGAGAAGGCCATTCGCCCCATTAAGTCCATGTCGGGTTTCCAATCTGTTCAGTCCCCGACTCAATCCCCAAATCCCTTTGGGTCAAAATGACCATGGCAGGACTCGAACCTGCAATCTTCTGATAACATCATAAAATGCACCGAATTCAGACGCCTTATCCATTAGGCCACACAGCCATTAGCTTACATGAATGATTCAATCAGAGAATCTCGAAGCACAAAATACAAAAAATCATTGGTTGAACCTGTCAACCTGGCAGAATATTTGAATTTGTGAAAGCTGCCAATTTCACTGTGGAAAAGAAGTGATCGACTGGAAAAGTACATAAAAATCTATTTTCCCGTCGCGGTTTAAATAAACTTTTAAAACACAATTTTGCTTTTACCGACTCAAATTGATGGTGCTACTTTATGAACAGCTTTATTTTGCCAATTTTTGTCAACTTCTCATCCGTAACTGACAGTAAAAGACTCCGTTCAGCAATCTTTCACGCGACAAATAACTCAAACTCGGTGTGGAAGTAATAAATTACAGACTATTGGTAATTCCCCTTCACACAGGCTTCAGGGGGACAGTGAGAAGACACTGAAATAGTTGCTTCATCCTTTTAAAAGTTTACCATTCTGTCCTGTTACTGACATGTTAGAATCAGATTTGTATTTAACAAGATATTTCTGTGAAAACAAAATCCTCAACAGACCAGCTGGGAATCTGGGAATCACTGTAGTAAAATAAAAGGCTTTTGATTGAGAAGACGGGACCGTCTCACCAGCAGCCTGGTTACATTCCCCTCACATCCTTACACAGTGAGCAGCTCTTTCCCTCGAGAAATAGGCAGCAGCAGTTGGAAGTTCAGTAAAAGGATCGGTTCATTGAGACAAGTTTCTGACTGACAGGTGGTGCTGAATATTAATACAAGAAGGCCCTGGAATGGGAAACACGTGTCCAGAGTGGGGTCTGAAATCAGGACAGGGAAATGGCCAGCACTGACACAGATAATTTCATTATTACATTGATATCTGACTGTCTATAAGGAGAAGCGAGTTAAACACATGATGGTGAAAGGAATGGAAGATGACGCTGGTTGTTCTAGATGAAGAGGGATAGACAGAGGTGTGGGTACAGCAGACTTCAGACAGTAATCAGCCCTTTCAGATACTGTGGGTGGATCTGAAAAGAGCCTTTGGGATAGGGAAAAAAGCTCTTTGTTTAAAAACCCTCAAATAGCTACCTTGTAATTGGTCAGGTTACTAATGTTTTAGTTAGTGTAATTTATGAATAATTACTAATTAGAAAGTGCTGTTTGGACAGAGTGTAAAGCTGTGAGTTGATGTGTGAGGGACTTCACTGACTGGGGGAAGGAGGTGCTCTTTGGTCTCTTCTGCCTTTTCAGCCTCCATGGTACAGGGGAAGATGCTGATCGGTGAGTAGCTGGTAAATTATTCAACTTATTACACTTATTACACGAGCAATAATGAATTTGTAAAGCTACGTAATGGCAGGGCAGCTCGAAAAGTAAAAGTTCTAAATTGGGGGAAGGCAAAGTTTACAAAACTGAGAGGTGATTTGGTGGATGTGGACTGGATACAACTACTTGAATGAAACCCAAGGATGTTTTATCAGTCCATGAAGAGCGAGAGGATAACTAAGGAAAGGGTATGGCTTATCAGAGATGTACAAGGGAACTTCTGTGTGGATCCAGAAGATGTGGGCGGGGTTCTTAATGAGTTTTTTGTCTCTGCCTTCACAAAGGAGAGGGATGATGCAGACATTGTAGTAAAAGAAGAGGAGTGTGAAATATTAGATACGATAAGCATAATGAAAGTGGAAGTACTAGAGGGTCTGACATCCTTGAAAATGAATAAATCACCAGGGCCAGATGGTTTGCATCTGAGGTTGTTAAAGGAAGCCAGGGAGTAAATAGTGGATGCGCTGAGGATCATCTTCAAATCCTCACTGGATATGGGGGAGGTGCCGGAGGATTGGAGGTCTGCGAACGTTGTACTATTGTTTTAAAAGGATGTGGTAAGTCTGACCTCGGTGGTGGGTAAATTATTCGAATCAATTCTGAGGGACAGGATAAACTACCACTTGGAAAGACATGGATTAATCAGGGATAGTCAGCATGGATTTGTTAAGGGAAGGTCATGTCTCACTAACTTTATTGAGTTTTTTGAGGAAGTAACAAGGAACATTGATGAGGATAGTGCGGTGGATGTGGTTTACATGGATTTTAGTAAGGCATTTGATAAGGTCCGACATGGCAGTCTGGTCAATAAAATGAAAGCCCATGGGATATAGGGGAATGTGGCAGGTTGGATCCAAAATTGACTCAGTGACAGGAAACAAAGGATAGTAGTCAACGGATGTTTTTGCGAATGGAAAGCAGTTTTCAGTGGCGTTCCACAGGGCTCAGTGTTGGGTCCCTTGCTGTTTGTGGTGTATATTACCACACGGGCAGCACAGTGGCGCAGCGGTTAGCACCGCAGCCTCACAGCTCCAGCGACCCGGGTTCAATTCTGGGTACTGCCTGTGTGGAGTATGCAAGTTCTCCCTGTGTCTGTGTGGGTTTCCTCTGGGTGCTCCAGTTTCCTCCCACATGCCAAAGACTTGCTGGTTGATAGGTTAATTGGCCATTATAAATTGTCCCTAGGTAGGGAAATAGAGGGAAAAGTGGGGATGTGGTAGGAATATGGAATTAGTGTAGGATTAGTATAACACGGATGGTTGATGGTCGGCACAGACTCGGTGGGCCGAAGGGCCTGTTTCAGTGCTGTATCACTTCAAAAAAAAATAATAACTATTTGGAATTAAATGTGGGAGGTATGATTGGGAAATTTGCTGATGACACAAAAATTGGCCGTGTAATTGATAGTGAGGAGGATGGCTGCAGACTGAAGAATGATATGAATGGATTAATTGAGTGGGCGGAAAAGTGGCAAATGGAATTCAATCTGGAGAAGTGTGAGGTAATGCATTTGGGGAGGGCAAACAAAGCAATGGAATACACAATAAACGGGAAGATATTGAGATGGGTAGAAGAAGTGAGAGACTTTGGAGTGCATGTCCACAGGTCCCTGAAAGTGACAGGATAGGTAGATAGAGTGGTGAAGAAGGCATATGGAATGCTTTCCTTTCTTGGTCGACAAAAGCAGGGATGTGATGCGAGAACTGTTTAAAACGGTGGTTTGGCCACAGCTGGAGTATTGCGTACAGTTCTGGTCATCACATTACAGAAAGGACATAATTGCTGTGGAGAGAGTACAGAGGAGATTTACAAGAATGATACTGTGGGTGGCTATGAAAAGAACCTTTGGGTATTTGATAAAATCCTGGCAGATTGCCTTGGTTTTTGTGCCCGGAGCGCTGGTTTTCTTGGGCAGCAGAATGCCCTAGATATTAGGCAACACCCAGCCCTGAGTGATGGTCACCCCTCCCAGCAGCTTGGTGAGCTCCTCGTCATTCTGGACAGCCAGCTGTAGGTGTCTGAGGATGTTGCGGGTCTTCCTGTTGTCCTGGGCCGCGTTACTGGCCAACTCGAGGATTTCAGCGGTCAGATACTCCAGCACAGCAGCCAGATAGACCGGGGCTCCGGCCCCCACACGCTCAGCATAGTTGCCCTTTCTCAGGAGCCTGTGAACACGGCCCACCGGGAACTGCAGTCCAGCCCGGGAGGAGCGAGACTTGGCCTTGGACCGAGCTTTCCCGCCGGTCTTTCCTCTTCCAGACTTTTCTTTTCCAAAAATATACTTGAGGACATTCCGTGCAGACCACTGCCTGATGGATTGGTGGTCAAAGGTGTTTACCACACAAACATTACCACGAACGCACAGTCCAACTGGATGGAGCGTTCCATGGCAATGTCACCAGATCCATCCTTCACAACACCGGGGTCAGATAGAACCTCAGCACATAGTGACAGTTGGTGTTTGCATACTGGGGCTCTACGCACAGCTTGATGCAGCCACATACTAAGGCGGCCATCAGGTTGAGGGCGACGTTGAGGACATTTTTTCGCCTTTATCCAGAGGTTTGAACATCGTGTCCCTCCAGACCCGGCCCATTTTGCGTCTTCAGATAAAGCGGGAAATGGCTCGGGTGATCGCCACAGCACAGGAGTGG
Source organism: Heterodontus francisci (assembly GCF_036365525.1). Lineage (NCBI taxonomy): Eukaryota > Metazoa > Chordata > Chondrichthyes > Heterodontiformes > Heterodontidae > Heterodontus > Heterodontus francisci. The sequence continues at coordinate 2,063,307 of NW_027142006.1, forward strand.
GGTATGGGCCAGACCTGTGCCACTATCAGCAACAACGTGAGCACCTTGCACCTGATGACCAGGTTCTTACCCATAATAGAGAGAGATCGCTGCTCCCACTTGCTCAGTTTATGTTGTACCCTGGCTACTTGCTCCTCCCAGGTTTTGGTGCACGTCCCGGCCCTAACAAACCATATCCCCAGCACCTTCAGGTAGTCTGACCTGACAGTGAAGGGGACAAAGGATCGGTGAGCCCAGTTTCCAAGGAACATGGCCTCGCTTTTGCCATGGTTAACATTGGCTCTCGAATCCAGTTCGAACTGGTCACAGATGCTCATCAGTCTGTGAATGGACAGCGGATCCGATCAGAATACTGCAACATCATCCATGTACAGGGAGGCTTTGACCTGAGTGACTCCACTGCCTGGGATTGTCACCCCTCTTATGCCCGCATCCTTCCAAATAGACTCAGCAAAGGGTTCGATACAGCAAACACACAAGGCAGGGGAAAGAGGACAGCCCTGTCTGACTCCAGATTTGATTAGAAACTTTCTGATTCCCACCCAATTTTTTGGACTGCACTACTGATGTTTGTGCAGAGCAGTTTGATCCAATTGCAGATTCCCTCCCCAAACCCCATTTTGGAGAGCATATCCATCATGTATGTGTGCGATATCCTGTCAAAAGCCTTCTCCTGGTCCAGGCTGATGAGGCAGGTGTCCACCCTCCTGTCCCGTACATAGGCGATCGTATCCCTGAGTAGCACGACACTATCAGAGATCTTCCTGCTGGGTACAGTACAGGTCTGATCAGGGTGAATCACCAACTCCAGAGCAGTCTTGACTCGACTGGCGATGACTTTGGACAGAATTTTGTAGTCTACATTAAGCAGTGAGATGGGCCGCCAATTTCTGATTTCTGCCCTCTCCCCCTTCTGCTTGTAGATGAGGGTGATGATGCCTTTCCTCATGGATTCTGACATGCTGCCGGCCAGGAGCATACTCTCGTACACTTCCAGCAGGTCTGGGCTGACCCAGTACCACAGGGCCGAATACAACTCAACTGGTAAGCCGTCGCTTCCGGGAGTTTTCTTCGTCTCAAAAGACTTGATGGCCTTTGTCAGCTTGTCCAGAGTTAGCGGTTTGTCCAGATTCTCCTGCATGCTGTCATCTAAGACCTCTGTGATAGATGACAGGAAGGACTGGGAGGCCATGCTGTCCATAGACTTCACGTCTTACAGCCCAGCATTCAAGGATTTGCTAATCCTTAGTATGTCGGAGTGTGAAGTTGTGACCGAGCCATCCTCTTCCTTCAGGCTGCTGATCACAGAGCTCTCTCTGTGTACCTTTTGGAAGAAGAAACGCAAGCACGTCTCATCCTGCTCAATGGAGCAGACTCTGGACCGGAAGATGATCTTGGAGGCCTCCGTGGCAAAGAGCGAGGCCTGCTGGCTCTTCACCTCTTGGAGCACCTCCTTGACCTCGACACCCATCGACTGCAGCCGGAGCAGATTTTGCATTCTTTTCTGGAGTGCGGACATTTCCCTCTGTCTCTCTCACCCTCTGAACACCTTTGGAGATAAAGAACCTCTTGATATTCACCATGATCGCTTCCCACCAGTGCACCGGATACTCAAAGAGGGTCTCACTGTTCTCCAACTTTTTCAATCTCTTTTGAGTTCCACAATGTTCTCTGGGGTTAGCAGTGTAGCATTGAGCTTCCATGTCCCCCTGCTAACCCGCTGGTCAGCCTGTAAGTGACAGTCAACCAGTAAGAGGCAGTGGTCGGAGAAGAATACCGGCTTGACGTCGGTGGATCTGGCCGTGAAAGCAGGGGACACATGCAGGAAGTCAATCCTGGAACGGCAGACCCGTCCAATCTTGACCAGGTGTATCTACGCTGCCCTCTGTCTGCAGGTTTGCTGAAGACATTGTGCAGTTTGGCATTTTTTACTGTTTCATTTAAGAATTTGGGCGTAGAGTCCAGTTTTCTGTCGTCTTTGCCAGATCGTCCAGCTGCATCAATGATGCAGTTGAAGTCACCTCCAAGAATGACCGGCCTGGATGTCGCCAGCAGCAGTGTGAGTTGCTGGAGGATGGTATGCCCCCGGTATTGGACCGGGGCATATACGTTGCTTAACTGGAGCGGAGCATTGTTGTGCATTACATCTGCTACGAGAAGGCGACCGCCCACCAGCATCTTAACTTCAGAGATGGTTAAATTGCCTCCCCACAGCAGAATCCCCAGGCCGGAGGAACAGGAATCATTTACCCGGACCAGATCGATGACCCATGGGATCACCATCGTGACCATTGCCTGTAAGTGCTGCGGTGCAGGATTCCACACTCCTGACAAAACAGTACGCCGGCTTTGACCTTTGCGAAGTCATCCAAGCTTGAAACACATCACGTGGTGGATTTAACACAATGCATGTTAATCGAAGCAATCTTTATATCCACTATAAAGTTGGGTGTTGCTTACCACACCAGGTGTCCTTGCTAGTCCCAGTCCTTGAGTATGTTCCTGCATACCCATCGTGTCCGCAAGCTGTTTCACATTCGTTGAGCCCAGAAACCCCTCATGGTTATTCATGAGGGTTTTGTTCCACTGTGATGACATCGGCAGGTGGGGGACGGGTCTTGTCGGCAGCAAGGCTTGGGTTGTCCTCTGCTGTTGGTGTCTTTCCCCTCGGTCCCTCCTCAAAGACATCACTGTTCCTGACTTCCCGGAGCTGGAGCTGGAGTGCGCAGGACACTTCGCTGCTCTCGGTCTCCCGGAGCTGGGGTGCACTGAGCATCTCACTGGGTTCCATGCTTTTGGTTTGGGGTGCGCTGGGTGTGTCACAGCTTCCAGTTCCCCGGAGCTGGGGGGCTTTATCTTCCAGCTCCTTTGAGTTCTGCTGCTTCTTTTGGAGGTGCCATCGTTCTGGCCCTTCCTCGTGCAGTGAGGAGGAGCTGCTGTAGTCTGTCTCAGACGGTAGCCTCCTCTTGCCATTGGTTTGGGTGGTGACCTGTTATTTTTTTGGAGCTTTTTTCTTTGTGGTCTTCCTTTGTACCACCTGCCACTGACCTGTTTGTCCATCTGCTGCCTCCTCCTCCATTAATTCTGTCTGTAGAGGAGGAGTTTCCAGGCACGGAGTAGGTGTTGGGTCGCTGGTTGCAGCTGCCTCCCCTTTCTTCTCTTTCTCAGATAGACTTTCATCGCTATGGGGAGGATTGCTTGTTTCCCTCCCAGCACCAGACGTGTTCACCGTTCCTTAACCCGTTCTTTCCTTGGTCCTTGCTGCCTGAGCATAACTGAGGCAGCGTTTGGGCAGGTTTTGTAGAGGTGGCCTGCCCCACCTCACAGGTTGCAGCACTTACTCTGTTTACAGTCCTTGGTCTGATGGCCTTCCTTCTTGCAGTTCTTGCAGACAACCGTGCTGCAGTTAGCTGCCACATGACCAGATCTGCCGCAGGTACGACAAACTCTGGGCTGCTCCGCGTAGACCATGAAGCCTCGACTTCCCCCGAAAGCGAAGCTGGAGGGAGGATGGATGATGGCTCCGTTGGCATCGACCTTCAAGGTCACCTTGACCTGCCGCTAACTGGTCCAATTCCCAAATGGGTCCTTGACATCAGTGCTGCTGCCGGCCACCTCGACATACCTGGTGAGGAAGGTGAGTACATCCACGACAGGAACAAGAGGGTTGTCGAGGTGGCTTCTCACCACCCGGTCACGTTGCGATGGCAGTGTGAAGAGCGGCTCCACTGTGAGGATCGACAGCGGCGCCTGGTTTCCCTTCTCCTTGAAAACCTTCAGGAACTTGATGCATCCGCCACGTACTTGGACGTCACGTCAAAATATCCACTGCTGGGGAAGTCCTGCAGGCAGAAGATGTTCGCAGCTTGGAATCCACAGAAATTAATAAGGATTTTCTTAATGAAGAAGGTACGATCAACCGGTGCATCTCCATCATTATCCTTCACTACCACCCGAACGGTGTTACACACTCCCTGGCCTGAAGTTACAGAATTGATTGCAGCCATTTTACTCAAAAACTTACCTGAGACATGATCATGGTCTCTCCCCTGCTCCTCTTCCAGACATTTCCACACTCTAACAAATACTTTCACAAAGAGTGAGGAATTCCTCCCGCACTTCCCTGCTTTACCTTCTGGAGGAATGCAGTCCGGCTACTTCTGATTGGTTACTGTCTGCTGAATCTCATTGGCTTGTTCATGTCACCAATCAGGTAGCTGCTATTTCGCCGATCATCAAAGGGCAATGAGAAAATGGGGTGGAGATTGACAGTGGCAAATTGTCAGAGCTGAAACCCATTCACAAATTTGAAAAGCCCGCCAAAATATTTGTGAAACAAGGAACAGCAGAAATATAATAAATAATATCGTCTGAAGAGTAAAATGTATTTCACTCTCTCCTGATATTGTGTTTCTCCTCATTGTCCGTCACAGATACCAGACTTACTTTCCTTCCAGGAGCGGAGCGGAGAGGAGTGGACCTGTGGGGAGAGCGCCGATAGCAGAACCAATAAATTGAGCCCAAGGATCGCGGACCAGTCACTCACCTTCCGGGAGAGGATTGGACCTGTGGGGAAAACATCGAGAGTGGAGCCGATAAATTGAGCCCGAGGATCGTGGCCCAGTCACTCACCCTCCGGGAGAGGAGCAGACCTGTGGGGAGAACACCGACAGTGGAGCCAATACATTGAGCCTGAGGATCGCGGCCCAGTCACTCACCTTCCAGGAGAGGAGCGGACCTGTGGGGAGAACACCGAGAGTGGAGCCAATAAATTGAGCCCAAGGATTGCGGCCCAGTCACTCACCTTCCGGTAGAGGAGCGGACCTGTGGGGAGAACACCGAGAGTGGAGCCGATAAATTGAGCCTGAGGATCGCGGCCCAGTCACTCACCTTCCGGGAGAGGAGCGGAGAGCAGTCCAGGCACGCCGGAGTTTGAAAAGAAAGTGAGCAGTGATGTCACAGGAAGGCTGCAAGGTGATTGGTTGGTGAGTGTCTGCTGTTAGGGAGTTACTCTAAATAGCTGGGTAAGTAACTAAAAGTAAAGGGAAAGGTCTACAGTTTTTTCAATAAAGGAGGTCGTGTTTTTTGGGGGGAGAATCAAGGTCCCTAGTGTAAATAATTTAATTTTTGGGTAATTTAAGGGGATAAATTAAGGGTAAGTCATGGCAGGGCAGTTCGACAATGTGGAGTGATCCTCCTGTGCAATGTGGGAAGTCAGGGAGACTTCAAGTATCCAGGGCGAACATGTGTGCAGGATGTGTCTCCAGCTGCAGCTACTCGAAATCCACGTTTCGGATCTGGAGCGGCGGCTGGAGATACTGTGGAGCATCTGCGAGGCTGAGATCATCATGGATAGCACGTATAGGGAGGTGGTCACACCGCAGGAAAAGACTGCTCAGGTAGAAAGGGAATGGGTCACCACCAGGCAGAGTAGAAGAACTAGGCAGGTAGTGAAGCAGTCCCCTGGATCCATCTCCCTTTCTAACAGATTTTCCACTTTGAATACTGTTGGGGGTGATAGCTTCTCAGGGGAATGCAGCAAGCACCAAGTCTGTGGCACCACAGGTGGATCAGCTGCACAGGAGGGGCGGAAAATGAGTAGAAGAGCTATAGTGATAGGGGATTCTATCGTAAGAGGTATAGATAGGCATTTCTGTGGCTGCAAACGTGACTCCAGGATGATATGTTGCCTCCCTGGTGCTAGGGTCAAGGATGTCACAAAGAGTGGCTGCAGGACAAGGGGGAGCGTGAACAGTCAGAGGTCATGGTACACATTGGCACCAATGACATAGGTAGAAAGAGGGATGAGGTCCTGCAACCAGAATTTAGGGAGCTAGATAGCAGATTAAAAAGCAGGACCTCAAAGGTTGTAATCTCTGGATTACTCCCAATGCCACATGCTAATGAGTATAGGAGTAAGAGGGTAGAGCAGATGAATGCTTGGTTGAGGATATGGTGCAGGAGGGAGGGCCTTAATTTCCTCGACCACTGGGTCTGTTTCTTATTCCTATCACAGAGACATGGTTGTGGGAGGGGCTGGACTGGCAGCTCAGTATTCCAGGGTACAGAATCTACAGGCAAGACAGGTGAAGGGGTAAAAGAGGAGGTGGCATTGCACTGTTGATCAAGGAGTCAATTACTGCAGTAAGGAAGGATGATATCTTTGAAATTCCTCAAATGAGGCCATATGGGTAGAACTTAAAAACAAAAAGGGGACAATCACTTGGCTGGGAGTGTACTACAGGCCTCTAAACAGACAGGAAGAGATAGAGGAGAAAATATGTCGGCAAATCTCAGAGAGGTGTAAGAATCTTCTTCTTTGGCCTCCTTGTCTCGAGAAACAATGGGTAAGCACCTGGAGGTGGTCAGTGGTTTGTGAAGCAGCGCCTGGAGTGGCTATAAAGGCCAATTCTAGAGTGATAGACTCTTCCACAGGTGCTGCAGATAAAATTGGTTGTCAGGGCTGTTACACAGTTGGCTCTACCCTTGCGCTTCTGTCTTTTTTCCTGCCAACTGCGAAGTCTCTTCGACTCGCCACACTTTAGCCCCACCTTTATGGCTGCCCGCCTGCTCTGGTGATCACTGGCAACTGACTCCCACGACTTGTGATCAATGTCACAGGACTTCATATTGCGTTTGCAGAAGTCTTTTAAGCGGAGACATGGACGGCCGGTGGGTCTGATACCAGTGATGAGCTCGCTGTGCAATGTGTCCCTTGGGGATCCTACCATCTTCCATGCGGCTCACATGGCCAAGCCATCTAAAGTGCCACTGGCTCAGTAGGGTGTATATGCTGGGGTTGTGTTGGAGATATGGTTCTGCCACCTGATGCCAAGGATTCTCCGGAGGCTGCGAAGATGGAACGAATTGAGACGTCGCTCTTGGCTGACATACGTTGTCCAGGCCTCGCTGCCGCAGAGCAAGGTACTGCGCACACAGGCTTGATACACTTGGACTTTTGTGTTCTGTGTCAGTGTGCCATTTTTCCACACTCTCTTGGCCAGTCTGCACATAGCAGTGGAAGCCTTTCCCATGCACTTGTTCATTTCTGCATCGAGAGACAGGTTACTGGTGATAGTTGAGCCTAGGTAGGTGAACTCTTGAACCACTTCCAGAGCGTGGTCACCGATATTAATGGATGGAGCATTTCTGACATCCTGTCCCATGATGTTCTTTTTCTTGAGGCTGATGGTTAGGCCATATTCGTTGCAGGCAGCCGCAAACCTGTCGATGAGACTCTGCAGCCACTCTTCAGTGTGAGATATTAATGCAGCATCGTCAGCAAAGAGGAGTTCCCTGATGAGGACTTTCCGTACTTTGGTCTTCGCTCTTAGACGGGCAACCTACCACCTGATCTTGTGTGGAGGAAAATTCCTTCTTCTGAAGGGTTGAACGCATGTGAGAGCAGCAGGGAGAAGAAGATCCCAAACAATGTAGGTGCGAGAACACAGCCCTGTTTCATGCCACTCAGGATAGGAAAGGGGTCTGATGAGGTGCTGTTATGCTAAATTGTGCCTTTCATATTGTCATGGAATGAGGTGATGATACTTAGTAGCTTTGGTGGACATCCAATCATTTCTAGTAGTCTGAAGAGACCATGTCTGCTGACGAGGTCAAAGGCTTTGGTGAGATCTATGAAAGCAACGTAGAGGGGCATCTGTTGTTCACGGCATTTCTCCTGTAGCTGGTAAAGGGAGAACAGCATGTCAATGTTGGATCTCTCTGCTCGAAAGCTACACTGTGCCTCAGGGTAGACACGCTCAGCCAGCTTCTGGAGCCTGTTTAAAGCGACTCGAGTGAAGACTTTCCCCACTATCCTGGACAGGGAGATTCCACGGTAATTGTTGCAGTCACCACGGTCACCCTTGTTCTTATAGAGGGTGATGATATTGCCATCGCGCATGTCCTGTGGTACTGCTCCCTCGTCCCAGCACAGGCAAAACAGTCCGTAGAGTGCTGGAAGTATAGCAGGCTTGGTGCTCTTGATTATTTCAGGGTAATGCTGTGCTTCCCAGGTGCTTTTCTGCTGGCTAGAGAATGAATGGCATCACTGAGTTCCGATTTTGTTGGCTGTACGTCCAGCTCATCCATGACTGGCAGAGACTGGGCTGCATTGAGGGCGGTCTCAGTGACAACATTTTCCCTGGAGTACAGTTCTAGGTAGTGCTCCACCCAGCAGTCCATTTACTTCCGTTGGTCAGTGATTATGTCCCCTGATTTAGATTTGAGGGGGGCGATCTTCTTGATGTTTGGCCCAAAAGCTCTCTTAATGCCATCATACATTCCTCTGATGTTTCCAGTGTCAGAGGCCAGCTGAATATGACTGCATAGGTGTTGCCAGTAGTCATTTGCACAGTGCCTGTCTGTTCTTTGTGCAGCGCTTCTGGCTGCTTTAAGAGCTACGGATGTTAACTCGCTGGGGGCTTTCTTGTAGTTCAACAGTGCAATGCGCTTAGCGGCTATGAGAGGTTCCAGCTCTTCAAAGTGTGATTGAAACCAGTCTGCATTCTGCTTCACACGTTTGCCATAGATGATCATAGCTGAGTCATAGATGGCAACTCTGATGTGGGCCCACTTGGTCTCTGCATCCCCTGTCGGAGTGTTTTGAAGGACTTTATCAAGTGAATTTAGAAACTTGCGTAACAGCTGTGGATAAGAAATTCTGCTAGTGTTGATGCGCAGGCGGCCCTTCCGCTTGGAGTGATGCAGCTTCTTTGGTTTGAGTCTAACCTTGCTGCATACCACACACTGCACACCACACACATCCTTGTCCACTCAACACAGTATTAGACTGGCAGTAAAGTAAGCTTGGATGCAGCTTGCTGTGAAATGGCATGAGACTGACATCTCTTGGTGTGAAATAGAACTGAAAGAGGGAAATTGATTGATAATAAAAAGCAAGGTGGGAGTGTAAGCTGTGAGGGGGATACAAAGGACCGGATTTTATTTGGTTCACTCCCCCCGAGATTCCGGCCCTGCTCCAATTCTGGTCTTTTGAGCATCGCTGATTTTTATCGCTCCACCGCTGGCAGCTGTGACATCAGCTGTCCAGGCCCGAAGCCTGAGATTTCCCTCCCTGAACTCTCTGCCTCTCGACCTCTCTTCCCTCCTTTAAAACACTCATGGAAGCTACTTCTGTGACCAAGCTTTTGGCCATCTGCTCTAATACGGTCTTGTGTGGCTTGGGGTCCAAATTTGCTTTCCGACACTCCTGTGAAGTGCCATGGGACGCTGTATTACGTTTAAGGTGCTCGATAAATTTACACACAGGTTGTTGTTGTTTTTGGTCTGGAATGTATTGCCTGAGAGAATGGTGGAAGGAGACTCAATCGTAAGGTTGAAAAGGGAATTTTGATAAATAGTTGAAAGGAAATGAAAGAGCTGCCACAGGCACGATGGGCCGCCCTGGTTGTAGATGTCGTCGTCGTCATCCTTCCTTCTACGTGAGATGATGGACTTGCAGCAAATCCATTGGTGATGGGATAGTTTCCCATGGTGCACTTTGTCCGATAGATGAAGAGGTCAATCTGTGAGAGGCAGGTTCTTCCACAAGTGACACATATGAGGTGGGATTATCAGGTGTCGCTGTTTTCCATGTCGGCACCTGCTGTCGAACTGCTGTAGTCCCTGATTGTCATGGTGATGCACACACCAGTCCAGGGGTAATATCACCATTTCCCTCTGTTGTTGGCCAGTGTCTCCCATGTGTGAAAATCGATGTTTCGGGCCTTCATGTCCTGCTTGCAGGCATCCTTGAAGTGGGGCTTTGGGCATCCAACTGGTCTTCTGTCTCCGGCTACCTCCCCGTACAGAATACCCTTGGGAATGTGTCATCTTCCATCCTGCAAACGTGCCTGAGCCAGCAAAGTCACCTCTGCTTGACGAGTGTGAGCATACTCGGGAGATTTGTTTTTGAAAGCATTGTTACATTTGTGATTTTGTCCAGTGATTATTTGCGCAGTGTCTCACTGTCTCTTGCACAACTGCCTTGGCTAATTTCAAGTCATATAATGTTCTGGCTGCTGGTTTCATGTTGTGCGTCAGGTCGGTTCTGCTTTTTGCTTCAATAACGGATGTCATCTCTGCTGAGTAGGTGGGGAGGAGACAGTTGCCCACCTCCTTCTGGAATGTGTCTTTGCAAAGCAGGTGTGGAAAGAGATGCAGTGGTTTTTGTCGAGGTTCATCCCAAGCAGCTCTGCAACACAGGAGTCTGTGCTCTCCTGGCTGTTCCCAGGGACGCACACCGAGATAAACATCAACTGCTGCTGGAGGACCATCAATTTGGTGACAGACACTTTTTGGTCTGCCCGAAACTTGCTGGTCTTCCAGCGCAAAACGTTGTCCACGACCGAGTGTTGCAGACTGGCACATTCCAAGGTCCAGGACTACGTGCTGAGGGACACACTAAAGCTTGGGGTAGCCACTGCAAAGGCTCAATGTGGAAAGACCACTGTGTAAGGTCCTCCCGCCATAGTGAACTAAGGAACTGGACCCATGGGAAACCCATCGGGCTGTATACACCAAATATGGTTTTGCTGTAAATGTACATGGCAGGGAAAGTGGAATGGAAGGGTTGTGAGGCAACTCACTCCTGTATTGAAGAAAACTGATTTCATTCACACTTTTTGGAATGTCATAGAGTCATGGTGAGATACAGCACTAAAACAGGCCCTTCAGTCCACCGAGTCTGTGCTGAACACCAACCACCCATTTACAGTAATCCTACATTAATCCCATATTGGCTCCCACATCCCCACCTTCCCTCAATTCTCCTACCACCTACCTACACTCGGGCAATGTACAATGGCCAATTTACCTATCAACCTGCAAGTCTTTGGTTTTGGCAGGAAACCAGAGCAGCTGTCGGAAACCCACGTGGTCACAGGGAGAACTTGCAAACTCCACACAGGCAGTACCCAGAACCGAACCCGGGTCGCTGGAGCTGTGAGGCTGCAGTGTTTTTTTCCAGATTTTTATGAATAAAGTATATTTTGGAAAAACAAAATTCTAATGAAGTAGGCGCAGTCGATGGGTGCACCTCCTTCACTATCTTTCACCGCCACCCTAACGGTGTTACACACCCCCTGGCCTGGAGCTCTGGTGTTGGTTGCAGCCATTTTTACTTGACGCTTTCCTGGGACAAGTACTAAATCCTCAACTGACAGGGAAACCACCACCACGGTAGATCTCCAATCCCAAAGGGCGGAAGGCCCTAAATACGGTGCTGAAACCACCTCACACCCCCAAAAAAACACAAAAACAGCACCTGCATTATCAAATGCCACTGATCACGGTCTCTCCCCTGCCAGCTAAGTCCAAGCATTGAGGTGGAGAAGTGCGTACTTGGAGCTGCGAAGAAACGAGCACGAGTGTTTATAGCAAAAAATATTTGGGAGCAGAAACACTGTCCAGCAACAGCTAGTAAATTCTATTTTTGATTCATATAATCAGGGGTGAGCACAAAAGCAGACCCCCAACTATCACAAATTCTGCTGTTGAGTATCCCACATTTGAAGACATCGCAGGCATCAGCAAATCCACAGTACAATAGGTTAGCCTCATCCTGGGAGAACTTTTTTCTTTATTTCCAAAATATACTTTATTCATAAAAATCTGCAAAAATTACATTCCCAAACAGTTTAAAACAGCATCAAGTCAAAAAATACAAACAGTGCAAAGGTGATCAGTTTCCTTCTACACAATCATGAGTTGCCTCACAACTCTTCCATTTCACGATTGTCATGCCAATTATAGTTTCACATTTACAGCAAAAGTAAATATCAACAAAACAGTTCGAGGGGTTTCCCATGGATCCAGCCCCTCAGTTCAGCTTGATGGGGGGACCTTACTTTTTTTTATTATTTCCAAAATATACTTTATTCATAAAAATCTGTAAAAATTACATTGCCAAACAGTTTCCAAACAGCACCAAAAAATACAAACATTGCAAGGGAGATCAGTTTCCTTCAATACTGTCATGAGTTTCTTCACAACCCTTCCATTTCACAATTGTCATGTCAATTACACTTTTACATTTACAGCAATTGAGAATATTAACGATACAGTTCGAGGGGTTTCCCATGGATCCAGCCCATCACTCCAGCTTGGTGGGGGAACCTTACACTGTGGTCTTTCCCCATTGAGCCTTTGCTGCGGCTGCCCCAAGCTTTAGTGCGTCCCTCAGCACGTAGTCCTGGACCTTGGAATGTGCCAGTCTGCAACATTCGGTGGTGGACAACTCTTTGCGCTGGAAGACCAGCAAGTTTCGGGCAGACCAAAGAGCGTCTTTCACCGAATTGATAGTCCTCCAGCAGCAGTTGATGTTTGTCTCGGTGTGCGTCCCTGGGAACAGCCCGTAGAGCACAGACTCCTGTGTTGCAGTGCTGCTTGGGATGAACCTTGACAAAAACCACTGCATCTCTTTCCACACCTGCTTTGCAAAGGCACATTCCAGGAGGAGGTGGGCGGCCGTCTCTTCCCCACCACAGCCAACACGGGGGCACTGTGCGGAGGGGGCGAGACTTCGGGTGTGCATGAAGGATCTGACGGGGAGGGCCCTTCTCACCACCAGCCAAGCTACGTCTTGGTGCTTGTTTGAAAGTTCTGGTGATGAGGCATTCCGCCAAATGACATTGACGGTCTGCTCGGGGAACCATCCGACAGGATCCACCGTTTCATTTTCCCGTAGGGCCTTGAGGACATTTCGTGCAGACGACTGCCTGATGGACCGGTGGTCAAAGGTGTTTTCCCGCAGAAACTGCTCCACGAAGGATAGATGGTACGGCATGTCCCAACTGCACGGAGCGTTCCGCGGCAATGTGACCAGGTCCATCCTTCGCAACACCGGGGACAGATAGAACCTCAGCACGCAGTGACACTTGGAGTTTGCGTACTGGGGATCTACACACAGCTTGATGCAGCCGCACACGAAGGTGGTCATCAGGATGAGGGCCACGTTGGGTACATTTTTCCCGCCCTTGTCCAGAGATTTGAACATCGTGTCCCTCCGGACCCGGTCCATTTTAGATCCCCAGACGAAGCGGAAAATGGCTCGGGTGACTGCCACGGCGCAGGAGTGGGGTATGGGCCAGACCTGCGCCACGTAGGGCAACAACGTGAGCGCCTCGCACCCGATGACCAGGTTCTTACCCACAATGGAGAGAGATCGCTGCCCCCACATGCCCAACTTTTGTCGTATCTTGGCTACTCGCTCCTCCCATGTTTTGGTGCACGCCCCGGCCCTTCCGAACCATATCCCCAGCACCTTCAGGTAATCTGACCTGACGGTGAAGGGGACAAAGCATCGGTCAGCCCAGTTCCCAAAGAACATGGCCTCGCTCTTGCCATGGTTAACTTTGGCTCCCTAGGCCAGTTCGAACTGGTCGCAGATGCTCATCTGTCTGCGCACGCACAGCGGATCCGAGCAGAAAACGGCGACGTCATCCATGTACAGGGAGGTTTTGACCTGAGTGCCTCCGCTGCCTGGGATTGTCACCCCTCTTATGCTCGCATCCTTCCTAATAGACTCAGCAAAGGGTTCAATACAGCAAACAAACAAGACCGGGGACAGAGGACAGCCCTGTCTGACTCCAGATTTGATCGGGAAACTTTTAGATTCCCACCGTTGATTGAGACTGCGCTGCTGATGTTTGTGTGGAGCAGTTTGATCCAATTGCAGATTCCCTCCCCAAACCCCATTTTGGAAAGCACGTCCATCATGTCGGTGTGCGATATCCTGTCAAAAGCCTTCTCCTGGTCCAGGCTGATGAGGCAGGTGTCCACCCTCCTGCCCCGTACGCAGGTGATCGTATCCCTGAGTAGCGCGAGACTATCAGAGATCTTCCTGCCGGGTACAGTACAGGTCTGATCGGGGTGAATCACCAACTCCAGAGCAGACTTGACTCGACTGGCTATGACATTGGACAGAATCTTGTAATCAACATTAAGCAGTGAGATGGGCCGCCAATTTCTGATTTCTGCCCTCTCCCCCTTCTGCTTGTAAATGAGCGTGATCATGCATTTTCTCATGGATTCTGACATGCTGCCGGCCAGGAGCATACTCTCGTATACTTCCAGCAGGTCCGGGCCAACCCAGTCCCACAGGGCCGAGTACAACTCGACCGGTAAGCCGTCGCTCCCGGGAGTTTTACTCGTCTCGAAAGGCTCGACGGCCTTTGTCAGCTCGTCCAGAGTTAGCGGCTTGTCCAGTCTCTCCCTCCTGCTGTCATCTAAGACCTCTGTGATAGATGACAGGAAGGACGGGGAGGCTCTGCTGTCTGTGGGCTTCGCGTCATACAGCCAGGCACAAAAGGATTTGCTGATCCTTAGTCTGTCGGACTGCGAAGACGTTACCGAGCCATCTTCTTCCTTCAGGCTGCTGATAACAGAGCTCTCTCTGTGTACCTTTTGGAAGAAGTAACGCGAGCACGTCTCATCCTGCTCGATGGAGCGGACTCTGGACCGGAAGATGAACTTGGAGGCCTCCTTGGCAAAGAGCGAGGCCTGCTGGCTCTTCACCTCTTGGAGGTCCTCCTTGACCTTGACCCCCATTGACTGCAACCGGAGTAGATTTTGCATAATTTTCTGGAGTCGGGACAGTTCCCTCTGTCTCTCTCTCGCCTTCTGAACACCTTTGTGGATGAAGAACCTCTTGATGTTCTCCTTAATCACTTCCCACCAGTGAACTGGAGACTCAAAGCGGGGTTTCACCGTCCTCCAACCTTTGTAATCCCTTTTGAGTTCCTCAACGTTCTCTGGGGTCAGCAGTGTAGCATTGAGTTTCCACGTCCCTCTGCCAACCCGCTGGACGTCCTGTAAGTGACAGTTGGCCAGTAAGAGGCAGTGGTCGGAGAAGAACACCGGCTTGACGTCGGTGGATCCGACCGTGACAGCACGAGACACAAACAGGAAGTCAATCCTGGAACGGGCAGACCCGTCCGATCTTGACTATGTGTATCTGCGCTGCGCTCTGTCTGCAGGTTTGCTGAAGACGTCGTGCAGTTTGGCATCTTTAACTGTTTCTATTAGGAATCTGGACGTAGCGTCCAGTTTGCTGTCGTCACTGCCGGATCGTCCAGCCGCATTGATGATGCAGTTGAAGTCACCGCCTAGGATGACCGGCCTGGACGTTGCCAGCAGCAGTGGGAGCTGCTGGAAGACGGTCAGCCGCTCGCTGCGTTGTACCGGGGCGTACACGTTGATCAACTGGAGCGGAGCGTTGTTGTACATCACGTCTGCTATGAGGAGGCGGCCGCCCACCACCTCCTTAACTTCGGAGATGGTGAAGTTACCTCCGCGCAGCAGAATACCCAGGCTGGAGGAACGGCAGTCATTACCCCCCGACCAGATCGATGGCCCGTGGGACCACCATCGCGACCACTGCCTGTAGGTGCTGAGGTGTGGTATTCCACACTCCTGCAGAAACAGTAGGTCAGCTTTGACCTTGGCAAGGTAATCCAAGGTTGAAATACATCGCGTAGTAGATTTAATGCTCCGCACATTAATGGAAGCAATTCTTACACCCATTTTTTACTAAAAATTAGTTGTTGCTTCCCATACCATTTGTCCTCGCTAGTCCCAGTCCTTCGGGATGTTCCTGCATACCCATCGTGTGCGCAAGCAGTTTCACGTTGATTGGGCTCAGAAACCCCTCCTGATTTTTCATGCAGGGTTTGTTCCGCTCGGGTGACATCGGGGGGGTCTTGTTGGCAGAGAGCATTGGGTTGTCCTCAGCTGCTTCCATCTGTTCCTCCTCGAAAACATCACAGCTCCCGGTGTCCCGGAGCTGAGATGCGTTGGCCACGTCGTTACGTGTGGGGCATTGGGGTTGGGCCACGCCGGGCCCATCACAGCTTCCAGTGCCCGGGGGCTGGGATGCTTTACCATCCCTCTCGGAGTTCTGCCGCCTCTTTTGAAGGGGCTGTCGTTCCAGAATTTCCCCGTCCAGTGAAGAGGAGTTGTTGCAGTCTGATTCAGAAGAGAGCCTCCTCTTGCCACTGGTTTGGGTGGTTGCTTTGGGATGTTTTTTCTTTGTGGTTTTCCTCTGGACCACTTGCCACTGACCTGTTTGTGTAGATAGGCTGACTGGAGGGGAAGCTATGTTGGATTTGGTGCTTGGCAACAAACAAGGCCAGGTGGCAGTTCTCTCGGTGGCAGAGCATTTCGGTGATAGTGATCACAACTCCCTGACCTTTACTATCGTCATGGAGAGGGACAGGAGCAGACGGGATGGGAAAATATTTAATTGGGGGAGGGGGACTGACAATGCTATTAGGCAGGAACTGGGTTGCATAAATTGGGAACAGATGTTCTCAGGGAAATGCACGGCAGAAATGTGGAGGTTGTTTAGGGAGCACTTGCTGCGACTGCTGGATAGGTTTGTCCCGATGAGGCAAGGAAGGGATGGTAGGGTGAAGGAACCTTGGATGACAAGAAATGTGGAACAGCTAGTCAAGAGGAAGAAGGGAGCTTACTTAAGGTTGAGGAAGCAAGGATCAGACAGGGCTCTAGAGGGTTACAAGGTAGCCAGGAAGGAACTGAAGAATGGACTTAGGAGAGCTAGAAGGGGACATGGAAAAGTCTTGGCGGGTAGGATTAAGGAAAATCCCAATGCGTTCTACACTTACGTGAGGAACAAGAGGATGGCCAGAGTGAGGGTAGGGCCGATCAAGGATAGTGGAGGGAACTTGTGCCTGGAGTCGGAGGAGGCAGGGGAGGTCCTAAATGAATACTTTGCTTCAGTATTCACTAGTGAGAGGGAACTGGTCGTTTGTGAGGACAGCGTGAAACAGGCTGATGTGCTCGAACAGGTTGATGTTAAGAGGGAGGATGTGCTGGAAATTTTGAAAGACATGAGGACAGGTAAGTCCCTGGGGCCAGACGGGATATATCCAAGGATATTAAGGGAAGCGAGGGAAGAGATTGCCGCGCCTTTGGCGATGATCTTTGCGTCCTCACTGTCCACTGGAGTAGTACCAGATGATTGGAGGGTGGCAAATGTTATTCCGGAGTTCAATAAAGGGAATAGGGATAACCCTGGGAATTATAGGCCAGTCAGTCTTACGTAGGTTATGGGCAAATTATTGGAGAGGATTCTGAGAGACAGGATTTATGATTAGTTGGAAAAGCATAGTTTGATTAGAGACAGTCAGCATGGCATTGTGAGGGGCAGGTCATGCCTCACAAGTCTTATTACATTCTTTGAAGATGTGACAAAACACATTGATGAAGGAAGAGCAGTGGATGTGGTGTATATGGATTTCAGCAAGGCGTTTGATAAGGTTCCCCATGGTAGGCTCATTCAGAAAGTAAGGAGGCATGGGATACAGGGAAAGTTGGCTGTCTGGATACAGAATTGGCTGGCCCATAGAAGACAGAGGGTGGTAGTAGATGGAAAGTATTCAGCCTGGAGCTCGGTGACCAGTGGTGTTCCGCAGGGATCTGTTCTGGGACCTCTGCTCTTTGTGATTTTTATAAATGACTTGGATGAGAAAGTGGAAGTCTGGGTTAGCAAGTTTGCAGATGACACGAAGGTTGCTGGAGTTGTGGATAGTGTGGAAGGCTGTTGTAGGTTGCAACAGGACATTGACAGGATGCAGAGCTGGGCTGAGAAGTGGCAGATGGAGTTCAACCTGGAAAAGTGTGAAGTGATTCATTTTGGAGGGTTGAATTTGAATGCAGAATACAGGCGAAAAGACAGGATTCTTGGTAGTGTGGAGGAACAGAGGGATCTTGGGGCCCATGTCCATAGATCGCTCAAAGTTGCCACCCAAGTTGATAGGGTTGTTAAGAAGGCGTATGGTGTGTTGGCTTTCATTAACAGGGGGATTGAGTTTAAGAGCCGCGAGGTTATGCTGCAGCTCTAAAAAGCCCTGGTTCGACCACACTTGGAATATTGTGTTCAGTTCTGGTCGTCTCATTATAGGAAGGATGTGGAAGCTTTAGAGAGGGTGCAGAGGAGATTTATCAGGATGCTGCCTGGACTGGAGGGCATGTCTTACGAAGAAAGATTGAGGGAGCTGGGACTTTTCTCATTGGAACGAAGAAGGATGAGAGGTGACTTGATAGAGGGGTACAAGATGATGAGAGGCATAGATAGAGTGGATAGCCAGATACTTTTTCCCAGGGTGGAAAGGGCTATCACCAGGGGGCATAATTTTAAGGTGATGGAGGAAGGTTTCGGGGAGATGTCAGAGGTAGGTTCTTCACACAAGAGAGTGGTGGGTGCATGAAATGCACTGCCAGCGGTGGTAGTAGAAGCAGATACATTAGGGACATTTAAGCGTCTCTTGGATAGGTACATGGATGATAGTAGAATGAAGGGTATGTAGGTAGTTTTGATCTGAGAGTAGGTTAAAGGTTCGGCACATCATCGTGGGCCGAAGGGCCTGTACTGTGCTGTACTGTTCTATGTTCTATAACACAGGTGTTGGGAGGCTCAGCCTGGCTACGCAATGTTACAAGGACGCTGCGTGACACCATCGACAACGGGACAGAGAGAAAAACACACAGAAAACGAATAGACTGTGAGGAAGCAAAAGTGAGGAACGGAGAGAGAGAGACAGACAACGAAACTGAGATGGAGAAACAAGTCATTTGTATGATTGTGCTCTCCCTGTTGTGTAACGGTATTTCCTGTTGTGTAAATATATTTTCTGTTGTGTAAAGATGTACCCTGTTGTTGTGTAAAGGTTTTCCCTGTTATTGTTTTATTTTCTGTTGCTGACCGTCTCCTCACTGTGACCATTTGTCCTGGTTTTATTGTGGCCAAAATCACCATCTGGTGGTGGAGAGGAGACTCTGCAGGAAGGGGGTTGACAAAGTGGGAGAGACTCGGCTGGTCCGTGTTTGCAGTTTGTGTTCGTGTGAGCAAAAGTGATTTGTCACTGATTGATGTGTTCACTCAAAGGAAAAAGCTGATTGCAATCGAGCGCGTCTTGTTATTCTGGGGAAACACTTGATGTTTTGAAAGTGAACTGTTTGTGTTATTACCAAACATAAATAGCAGAGAATGGTTTCGATCCATCGACCCAGCACGCTTCCGCTGCGCCACTCTGCTATCTGTTGGTTTAAATTTTAGCTGCCTGTTAGTGAAATATGTTCATTTCTCCAATGTTTTTATAAAAATAGGATTGTAGTCGGATTTCTCAAGAATCCCGGACTCAGCAACACACGTGCTGACGGACTCACCCTCACTGCACAATGACACAAGGACACTGAGTAACAGCACCGTCAATGAGGCAGGCAGAGAAAGAAACACAGAAAACCAGGAAGACATTATCAGGACCCAGAAAGGAACAGACAGAGAAAGACACACAGAAAACCAGGAAGAGATTATCAGGACCCAGAAGGGAACAGACAGAGAAAGACACACAGAAAACCAGAAAGAGATTATCAGGACCCAGAAGGGAACAGACAGTGAAAGGTACTGAGCAAACCAGCAAGAGACAACAAAAGACTGATGATTTATGTAATTGTGTTCTCTGTTGTGTAAAGATATTTCCTGCTGTGCAATATGTTCTCTGTTGTGTTACTGTATTCGCTGTTGTGTGAAGATGTTCTCTGTTATTGTGTAAAATGGTTCCCTGTTGGGTTAAGATCTTCTCAGTTGTGTAAATATGATCCGTCTTGTGTAAAAGTGTTCCGGGTTGTTTAAATATGTTCCCTGCTCTGTAATGTAGAGCTGAGTCTGCACTAATGGAATTGCTACAGTATCTTCCAGTCTGATACTGTATGAGGGCTGGAATGTGATCCAAAGCACAGTCTATACAAATTAAATTGCTATTGTATCTTTTAGTTTCACAATCCGGGGGAGTTTTAAACTGGAATCTCAGTTTGTATCTCAGGTTATGCTATCTTTCAGATTCTCTCAATCTGATATCACACTTGAGATTTAGACTTAAGAAAGCATGTACTGGCATTGGAGGAGTTCAAAAGCGATTCACTCAGCTGATTCCTGAGATGAAGGGGTTGACTTATCAAGAATGGCTAAACAGGTTATTCATTCGAGTTCAGAAGAATGAGGGGTGATCTTTTTGAAACGAACAAGATTCTGAGGGTGCTTAACAGGGTGAAGAAGGGTCTCTGACCTGAAACATTAACTCTGCTTCTCTCTTCACAGATGCTGCCAGACCTGCTGAGTATTTCCAGCATTTCTTGTTTTTATTAACAGGGTAGATGTTGAGAAGATGTTTCCACTAGTGGGGGAATCTCAAACTAGGCGACATAGTTACAGAATAAGGGGACACTCATTTAAAACTGAGATGCAAAGGAATTTCCTCTCTCAGAGGGTAGTGAATGTCTGGAATTCTCTATCCCAGACAGTATTGGAGGCTAAATCACTGAAAGTATTTAAAGAGGATGTAAATAGATTTTTGAAATATTGGAGAGTTGAGGTCCATGAAGAGCTGGCATGAAAGAGGAGTTGAGGTCTGGGGCAGATCAGCCATGATCTTACTGAATGGCAGGGCAGGCTTGAGGGGCCGAATGGCCTACTCCTGCTCCTATTTCTTCTGTTCTTATGTTATGTTATATCTAATGTATATGTCAGGATGCACTATGGGAATTAATACTGAAACTTATAAACTCATAATGTGTGTAAATATTGGCCTGATAATTAACTTGAATCTCAGAGTACATTATTGTAGTTAATTCTGTAAATTTGAAAAGGGAACTCTGTTCCATAATGAAAACAAGAAATGCTGGAAATACTCAGCAGGTCAGGCAGCATCTGTACAGAGAGAAGCAAAGTTAACGTTTCAGGTCAGTGACCTTTCAGATGCTGCAAGACCTTTTGAAAGTCCATGTACACCACATCAACAGCATTGCCCTCATCATCCCTCTCTGTTACCTCATCAAACAACTACAGCAGGACAGTTAAACATGATTTTCCCTTAAGATATCCATGCTGGCTTTCTTGAATTAACCCACATTTGTCCATGGGATTATTAATTTTGTCCCGAATTATTCTTTCGAGAAATTTTCCCACCTCCAAAATTGAACTGACTAGAGAGTGAAATGAGGTGAGTTGCTCTAACAGAGAGCCAGCACGGGTTCGACAGGCTGAATGGCCTCCTTCTGTGCTGTAGCCATTCTATGATTGTATGATTCTAGCAACAACTGTTGGTGGAGAGGCAGTGATGCAGGAATGGGTTGACAGAAAGGGGAAAGTCTGGGCTGGTGTGTGTTCGGGTTTGTGAATAAAGGTGATTTGGAAGCTGTGTTCCAAATTGAAGTGTTTACTGGAAGGAAGAAGTTGATGTAAATAAAGAGTAAAACGTGTTAAGATGAAGCGTGGTGTGATTGTGGGCAGCAGTAAATATAGTGCTGGTGAATTATTTGTGTTAATAAACTTCCACTGCGCCCTCTGCTGCAGGCTGCTGTTTATATCCAGCTGTGTATTAGTGCTGTGTGTTAACGAGATAAATGTTTGTTTCAACGCTGTTCATAAAGCAATAGCATTGCACTCGAACAGTCCCAGACATAGCAACACACGTTCAAAAGCAAAATACTGCAGATGCTGGAAATCTGAAACATAAACAGAAAATGCTTGAAATAATCAGCAGGTCTGGCAGCATCTGTGGAGAGAGAACAAAGTTAATGTGAGCTAAGGAAACAGACCTGAACTGTTAACTGTTTCTCTCTGCACAGATGCTGCCAGACCTACTGAGCATTTCCAGCATTTTCTGTTTTTATTACAGCAACACAGGTGTTGGGAGGCTCAGCCTGGCTAGACAATGTTACAAGGACGCTGAGTAACACCATTGACAACGGGACAGAGAGAAAAACACACGGAAAACCAAGAATAGACTGTGAGGAAGCAAAAGTGAGGGACAGAGAGAGAGGCAACGAGACTGAGATGGAGAAACAAGGCATTTGTATGATTCGTTCTCCCTGTTATCTAAAGGTATTTCCTGTTGTGTAAATATGTTTTCTGTTGTGTAAAGATGTACCCTGTTGTTGTGTAAAGGTTTTCCCTGTTATTGTTTTATTTTCTGTGACTGACCGTCTCCTCACTGTGACCATTTGTCCTGGTTTTATTGTGGCCAACATCACCATCTGGTGGTGGAGAGGAGGCTCTGCAGGAAGGGGTTGACAAAGTGGGAGAGGCTCGGCTGGTCCGTGTTTGCAGCTTGTGTTCGCGTGAGCAAAAGTGATTTGTTACTGATTGATGTGTTCACTGGAAAGAAGAAGCTGATTACAATAGAGTGCCTTTGGAAGCATCTTGTTATTATGGGTAAATACTTGATGTTTTGAAAGTGAACTGTTTGTATTGTTACCAAACATAAATAGCAAAGAATGGTTTCGATCCATTGATCTCTGGGTTATGTGCCCAGCACACTTCCGCTGCACCACTCTACTAACTGCTGTTTTCAATTTCAGCTGCCCGTTAGTGAAATATGTTCATTCCCCAATGTTTTTATAAACATAGGATTGCAGTCGCATTTCTCAAGAATCCCGGACTCAGCAACGCACGTGCGGACAGACTCACCCTCACTGCACAATGACACAAGGACACTGAGTAACAGCACCGACAATGAGGCAGGCAGAGAAAGACACACAGAAAACCAGGAAGAGATTATCAGGACCCAGAAAGGAACAGACAGAGAAAGGTACTGAGCAAACCAGCAAGAGACAGCGAGATAAAAGCAAAATACTGCGGATGCTGGAAATCTGAAATATAAACAAGAAATGCTGGAACCACTCAGCAGGTCTGGCAGCATCTGTGGAAAGAGAAGCAGAGTTAACGTTTCGGGTCAGTGACCCTTCATCAAGGAGGCGAGGACAAATGGTATGGGAAGCAACAACTAATTTTTAGTAGAAAATGGGTGTAAGAATTGCTTCCATTAATGTGCGTAGCATTAAATCTACTACGCGATGTGCTTCAACCTTGGATTACCTTGCCAAGGTCAAAGCTGACCTACTGTTTCTGCAGGAGTGTGGAATACCACACCTCAGCAGCTACAGGCAGTGGTCGCGATGGTGGTCCCACGGGCCATCGATCTGGTCGGGGGGTAATGACTGCCGTTCCTCCGGCCTGGGTATTCTGCTGCGGGGAGGTAACTTCACCATCTCCGAAGTTAAGGAGGTGGTGGGCGGCCGCCTCCTCGTAGCAGACGTGATGTGCAACAACGCTCCGCTCCGGTTGATCAACGTGTACGCCCCGGTACAACGCAGCGAGCGGCTGACCGTCTTCCAGCAGCTCCCACTGCTGCTGGCGACGTCCAGGCCGGTCATCCTAGGCGGTGACTTCAACTGCATCATCTGAAGATATAAAATGGACCAGGGCGGGAGGGACACGATGTTCAAACCTCTGGACAAGGGCGGGAAAAATGTACCCAACGTCGCCCTCATCCTGATGACCACCTTCGTGTGCAGCTGCACCAAGCTGTGTGTGGAGCCCCAGTACACAAACACCAAGTGTCACTATGTGCTGAGGTGTTGCGAAGGATGGGTCTGGTCACATTGCCGTGGATCGCTTCATCCAGTTGGACCATACCGTACCAGCTATCCTTCGTGGGAATGTTTCGCGGGAAAACACCTTTGACCACCAATCCATCAGGCAGTGGTCTGCACGGAATGTCCTCAAGGCCCTACGGGAAAAGGAGATGGTGGATCCGGTCGGACGGTTCCCCGAGCAGACTGCTAAAGTCATTTGGCAGAATGCCTCATCACCAGAACTTTCAAACAAGCACCAAGATGTAGCTTGGCTGGTGGTAAGAAGAGCCCTTCCTGTCAGATCCTTCCTGCATGCCCGAAGTCTCGCCCCCTCCACACGCGTCCCTCAAGGTGGCTGTGGTGGGGAAGAGACAGTTGCCCACCTCCTTCTGGAATGTGTCTTTGCAAAGCAGGTGTGGAAAGAGATGCAATGGTTTTTGTCGATGTTCATCCCAAGCAGCTCTGTAACACAGGAGTCTGTGCTCTACGGGCTGTTCCCAGGGATGCACACCGAGATAAACATTAACTGCTGCTGGAGGACCATCAATTCGGTGATCGACACTCTTTGGTCTGCCCTAATCTTGCTGGTCTTCCAGCGCAAAGAGTTGTCCACGACCGAGTTTTGCAGACTGGCACATTCCAAGGTCCAGGACTACGTGCTGAGGGACGCACTAAAGCTTGGGGTAGCCACTGCAAAGGCTCAATGGGGAAAGACCACTGTGTAAGTTCCCCCGCCATAGTGAACTGGGCAGCTGGACCCATTGGAAACCCCTCGTGTTGCATACACCAGATATGGGTTTGCTGTAAAATGTCCATGTCAGGTAAAATGGAGTGGAAGGGTTGTGAGGCAACTCACTCCTGTTTTGAAGAAAACTGATTTCCTTTGCACTTTTTGGAATGTCAACTTGGTGCTGTTTTGAACTGTTGTATAATGCATTTTTTACAGATTTATATGAATAAACCATATTTATAGGAATAAAAACCTGGGGATTCATATGCATAGTTCTTTGAAGATGGCAGGACACATTGAGAAAGTAGTTAGCAAAGCATATGGGATCTTGGCCTTCATAAATAGAGGTACTGAGTACAAAAGCAGGGAAGTTATGCCGAACCTGTATAAATTTCGAGTTGGGCCACAACCAGAGAATTGCATCCAGTTCTAGTCAACACAGTTTTGGAGGGATGTGAGTGTCCTTGAGAGGGTGGTGGAGATTTAACAGAATGGTTCCAGACATGAGGGATTTTAGCTGTAAGGTTAGGTTGGAGAAGCTGGGGTTGTTCTCCTTGCAGCAAAGGAGATTGAGGGGAGATTTGATAGACATGGACAAGATTATAATAAATATGACAGGTTTAGATAACTTACAGGGCGATGGGGATAGAGCGGGGGAATGGGACTGAATGGATTGATTTACATGGGCTTGATGGGCAAAATGACTTCCTGTACTGTAGTGACTCCATGACTCAATAACTCTCTCTCCTTCTCTCTCTCTCTCTCTGTCTATCGCTTTACCTCTCTCTGCCTCTCTCTCTCTATCTGTCTTTAGCTGGTCCTCTAACTTTCTATCGCACTCTCTCTCTCTTTTGTTTTTCACTCTCTCTCTCTCCATTACACACATATTTGTCAATCACATGTCAAAGAAGGAAGCGTAATGAAGGAATGGCTGCGCCCTTGAAAATGCTTCAAGCAGAATAGTTAAGTGTTTAAAGTTTCTGTAGGGAGTTTGACCTGAGATGGTGAGACACAAGGATGTGAGGTTATTAAAGTCTTCACCAAATGTAATAGGGAATAATTTTCTTCACTGGTGAACCCAAAGGAACAAATCTGGCACAAGAATGAGAAAAGTCAGAGGATTGAGAAACATCCAATGGTTCTTCACATCTACAAGTCAACAGACCCACAGAAATACAGTCGGTTGAGAGTTCAGATCCAGTGATAGACTGGACAAATATCGAGCCAGTGCTTTTTTCTTTATGAACCTGACATCTGTCCACTTGGGTATTGCATCTCGTCTCGATGTATCTGATAATACTGATACTATTTGTATTCCACAGTTGCTTTGAAATCACAGGCAATATAAATGGATTGGGAATGTCAATGGTCAGGAACCATTAATGGATTGGGAAAGTCAATGGACTGGAAAATATCAGTGGATTGGGAAATTCTATAGACTGAGTTACATCAATGGATTGGGACAGTTCAGTACATTGTGAAACATCAATGGATTAGGAAACAGGAATTAAAGGGACAGATGGAGTTCAACCTGGAAAAGTGTGAAGTGATTCATTTTGGAAGGTCGAATTTGAATGCAGAATACAGGCTTAAAGACAGGATGCTTGGTCGTGTGGAGGAACAAAGGGATCTTGGGGTCCATGTCCATAGATTGCCCAAAGTTGCCACCCAAGTTGATAGGGTTGTTAAGAAGGCATATTGTGTGTTGGCTTTCATTAACAGGGGGATTGAGTTTAAGAGCCGCGAGGTTATGCTGCAGCTCTATAAAGCCCTGGTTCGACCACACTTGGAATATTGTGTTCAGTTCTGGTCACCTCATTATCGGAAGGATGTGGAAGCTTTAGAGAGGGTGCAGAGGAGATTTACCAGGATGCTGCCTGGACTGGAGGGTATGTTTCACGAAGAAAGGTTAAGGGTGCTAGGGCTTTTCTCATTGGAACGAAGAAGGATGACAGGTGACTTGATAGATTGGTACAAGATGATGAGAGGCATAAATAGAGTGGATAGCCAGAGACTTTTTCCCAGGGCGGAAAGGGCTATCACCAGGGGGCATAATTTTAAGGTGATGGAGGAAGGTTTCGGGGAGATGTCAGAGGTAGGTTCTTTGCACAGAGAGTGGTGGGTGCGTGGAATGCACTGCCAGCGGTGGTAGTAGAAGCAGATACATTAGGGCCATTTAAGCGACTCTTGGATAGGTACATGGATGATAGTAGAATGAAGGGTATGTAGGTAGTTTGATCTTAGAGTAGGTTAAAGGTTCGGCACAACATCGTGGGCCGACGGGCCTGTACTGTGCTGTACTGTTCTATGTTCTATGTTCCAGATGAAAGGATTGCATTAATCAATGGATTAGAATGTGGAGAGGCAGGAGAAAATGATGACATTTTAAGTAGGGGGCCGGGGGTTAGTAGAAACAGACCAGGGCTATTTTACTCTCTATCTCACTCCTTTCTTCTATCTGGCTCATTATCACATCCTCTCTCTCTCAGAGCGGTGGGAATCACTGGAACCCACACTTGTTGCTCAGGTTGTTTGGTTCCGGGAAAATACAAGGTCCACATCAGATTGACAGGAAGGATAAATGTGATTCAGAGCCAATCATATTCCTTTTAGTGATGTGTGCTCAGCCTTGTTATATCAGCAAAGGCAGCAGGAAATGCAAATCCTGAAGAGTTTTGAAAGAGTGAAGAAGGAGAAAGTGTTGCCAGTGACAGAAGGGTCAGTAACCAGAGGAAACACATTTAAAGTAATTGACAAAAGAATTCGAGTTGTGATGAGGAGATTGTTTTTTCAACAGTGTGTTGTTCTGGTCTGGAATGCAATCCTGAAAGGTCAGTGGAAGCAGATTCAATGGTAACTCTAAATGGAATTGGATATATACCTGACATGGAAAATATAACAGGGCAATGGGGGAAATGACAGGAGTGCGGAATGTGGGATTAATAGAATAGCTCTGTTCAATATCCGGCATATACAGTAATAAGGTTCAGTGCTTGGACCTCAGATATTTTCACTCTATCAATGGCAGAGAAGGCTCGAGGAACCATGTGGCGACTCCTCACGTTCTTCCCCGTGTCCAGGATAAAGTACAACATGACACTGATTTCCAGATGGCCGAAACAAATGCAACGCACATCTTTTGTGGAAACATCATATTTAAAGTGAGAAACTAATCAAAAGGCACGAACGGGGATTGAACCAGTGATTTTCAGTTTACGAGACTGACGCCTTGCCACTTGGCCACCATGCCTTTTGTTAATGAACACCTGAGGCTCCAGAGGAGGATTTGTGATTCTTTTTCAATTTGGTTGAAACAGCATCGAGAAACATGCACAGAAATAAAGAGGGATTGTGGAATGGGGAACAGATCAGCCTCATTTACATCATCAGCATCATGAAATCTGAATTCAGACGTTCCATTCCCATCCTCAGCTTTTCTCACATCTGTGCAATAATATAAGAGTGGACATTGGGTTGTTACTGGGCAGATTATATAAATAGACTATGTGCATCATCAAAGGAAGTGATGTAATATAATCTGTACGGCACCTCATGGAGAGTTGCAGATGAAACCTTCAATGCAAGATGTGCAGAGTAAACTCAGGTTATTTTAACCGTCAGATTCTTATAAATTCTGTACTACGCCTTGACAGATATCAGAATATTATATGGGGGCCACAGTAAACCAAAGCGAAGATGGAGAAATCTTTGCCTGTACCTTTGAAAAGGTCACTGCACTGAACCAAGCCGACGAGTGGCCGAGTTGGTTCCAGAGGTTTGCAAGGTATCGTACTGCATCGGGTCGCATGCAGAAGCCAGACATGGAGCAAGTCAGTACACTATTGTCTGCAATGAAGGGAGTGTGCAGGCAACATACTCATGAAGAACAGAAGGCAACATGTGAAGAAGTTATTAAGGCACTGAAGACCTATTTTAATTGAGGAAAAAAATGTCATCGTGGAGCCAAAGTTAAAACGCTGCATTTGCTGACAACGCAACCACCAGGTGACGCTGTACTAGCACATGCGCAAATGCAGCCTCTTCCACTGAAACGTCACTGTCTGTGACATTCAGGCAGCTGCCAGGATTAAAGATGGAGCTACTCAATTTATCACAGAAAACAACTTCGACCCAAAAATCCCCTCAAAGGTTGCCATCGCCGCCTCCGTCCCACCTCCAACAGTCCCCCGCTCCTTCTTGTGCATTCGCCAGTTATATAGTACCAAGTCATCTTAATTCACCTGAAGTGAATTATTTTCGGAGCAGTGACTGTCGTTTCATAAGCAAATATGGCACATATCTACACAATGGACATGTTTTGGTTGATACTCGGAGAACGTTGCGCTGTTTGAAGTCTCATCAGAAGGACAGCACCTCTGACAGTGCTGCACACCCTCTGTAATTCAGTGAGGTTTCATAGAGTCATAGAGCTATACAGCACAGAAACAGGCCCTTCGGTCATCCTGTCCGTGCCGGCCATCAAGTACCTATCTATACTAATTCCATTTTCCAGCACGTGGCCGTAGCCTTGTATTCTGTGGCGTTTTGAGTGCTCATCTAGATACTTCTTAAATGTTGTGAGGGTTCCTGCCTCTACCATTCCTTCAGGCATTGTGTTCCAGATTCCAACCACCCTCGAATTGAAACATTTTTTCCTCAAATCCCCTCGAAACAGTGCCATCCCATTCTCCGGACGATCATTCCCCACTTCCCCCCATCCCACTCTCTGACTGCTCACTCCCCGCTTCACCCACCACCACCCCCATCCTGCTCTCTGGCCGCTCACACTCCAGGACATGGGCTCTGCCGCTTCCCTCCTCTCGGCCACTCGCTCCAACATTGCCCCATCACCTCTCGAGGCTCGCCTTGCTTTATCGGGTGGTGCGGTGAAGAATGATCGAATGTTGGAGCGAGAGGCCGAGAGGAGGGAAGCCGCATGGCTTCGAGCTAGTGTCCGGAGGGACGTGGGGGGGAAGCGGGGCGTGAGTGGACGGAGAGACGGCAGTGCGGGGGTAGCAAGCGGCCGGAGGGCGGGGGAGCAGGGTAGCGAGGAGCGGGTAGCGAGCGGCCTGGAGTGAGTGGCTGAAAGGGGGGAGAGAGTTTTCCCGCGCATGCGCCACTTCGTCCTGGAAGACGAAGGCTGAGCATGCGCAGCATCTCAGAGCGCAGGAGACTGTTTGTGCATGTGCGCAGCTTGGAGCGCTCTGATGACGTCGGCTGGCTGCTGCATTGTCAGGAATCACTTTGAATTTAATAAGCGTACAAAACAGAAAGGGGAGAGTATTCATTCATTTATCAATGACTTGTACAATCTCACGGAAGTTTGTGAATACGGCAACATAAGAGAAGAGCTGAATGGAGACAGGATTGTGTTCGGGGTATGAGACAACACCCTTTCAGATCATCTACAGTCCAGGGCTGATCTCACATTAACGAAAGAGTTTCAATTGAGCAGACAAACAGAGGTTAGAAAGTTTAACCAATCCGTTGTTCGAGGGGACAGGGAGAGTCTGATCTCGAGAGTTGCAGACTCAATTGAATTTGTTAAGAAAACAAAAGGAAAAATTAGTGGTAAAAGACAAGAAAGACGGGAAGAGCATCTAGTGGTAGCTGCAACCAATTGCAGTAGGTGTGGCCGAGAGAGACACAAGTGGGAAAACTGCCTCGCCAAAGAAGCTGAGTGTTTTTCCTGCAGAAAGATGGGACACTTTCAGTCAGTGTGTGGCAGTAAAATACCAGCACTGAATATAATTAAAGGGAAATCCCCAGAGAGCAAAAACATTAATGAAGTACAGGATATCCAAAGTGTGGAAATACATTTTTTAGGTGAAATCCAGGAAATAAAGTGAGAGTTGCTGGACGACAGAAATTCTGAAATATTTTAAGACAGAGGTAGATAGATTCTTGATAAACACGGGGGTGAAAGGTTATCAGGGGCAGGTGGGAATGTGGAGTTGAGGTTGCAATCAGATCAGCCATGATCTTATTGAATGGTGGAGCAGGCTCGGGGGCCGAGTGGTCTACTCCTGCTCCTAATTGGTATGTTTGTATGTAAGAAAACATGTTCCAGATACAATGAGAACTATCATTTGTTTGGAAATGGATTTGAACCCTTTTATCAAAAGGTTATAGAGCTTTAATTTTTCTACAATTAACAGGCAAATTTTTGTGGCGTTGAGATTGACAGAAACAATGGGCTGGATTCTATAGAGCCCTCGACGTCGAGATCTGTGGTGGGGGTGGGATGGGGGCCGCCCGAAGATGGCCCCGGATGAGACCCGCCACGGACCTCAACGCCGGCAGGGCCTGGCTCGATATTGCCGGCGACGGCGAGGCCTTGTGGGGGACCTCCACCGCTCGGCAACGGGACCACAAACCTGCATTAATTATTATCCCATCACTTCCTGATGTTCCGCAGCGATCTTCAGCCCAGTGGCCTGCACTGCCGTGCCTTCGGAGCCCCACCCGGGCAAATGAGGTGCAACACTGGTGGGGAGGGGGGAGAAGGTAAGTTTCTCAGTGTGGGGGTGGGGGGACGGAGTCAAATTAATGTCATGGGTGTAGGGGATGGTGGGAAGGGTTATAGTTTACAGTTTGTGCAGTTTTGGGCGGAAGGTCAGATGGTAAAGGTTGGTTTTGGGAGGGAAGGGCAAATAATTAATTTAACTGTTATTGGGGGGATGGGAGAGAGGCAAAAGCAATGTATTTATTTCATTTCATTTAATCTTCCTTTAAATATTTTCCAGTAGGACTAACAGCCCTTTAAAAATGGCTGACACTCCAGTACAGAACTAAGGCAGTGCTGCACTATCAGAAATGCTGTTTTTCAGGTGAGACAGAAAACTGAGGATCCCTCTGCCCTCTCACGTGGATGTTAAAGGTACCATGGCACTACTTCAGAGAATAGAAGGGGAATTATTTCTGGGATGCTGGTCATTTTTTAACCCTGAATCAACATCACTTCAAAACAGATTATCTCGTTTTTATCACATTGTTGTTTCTGGGAGCTTGCTGTGCGCACATTGGCCACCATGTTTCCTACATGACTACAGTGACTACACTTGGAAAGTCCTTCATTGGCTATAAAAGGCTTTGCAATGTCCTGTGGTCGTGAAATGCTAGTCTTGCTTTTTCCATTGTTATCAGTGTCATTGTGATCAAAAGATAGGATTCGTGAACACAAAATCTAAATCAATTTTGATTAAAATAATGTAAAAGCATCTATATTCTTGCACTGTACTTAATAATCTCCATCTTCCTATCCTTACAGAGTGCAATGTCATCGACCCTGAAATTGATTCCAGAATCTCATAGAATCTTAGACTCATAGAAAGTTTAAGGCACAGAAAGAGGCCACTTGGCCCTCAGACAATTTCAGCCCAGTTCTGATGAAAGGTCACAGACCACAAACGTTAACTCTGTTTCTCTCTCCACAGATGCTGCCAGACCTGCTGAGTATTTCCAGCATTTTCTGTTTTTATTTCAGATTTCCAGCATCTGCAGTATTTTGCTTCTGTGTTAATTTGAAAGTTAAAACTGAACCACCTGTTTACAATTCACACTGGGGTCTCCCATGAAATGATTCTGTATAATATTGATATAATGAATACAGATTCCGACACAGAGCTTCCTGTGGGGAATTGGGGATATGAAAACCAGCAGACTCTGCAGGGATTTCCACTGGGAGCACAAATTCACAAAATCTACCTTTTATATATCGATTCATTTTGATTGTCCTTCTGGAAAATTATTTTGCAACAATATAAACATCAACCCACAGCTCCATGACTGGGTCAATTATGAGGTCATCCTCTGACAGGTCATGTGACAGCTGGAGCCACAAGACATCAGAACCAGATTTGTGACTGGATTAAAACCCGGAATCCTGTCCCAATGGCTTTTCAAATAAAGCTGTTGCTGTTTGAAAACACAGCAGTTAAACTTTCTGCCTGACCATGAGGGGAGCTAGGGAGAAATTTACAAAACTCAATCCTTCAACAAAATAGTTCAAAAATCATTCATATCGAAATCATGTGAGGATTCATATGCAGTAGAGAAACAAGCAGATACAGAAAGTACAGAGGAGAGCTGAAAAAGGAAATGAGATCAGCAAGAGAATGTATGAGAAAAGATTAGCAGGTCACATAACTGGGAATACTGAAGGCTTTTACCAACATATGGACAGTCAATGAAAGGGTGGGTCAATTAGGAGATCCT
Organism: Heterodontus francisci; assembly: GCF_036365525.1. Taxonomy (NCBI): domain Eukaryota; kingdom Metazoa; phylum Chordata; class Chondrichthyes; order Heterodontiformes; family Heterodontidae; genus Heterodontus; species Heterodontus francisci. The sequence goes on from NW_027142006.1 coordinate 2,095,690, forward strand.
GTGGAGACAGCTGGTGTGGCTGAGGCACTAATTAAGTATCACAAAATAAGCGGATGCTGCAAATGTCACAGTAAAGGAGGAGGAAGTGAAGAAATTGGACAGGATGAAAATAGATAAAGAGGAGACAATTACAAGGTTGGCAGCACTCACAGTAGAAAAGTCACCCAGTTTGAATGGGCTGCATCCTGCGTTGCTGAGGGAAGTAAGGGTGGAAATATCAGAGACTCGAACCACAATCTTTCAATCCTCCTTAAATATGGGAATGTTGCCAGAGGACTGGAGGATGCAGGTACGCTTGGGTAGTTCGATCTCAGTTTAATTTGACCATTTTTATAATGTATCCATTGTAATAACTAACAAGGTCAAGAAAGCCATTTTATAATTAACACATGACCAAAGGAGCCATTTTGTGTTAAGTGCTAATGTGCCGTGTAGAGGACACTATTTGTGCTTAAACATTAGCACAACACGGGAAGTAACGGTTCCCGATTATAAGCTCTCACTCAATTGGTGCAGAGTATGAGCACCAGGGGTTACTTCTGACAGTTGAAGAGATCATCGCATCTCATTGGATAGCTACCACCCACTCCAAGCTGGGCAGCCCCCAATCAGTTAGGTGCTGTCCTGCCACGACCTGCTTGCTTCAATGGGTGCTTGGAGCTCAGAGAGTCATCTCTCAACAGGCGGATCGATAATCAATGCACCAAGAAAAACAAGCTCAACAAAGAAGACACCAGTCCTTCACCTCACAAGCTGGAATGTAAGGACCATGTGTCCTGGCCTTACTGACATCCTTCTGCAGGTTGATGACACACACAAGACAGCTGTGATTGACAAGGAACTCACAAGGCTCAATGTGGACATTGCTGTGCTTCAAGAAACTAGACTCGTTCAAAGTGGATCCCTCAAAGAGAAACACTACACCTTCTTCTGGCAGGGGAAAGCCCAAGAGGCAACTCGTGAGCATGGAATGGTTTTTACAGTAAAAAACACGCCACTTGAGATGAGTGAACCACCCACAGTAGGCTCAGAGAGACTTCTTACTCTTCACTTGTCAACAAGCGTGGGCCCAGTTAATCTCATGTGCATCTATGTCCCGACACTCACCTCCACCCTAGATGTCAAGGATCAATTCTATGTGACACTTGACACTGCTATCAGTAGAATTCCCAGCACTGAGGGACTGTACCTTCTAGGAGACTTCAACACAAGCTTGGGTACTGACTACACAGCTTTGCCAATGTGCAAAGAGCACCAGGGGATTTGCAAGATGAATGAAAATGGACAGAGGTTGCTGGAGCTATGCTGTCACCATGGATTCTGTGTGATGAACAGCTACTTCCAGGTCAAGCTGTGCCACAAGGTGTCCTGGAGACATCCGACATCACGCCACTGGCACCAGCTAGACCTTATCATCACCAGACATACCACCCTCAGCAGTGTCCTCATCACTCACAGCTATCACAGCGCTGACTGTGACACTGACCACTCCCTGGTGTGTAACAAGGTCAGGCTTCAGCCAAGGAAGCTTCATCCATCCAAGAAGAACGTCGTCCTCAGATCAACACTTGACGACCCACTGATCCAGAAAGGACCCAGGAGTTCCTCAACATCCTCGATCAGGCTCTTTCAGACAACAATGCTCAAGGTCTCAGTGCGGTGTCAAAGTGGAATCATCTGTTAACAAGCAGATGGAAAGGTGAGTGGAGCATTACCTTAAACTCTACATAACGGAGAATATTGTCATTGAAGTGGCTCTCAGTGCCATTCCAGACTTCCCTGCCATGGAGGAGCTGGACAGTGACCCCACCATAGTGGAGCTCAACAAAGCCATTGACCATCTTGTCAGTGGTAAAGCCCCGGGAAATGATGGTATTCCACCTGGAATCATCAAGAGTGGAAAAGCGGTTCTACTGCAGCATCTCCATGAACTTCTGTGTCTCTGTTGGAAGGAAAGATCTGCACCTCAAAACATGCGTGATGCAAACATTGTCACCTTGGACAACAATAAGGGGGAATCGCAGTGACTTCAGCAATTAGCGAGGCATCTCCTTGCTAAGTATTGTGGGGAAGGTCTTTGCTCGCATTGCTCTGACCAGATTGCAGACCCTGGCATCACACATCTATCCTGAGTCTCAGTGCAGCTTCAGAGCTGGTAGATCGACAGTCGACATGATTGTCTCACTTCGGCAGTTACAGGAGAAGTACTGTGAACAGTACAGACCACTCTACATTGTCTTTACATATGAACATACGAATTAGGAGCAGGAGTGGGCCACTCGTCCCTTCGAGCCTGCTTCACCATTCAATAAGCTCATGGCTGAACTGATTACTCCACATTTCCATCTACCTCCGATAACCTTTCGCCCCCTTGCAGATAAAGAATCTATCCATCTCTCCCTTAAAAATATTCAAAGACTCTGCTTCCACCGCCTTTTGAGGAAGAAAATTCCAAAGACTCACGACCCTCTGAGGGGGAAAATTGCTCCTCATCTCTGTCTTAAATGGGTGACCCCTTATTTTTAAACAGTGACCCCTAGCTCTAGATTCTCCCACAAGGGGAAACATACTGTCCACATCCACCCTGTCAAAACCCCTCAGGATCTTGTATGTTTCAATCATGTCGCCTCTTTCTCTTCTAACCTCTAGTGGATACGAACCTAGCCTGTCCAATCTTTCCTCGTAAGACAGCCCACCCTTTCCATGTATTAGTCTAGTAAACCTTCTCTGTACTACCTCCAATGTATTTACATCCTTCCATAAATAAGGAGACCAGTACTGTACTCAGTATTGCAGAAGAGGTCTCACCAATGCCCTATATAGCTAAAGCATAACCTCCCTACTATTGTATTCAATTCCCCTGGCGAGAAATGATAACATTCTATTAGCTTTCCTAATTACGTGCTGTACCTGCAGACTAACATTTTGCGATTCGTGCACTAGGACACCCAGATCCCCTGCAACTCAGATCTCTGCAATCTCTCACCATTTAGATAATATGCTTTTTTATTCTTCCTGCCAAAGTGGACAATTTCCCACTTTCCCACATTATACTCCATTTGCCAGGTCTTTGCCCAGTCACTTAACCTATCTATATCCCTTTGTAGCCCCCTTATGTCCTCTTCACAACCTACTTTCCGACCTATCTTTGTCATCAGCAAATTTAGCAACCATACTTTTGGTCCCTTCATCAAAGTCATTTCGAGAATTGTAGAATGTTGAGGCCCCAGCACAGATCCCTGTGGACCACTCGTTACTTCTTGCCAACCAGAAAATGACCCATTTATGCTGACTCTCTGTTTCCTGTTCGCTAGCCAATCTTCTATCCATGCCAATATGTTACCCCTGACACCATGAGCTTTTATTTTCTGCAATAACCTTTGATATGTCACCTTATCCTTCTGGAAATCGAAGTACAATACATCCACCGGTTCCCCTTTATCCACAGCACATGTAACTCCCTCAAAGAACTCCAAAAAATTGGTTAAACATGATTTCCCTTTCACAAAACCATGTTGACTCTGCCTGATTACCTTTATTTTTTCTAAATGCCCTGCTATAACATCTTCAGTAATCGCTCCTAACATTTTCCCTAAGACAGATGTTAAGCTAACTGGCCTGTCGTTTCCTGCTTTCTGTCTCCCTCCCTTTTTGAATAAATGAATTACATTCGCTACTTTCCAATCTAACAGAACCTTCCCGAAGCGAGGGAATTTTGGAAAATTAAAACCAGCGCATCAACTATCTCACTAGCCACTTCAGGACCTGGCGACTTGTCAGCCCGCAGCTCCAACAATTTGTTTAGTACCACTTCCCTGGTGATTGTAATTTTCTTGAGTTCCTCCCTCCCTTCCATTTCCTGACTTACAGCTAATACTGGGATGTTATTTGTATCCTCAATAGTGAAGACCAATCCAAAGTATCTGTTCAATTCATCTGTCATCTCTTAATTATCCATTATTAATTCCCCAGACACACTTTCCATAGGACCAACACTCACTTTGTTAACTCTTTTCTTTTTAAAATATCTATCGAAACTCTTACTAGTTGTCTTTATATTTCTTGCTAGCTTTCTCTCGTACTCTAATTTTACCTTCCTTTTCAATCTTTTAGTCATTCTTTGCTGGTTTTTTTATATTCTGTCCAATCTTCTGACCTGCCTCCCATCTTTGCACAATTATAGGCTTTTTCTTTAAGTTTGATAGTATCTTTAACTGTTTTCATTAAACATGGATGGTGAGTCCCACCTTTGGAATTTTTCTTTCTGGTTGAAATGTATCTATTCTGTGTATTCTGAAATTTTCCTTCAATGTCTGCCACTGCATCTCTATTGACCTATCCCTTAACCTAATTTGCCAGTTCACTTTAGCTAGCTCTGCTTTCATGCCCTTATAATTGCCCTTATTTAAGTTTAAAATACTAGTCTGGGACCCACTCTCCTCTCCCTCAAACTGAATGTAAAATTCAATCATATTATGATCGCTACTACCTAGGGGCACCTTAACTATGAGGTCATTAATTAATCCTATCTCATTGCACAATGCCAGGTCTAGTATAGCCTGCTCTCAGGTTGGCTCCAGAACTTATTTTTCCAAGAAATTATCCCAAAAACATTCTATGGACTCCTCATCTAGGCTACCTCTGCCCATCAGAATTTTCCAGTCTATATGGAGATCAAAATCCCCCATAATTATTGCTGTACCTTTCTGACAAGCTGCCATTATTTCTTTTTTTATACCCCATCCTGCAGTGTGGTTAATGTTAGGTGGCCTGTACACCACTCCCACAAGTGACTTCTTGCCTGTATTATTTCTCATCTCAACTCAAACTGCTTCTACATTGTGATCTCCTGAACTTAGGTCATCCCTCCCTATTGCGCGAATACCATCATTAATTAACAGAGTTACCCCACCACCTTTTCCAAGCTTCCTGTCCTTCCTAAATGCCATGTAACCTCCAATATTCACATCCCAATCGATGTCGCCCTGCAGCCAGGTCTCTGTAATGACTATCAGATCGTACTTATTTATTCTATTTGTGCTCTCAGTTCATCTGTTTTGTTTCGAATGCTCCATGCATTCAGATGCAGAGCATTTAGTTTTGTCCTTTTATTATTTTTGTCACCTCTAGCCTTATCTGTCGATTTACTCTCAGATTTGTACATTCTGTCCCTTCCTATCACAGTCTGTTTATCATTTCCCATATTTATACCTTTCTCTCTTGCCTTGTCTCTCCTCCTTGATTCACCATATCTTCCCAAATTTGATCCCTTGCCCCCACGATTCAGTTTAAAACTGTCTCTACTTCCCTCGTTATGTGGCTCACGAGAACAACGGCACCAGCACGGTTCAGGTGTAGACCGTCCCAACGGTACAGCCACCACTTTCCCCAGTACTGGTGCCAATGCCCCACGAACCAGAACCCACTACTACCACACCAGTCTTTGAGCCACGCATTAATTTTTCTAATCTTATTTGTCCTATGCCAATTTGCACATGGCTCAGGTAATAATCCAGAGATGATTAACTTTGAGGTTCTGCTACTTAATTTGCTGCCTAGTTCCTCATACTGACTTTGCAGAACCTCTAACCTTGTCCTGCCTATGCCATTGGTACCGACATGGACCACGACGACTGGATCCTCTCCCTCACATTGTATGTTTCTCTCCAGCCCTGAGCAGACGTCCTGAATCCTGGCACCGGCAGGCAACACAGCCGTCTGGACTCTTGCTCTTTGCTGCAGAGAACAGAGTCAATCCACCTTACTATACTGTCTCCTACTACCACTACATTCCTTTTTTCTCACTCTTTGAGCCGCAAACACTTACTACAGATGTGTTTGCCCTGGATCACTCTGGCATCCAGGAGCTCCCACATGCTGCAGCTGTGACACATCACCTGTCCTGTCATCCTTAACGTGTTTCTATTAACTACTTAATTATTTTATTCAATTGTTTATTTTATTGTATATTTTATTAAGCTTACTACTAGTTTGTTTACTATTTTAAACATTAGGACTAAAATGGATCTTAATCACTTACCAGATCCTCATCAAACATGCAGCTTTTTCCAAACCAATCAACTACCTGCTTGCCTGTGATGTCACAGCTTACCGGATCCTCACCAAACAGCTCCTTCCACTGCACCGAAGCAAGAACCAAATCCTGTAAACTCACCCCAGCAGCTCTCTGTTTCCCTGCTCTCACTCTCCATTGTGATGTCACTCCTTGATTTTTTTTACCCCTGCTCCGCTCCTGCCGTGCTCCTCTCTCTCTCGCTCTGTCTCTGAGTTGGTGCTTTTGACACACTTGTTAACTCTCTGTTCCGTCGTGCTCTTCTGTCTCTGGTCCAAAATCTGACTCTGGTGGAATTTGAACCCACAACCTTTGAATGCCTTCTTTATCATTATTTAGAAGTCCAACACGCTATCCATTGCGCCACAGAGCCGCACATATTTTGAAAGAGATCACCAAGGCCTTTGATCTTGTCAGCAGAGACGGACTCTTCAAACTGCGATGGAAACTCGGCTGCCCTCCTGAACTCTTGGGCATCATCTCTTCTTTCCACGAGAAGATGCACAGTTCCATCAGTTACAGTGGAGCAACATCAGACACTTTCAAGATCAGCAGTGGGGTAAAGCAGGGCTGCGCGCTGGCGCCAACTCTCTTAGGAACAGAGGAACATCGGAGTAGGCCATTCAGCCCGTCGAGCCTGTTCTGCCATTCAGTTCGATCATGGCTGATCATCTACCTCAACGCCCCTTTCCCGTGCTATCCCCATATCCCTTGATGTCATGAGTATCAAGATTTCTAACAATTTCTGTCTTGAACATGCTCAATGATTGAACTGCCACAGCTCTCTGGGGTAGAGAATTCCAATGATTCACCACCGTCTGAGTGTAGAACTTCAACCCTATCTCAGTTTTAAATGGCCTACTCCTTATTCTGAGACTTGGTCCCCTGATTTTAGACTCACCAACCAGGGCAAACATCCTATCTACATCCACACTGTCACACCCTGTAAGAATTTTATCAGTTTCAATGAGATCACCTCTCATTCTTCGAAACTTTAAGGACTACAGGCCCAGTTTCAGTCCCACCATCCCAGGGATTAGTCTGGTGACCCTCTGTTTCACTCCCTCTATGGCAAGTATATCCTTCCTTAGATGAGGAGACCAAACTATACACAATACTCCAGCGCGGTTTCACCAAGGCTCGATACAATTGCAACAAGACATCTTTACTCCTGGACTCATGACCCCTCGTGTGAAGGCCAACATACCATTTGCCTTCCTAATTGATTGCTGCACCTGCACAAGAGCTTTTAGTGTCTCATGAACAAGGACACCCAGGTCCCTTTGGACATCAACACTTCCCAACCTCTCACCATTTAAGAAATACTCTGTCTTTCTGTTTATTCCACCAAAGTGGAGAACTTCACACTTATTCACATTATATTCCATCTGCCATGTTCTTTCCCATTCACGTAGCCTCTCCAGGTTCCCTGGAAGCCTGTCTGCATCCTTCTCACAGCTCACACTTCACCTAGCTTTGTGTCATCTGCAAACTTGGAAATATTACATTTAATCCCCACATCCAAATCATTTATTTCGGTTGTTAACATCTGTGGCTCCAACACTGATCCTTGCAGTACCCCAATAGTAACAGCCTGCCATCCTGAGGAGGACCCGTTATTCCTGCTCTCTGTTTTCGGTCTGTTAACCAATTCTCAATCCATACCAGTATATTATCCTCAATCCTATGTGCTCTAATTTTATTTACTCACCTCCTGTGTGGGACATTACCAAAGCATCCACTGGTTCTCCTTTATCTGTTCTACAGGTAACATCCTCAAAAAACTCAACGGGTTTTTTCAAGCCTGTTTTCCTTTTCATAAATCTATGTTGACTCTGCCCAATCATATCATGATTTTCTAACTGTCTAGTTATCACATCCTTTATAATTGGTGTATTCTTCTCCATGCTGCTATTGTACACTTTCAGTCACTCAGATGGGGGTGTTCACCTGTATATCAGAGCTGACGACAAGCTATTCATCTTTTGGCAAGACTCCACTTGGACGTAGAGACTTGGACGTAGAGACTCCACTTTCCATCAACACTGACCAGCTCACTTTGGAGGTTGTCAACAGCTTCACATACCTTGGATCAACAATCACCAGCAATCTGTCCCTTGATGCTGAAATCAGCACCAGGATTGTCAATGCTGCAGCTGTCATGTCAAAGTTGAGAAGACGGGTGTGAACCGACAGCAAACTGACCGAAAATACAAAATTCCACGTGTACCAGGTTTGTGTTCTCAGCACCCTCCTTTATAGTAGAGAAGCATCAACAACTTATACAAGCCAAGAAAAGCGGCTGAACAGCTTCCACCTCCACTGCCTCAGATGGATATTGGGCATCTCCTGGCAGGACAGAGTGCCGAATGAGGAAGTACACCAGCGTGCAGGGATCCGCGGCATGTTTGCCCTCTTGAGTCAGAGGCGGCTCTGTTGACTGGGCCAAATGAATGACAGTCACATTGCCAAATACATGCTCTGTGGTGAGCTTGCTATAAGCACAAGACCAACAGGTCAGGGAACAAATCAAGTCATTTGGAGAGGTTTGAGTTAATTAAGGAGAGTGGGCATGGATTTATAATTGGAATTTCATGCTTGATGAATCTAACTGCATTTTTTGATACACTATCTGAGAAAGTTGATGAAGGGAATGCAGTGGATGTTGTTTATATGGATTTTACAAAAGCATTTTATAAAGTACCACATAAAAGGGAGGTTAACAAAATTGAGGTTCATGGATTAGGAGGGTCAGTGTCCATTTGGATAGGAAATTGTTTTAAGGACAGAAAACAGCGAGTCATATGAAATGGTTCTTGGTCAGACCGGAGGATAGTCGACAGTGGTGTTCCCCAAGGGTCAGTGCTAGAACCATTGCTTTTTTTGCTACAGATTAATGACTTGGATCTTGGAATATCGAGTAGAATCTCAAAATATGCCGATGACACCAAACTTGGAGGAGTGGCAAACAGTGAGGATGATATGAACTGCCTGAAATAGGATAGTTATCGGCTAGTAGGATGGGCAGATAGGTGGCAGATGGAATTTAATAGTGACAAGTGTGAGGTGATGCATTTTAGCAGAAGAAATAGGGAGAGGCAATATATACTCAATGCTACAGTTCTGAAGAGTGTGCTGGAATAGAGGGACCTGGAGTACATGTCCATCATTCTTTGAAGTTGGCAAGACATATTGCGAGAGTGGTTAGCAAAGCATGTGGGATCTTGGGCTTTATAAATAGAGACATTGAGTACAAAAGCAGGGTTGTTATGCTGAACTCTGGTTAGGCCCCAATTGGAGTGTTGCATCCAGATCTGCTCACCAATCTTTAGAAAGGATGTGCGGATTCTTGAGAGGATGCAGAGGAGATTTACCAGTCTAGTTCCAGGGATGGAGGGTTTTAGTTTCAAGGTTAAGTTAGAAAAACAGGGTTTTTTCTGCCTGTATCAAAGGAGATTGAGGGGAGAATGGATAGAGGTGTCGAAGGCTCTGACAGTTTTAGATAAGTTGGCAAGGAAAAATTGTTCCCATTAACTATTGGTACAAGGACTAGGGGATTCAGATTGAAGGTTTTGGACAAGAGATGCAGGGGGAATGTGCGGAAGAGCTTTTTTACACAGTGATTGGTAATGATCTGTAACTCGCTGCCCCCGAGGGTGGAGGAAGTGGAGACAATCGTTGGTTACAAAAGGAATTTCGATGGGCATTTGAAGGAAATAAATTTACAGGGCTAGGGGGATCGAGCAGACGAGTGGGACTGACTGGATCGCTCCATGGAGAGCTGGCCTGTACTCGATGGTGCGAATGGCCTCCTTCTATACCACAAATGACCCAATGACTCGATGAGTCTATGTCACTCTCTGAATCAACACAACAGAGTGACAGATTTAACACAACATTATAACATATGTTTGGTTTGACAAATTCAATAATAACTCGTCTCCACTCCTAGTATTTCTAAATCCCACACATTCACTATAATGAGAACAATTATTTCCTGTTGTGTCTCTCTCACATTTGTAAACTTCACTATATTGGAGTGAGGTGACATCTACTGGCGGGAAGCAAGAACTGCAATCAAGCAGCAGAAACTCCACAGTCTGTCAGGGTTAAAGAAACATTGCAATATGAGGAAATAGTGAAGGGGTTTGATCGGGTTGATGGAAACATGATTCCACTTGTGGTATCATATGAAGCAAGGGCCAGAAATATAAAATTGTCGTTAATAAAAGAAATGAGGAATTCATGAAAAATGCATTTGCTCAGAGAATGGTTATCGAGATAGACAGCACTGATATAGGCCCTTTGGCCCACTGAGTCTGCACTGACCATCAACCACCCATTTATACTAATCCTATGTTAACCCAGAATTCCCTACCACATCCCCACATTTCTCCTATCACCTACCCTGGGGCCAATTTCCAACAGTCAATTTATCTATCAACCCACAAGTCTTTCGTTGTGGGAGGAAACCAGAGTACCTTGTGGAAGCCCACATAAACAACTTGCAAACTCCACACAGGCAGTATACAGAACTGAATCGGGGTCATTGAAGTTGTGAAGCTGCAGTGCTCACCACTGCACCACCCTTAGAATGTGGATAGAGTAAAAAGTGAGATTGGATGGACAGAAGCAGTCTGAAAAGATGGCTCAAACAAAAGGTGAAAACCCTGAAATGTTAACTCTGTTTCTCTCTCCACAGATGCTGTCAGAGGTGCTGAGTATTTCCAGCACTTTCTGTTTTTATTTCAGCTTTGTAGGATATTGTTTTGATCTGAAAAAAATGCATGATCGGCTGTGGGTGCCAGTGAAATTCCACAGGAGCGAATGAAAACCATGCCAACGGTGGCTCGTTGGTTTCGGGGTATGATTCTCGCTTTGGGTATATAAGTGATTAATATGTGAGAGATCCTGGGTTCAAATCCCAGACGAGCCCTTCTCTGTTGCCATTTTTAGTTTCAGGTCATTGATTGCTTTCAGCCTTCCAGAAAGCGGAATCGATTTCCAAACTGAGCCTGCTTGAGGACCGGGGAACTGGATTCAAAGAGCTTGTCGACAAAATTGAAATGAACAAAATATACAGATTGTCAAGTGACAATATAAGGTTGCAGCAGTAACTAAAGGCCTGCTCGGGTCAGCAAATGAAACCCGACCCAAGCCTGACAGCACCACATCCGACCTGGTCCGAGTCCTTTCATTTTTTCCCGTGCCCGAACTGACCACCAGAATGTTCAGTTAAACTTGCTTCCGTTTTTCACTTTTTAAGCTTGTGCAGGTAAGGCAACAAAAACTGTAACTGGACTTGAAAGGTTGTTTAAATGTACATTAAGATTAGAGCTATGTACGGGAGGTGATGAGCTGAAGATTGTTACCATAGTAGTTAGTGATTGTGAGGTCACTAGTTAAAGAGAAACTCATGGAGTTGTGCCCAGACAGGTTGTCCCACACTTCTTTGATTAAAATATTGCCCGAAGGCGAGAAAATATCATTATACATTCCCTAGACTCCTGCTTTACAGGTTGAAATACTTTCTGCAAGTTTATCCAGAGAGCAGCTGAGATGCAGAGACCAGGAAGGTCTTGAGTGATTAATTATTATAAAATATACATTCTTATATTAAAGAGATTGTGCTCTACCTTCGATGGAATCGCTCACTGCAGACTAGTGCGGAGTGTTTCCCGCCTTGACGTCCTGGCTGTCACTGGATCTTGAGTCCAGGCATCTGGATTACTGGTCCAGTAATCTTTGAAATTTCTCCCTTGTTCTAATATTTTAATCTGGTAAGTCAGATTTTACAAAAAAAATTAAATGATTTAAGACTGCTTCATGTTCAGCAGTGCCAAATGAATAAAGAAATTCAAATATATTCAAAATTATATATCAACTATTAAATACTAATGCCCAGCTTTGAATACAAAAAATGCCTCTAATTGTGTTCTGGTCTGGAATGGAATTCTTCAGTGTTTCTGTTTAGCTTGGATTGACTCATCGATTTTCTTGTTTTTCACTTTGTCGATGCCTTTGAATAATTGTGGATCCTTCTTCAGGGAGTCTTCTTTCACCAGGTAGTTCTGACCTCTGATGATGTTGATCGTAATCAGCTTCAATTTGCTGATAGTTTTGGAAGTGAGCAGATTTCCTTTGCTTGAGTTCACAACATGTAACTGTGTGGACCCATGGGAGGATTTGAAAGCTGCCCTTGCATTGGAGCATACAGTTGCATCCATCCAAACAGAGGGACAGTAGAAGTGACATATTCAGTTCAGTCTGTCGATCATGGGACTTTTAATCTCAGGGTTGTGAGTTTGAGCGCCATTTAGTTTTTCCATTTTTTAGGCTTCATTCGCAGAGAGTACAAGGAGTGTTTGAAATGAAATTCAACAACAGTATGAGAAACGCTCTCTTTCATTCGGGACTCTTAACTCTCTGCAGCATCTCGCTGTGAAAGACTGAACTTTATCTCATTTCTTTTTCAGCTGGGGGTCAGTGCAGCTCAGTGGGACTTTTGGCTGTCTCCCACCTCACAATTCATCAGTGCTGAGAAAGCAATGGGAAATATTACGCATGGCTGAGTAAGCAGAGGACACCGATTTAAGGTGAATGGGAAAAGAACCAAAGGCAACATGAAGAAAAACCTTTTTTATGCAGCAAATGGTTAAGATCTGATATTTACTGCCTGAGAGTGTGACGGAGGAAGATTCAACCATAGCTTTCAAAAGGATATATGATAATTATCTGAAGGGAGAAAAAATTCAGGTTTTCATGGAATACATGAGGATGTGGCATGAGCTGAGTTGCTTGTGCAGAGAGGCAGCACAAGCACGATGAGCTGAATCCCTCCTTTTGTGCTGTAAGTATTCTGTGATCTATGATTCTATACAAAGTGAAACCAACACTCACATATGAGAAACTGACAGGTACAGTGTAAACCCCACACTAACAAACCAGCAAATGCCATCGACAGAGTAAAACCAACAGTCCTAGACAAGAAACTGACAGATACTGTGTGGAACCCAAAAATCACTTATCAGGATTTGGCAGTTAATGTGTAAAAACCTCTCTTCAATATCCGTCCTGCAAGGTACAAAGAAAATTAGGTACAAACCCAGGCTCATACTTCGAAGACTGAGAGATGAAGAGCAAAACACAGACTCACCTACAAGAGGCTGACAAGTACAGAGAATAAAACAGAGGGGGTGCAGATTAAAAACACATGCATGTAACGGATACTGATAGGGATAGAATCAAACCCTTTCTCACACATGACATGAAAATTGGTGGTGTCGTAAATAGTGAGGAGGAAAGCCTTAGATTACAGGCCAATATAGATCGTCCGAGGCAGAGAATATAAGAGCAGGGAGGTTATGACGGAGCTGCATAAAATGCTAGTTAGGTCACAGCTGGAGTACTGTGCACTGTTCTGGGCACCACACTATAGGAAGGATGTGATTGCACTGGAGAGGGTACAGAAGAGAGTCACCAGGATGTTGCCTGGGCTGGAGCATTTCAGCTATGAAGAGAGACTGAAAAGGCTAGCGTTGTTTTCCTTAGAGCAGAGAAGGCTGAGGGGAGATAAGATTGAGGTTTACAAAATTATGAGGGGCATTGATGGGTTAGATAGGAAGAAACATTTTACCTTAGCGGAGGGGTCAATAACCAGGTGGCATAGATTTAAGGTAAGGGGCAGGAGGTTTAGATGGGATTTGAGGAAAAAAATTTTACTCAGAGGGTGGTTGGAATCTGGAACGCACTCCCTGAAGAGGTGGTAGAGGCCGGAACCCTCACAGCATTTAAGAAGTATTTACATGAGCACTTGAAATGCTATAGCATACAAGGCTACGGGCCAAATACTGGAAAATGGGATTAGAATAGTTAGGTGCTTGATGGCCAGCACAGACTCAATGGGCTGAAGGGCCTGTTTCTGTGCTGTATAACTCTATGACTCTATATCAGAAACTGATAGATCTGGACAAAAGCTGATGTTCACATACAATTTGTTGAAAGATATGTGGTGAAACTCACATTTATTTTTTATTTCCAAAATATACTTTATTCATAAAAATCTGTAAAAATTACATTCCCAAACAGTTTAAAACAGCATCAAGTCAAAAAATACAAACAGTGCAAAGGTGATCAGTTACCTTCTGTACAATCATGAGTTGCCTCACAACCCTTCCATTTCATTGTCATGCCATATACATTTTTACATTTACAGCGCACAAAATTTCTCCGATACAGTTCGAGGGATTTCATATGGATCCAGCCCCTCAGTTCAGCTTGGTGGGGGGACCTTACACTGTGGTCTTTCCCCATTGAGCCTTTGCTGCGGCTGCCCCAAGCTTTAGTGCGTCCCTCAGCACGTAGTCCTGGACCTTGGAATGTGCCAGTCTGCAACATTCGGTGGTGGACAACTCTTTTCGCTGGAAGACCAGCAAGTTTCAGGCAGACCAAAGGGCGTCTTTCACCGAATTGATAGTCCTCCAGCAGCAGTTGATGTTTGTCTCGGTGTGCGTCCCTGGGAATAGCCCGGAGAGCACAGACTCCTGTGTTACCGAGCTGCTTGGGATGAAGATCGACAAAAACCACTGCATCTCTTTCCACAAACTTAGCTCACATAGCAATAGCAGAAACAGTCACAAACCGACAACTGAAACATACAGAGTAAGAACCCACATTCTCACACCAGAAATTCACGGCTACAAAGTGAAGCTGACTCTCTCCTCCCAGGCACTGACAGGTACAAAATAAAACACGCACTAACATACCAGGAAATGAAATGTAGGAAATAAAACCTGATTATCATGTCAGAGATTGGCATTAATGACAGTTGTGGTACCACAGAATGCTCTGCGCTCCAGAATTTGCCTTGTCTCTGATAAGGAGCAGGCGCGGTAGTGGCTGAGCTCCATCTGCAGCTGGAGCGGAATATTCACAAAGTGCAGGGAGACCGCGCCCGTAGCGGGTGCACACAGCTGGAGCAGGGCGTCAAGGCCACAATAGGATGGAACGATCCCGTTTGTGTCCCTGCGGGTGGCGGTGAAGCTTTTCCCTGTGAGGCTTCCCGAAACTGCCCGCCAGCAAGGTCAACTGGTCAGAGAGCGTCTGTAAATGGATAGAAATTGGGGATTGGGCAGGGAGCGTCTCTAAATGAATAAGATTTGGGGACTGGGCAAGGAGCGTCTGTAAATGGATAAGAATTGGGGATTTAGCAGGGAGCGTTTTTTTATCCGTTCGTGGGATGTGGGCTTCGCTGGCTCGATCTCAGCTACAGTAATGTGTCCAGTTCTGGGCACCAGGTTTCAGAAAGGACATCAAAGCTTTTGAGACAGTTTGGAGGAGATTTACGAGAATGATACCAGAGATGAGGGGTTTCAGTTCTCTGGACAGGGTGGTGAAGCTGGGATTGTTGGCCAAAAATGCCAAGGGGAGGTGAGGAGAGATCTTTTTCCCAGTAACTGCTTCGGATTTGGAATGAATTGTCTGACAGGGAGGTGGAAACAGATTCAATTATAACTTTCATAAAGGAATTGGACAAATATTTCAAAGTGAATTTCTCCAGGACTATGGGGAAATAGGCAGGGGGTTGGACTAATTGCATCATTTTTTTCACAGATTCAGCACAGGCACAAAAGACCGATTGGCCTCCTTCTGTGCTGTATGATTCTATGAAATAGTGACAGTCAGGGCAAGTCTGTATAAGAAGGAGAAATGGAGACAGGTCAGGGAGAGCACATCACCAAAACTGGGAGATACTACATTGGACAGGGAGGGTCGGAGGGGGAGAGAGCACATACATACAGTCAGAATCAGCACCTTCAGGGGAAGACAGAGAGAGGAACCAGTGAGTGTAGTACTGAACCCAGCCAGAGTCAACCTGCTGAAACACCAGTGAGTTCACACTGGGGAGAGATCATTTACCTGCTCCGTGTGTGGGAAGGGGTTCACTCAGTCATCCAACCTCACTGAACATCAACTTGTTCACACTGATCAGAGACCTTTTCAATGTCCTGACTGTGAGAAGAGCTTGAAAAGCAGTAATGATCTGCTGAAACACCAACACATTCACTCTGGGGAGAGGCCGTTCCCCTGCCATGTGTGTGGGAAGGGATTCACTCAGTCATTCAATCTGCTGCAACATCAGCAAGTTCACATGTAACTGCAGGGGTTGGATTCTGCTGTTGTTGCTGCTATTCATCACTTTCAGAGACAAAGTTGGGTCTTACTTTATAACCAGTGTAGTCCAGAGCAAAAGCGTCTTCTTAATGTTGAGATAAACGGGAGAAGAAACCGGGAAGTGGCGGCGAGGATGGGGGAGGTGCTGCACCATCACTTTAATGGTGCACCCTCCCTCCCCCGGGTCCTTGCTGCACGCCCGCCAGGCCTGGTGGCTCTGATTGGGGTCCTGAGAGCCCCTGAGACTCGGTGCAGCTGAGGCTGCGCTCACCCCCGCACAGCTCTGTTGTGATATTTAAAATACGAAAGGCCTGTTGGACTGAGAGCTGATCTGGAATTTAGAAAGCATCATTACTGGAGGCTCATTGCTGCTCAGCACAATCTCACCCCCCGCTCCTGGGAATTGTTGATTCTACACCCTGTAGTTCAGTTCTGCAATTAACTCGAGGGGGAGATGTGTGAGCAGAAAAACAGAGCGAAATGAAAACACAGCTGGACAGATGTGCAACAGGTCAATCCACTGTTACAATAACTCCATCTCTGACTCCCTCCTGACAGTAACCAGACCTTTCACAGAGACTGTGGGTGGCTCTGAAAAGAGCCTTTGGTTTATTAGATGTCATTTTGGCCGCTTTACTTTTTCTGGGAGCTCTGAGCGCTGGTTTTCTTGGGCAGCAGCACAGCCTGGATATTAGGCAGCACCCCGCCCTGAGCGATGGTCACGTCTCCCAGCAGCTTTGTTGAGCTCCTCGTTGTTGCGGATGGCCAGCTGCAGGTGTCTGGGGATGATGCGGGTCTTCTTGTTGTCCCGGGCCGCGTTACCGGCCAGCTCGAGGATTTCAGCGGTCAGGTACTCGAGCACAGCAGCAAGATAGACCGGGGCTCCAGCACCCACACGCTCAGCATAGTTGCCCTTTCTCAGGAGCCTGTGAACACGGCCCACCGGGAACTGCAGTCCAGCCCGGGAGGAGCGAGACTTGGCCTTGGACCGAGCTTTCCTGCAGGTCTTTCCTCTTCCAGACATTTCCACAATCTCACAAATACTTTCACAAAGAATGGATAATTTCTCAGCTTTTGTCGTAAGCTTGAAACAGTCAAGATGGCCGAGTGGTCGAAAGGGCTGTGTTCAGGTCGTAGTGTTTTCTGGAGGCGTGTGTTCAAATCCCAAATCTACCAAGTTGTGTTTTGACTGAACTGGAGGGATTTGGGAGCAGCGGTGAAGGGAGAACTTGGAAGAATGTTGATAAGTAAAATGAAAATGGACCCAAAGATGTTTCTTCAATACATTAAGGTAAGAGGCAACTAAAGAAAGAGGAGTGCACTGAAAAGTCCCAAAAACTCACAGTGATTTTTGACATCTTGCCAGGATTGAGTGGCGCGTGCACGGGATGATGTCATTTTGCAGCGCCAACGTCATCACATTTCCGCAACAAATCCATCTTCGTGCATGCGTGATAAAGCGTCATTGGGTATCTAGCCACCCCATCCCCCCACCATTTGGCTGGAGGAAGTGGCTGAATGGGAGATTTTGAAGCTGTAGCTCTCCCCCCTCGGCAACTCACTCCAGGCCTCGACGATTCCCCCCCCTCAGCCGCTCGCTCCAGACCTCGCTGCTCCCCCACCCCCCCACTCCCCTGGCCAGTTGTTCCTCGCTTCGCACCACCCCACTCTCTGGCCACTCGCTCCAGGCCGCGCCGCTTCCCTCCTCTCAGCCACTCACTCCTCCGTCGCCCTGTCACCCCTTGCGGCCCTCCTGCTTCTACAGGTGGCGCCTGGTGAAGAAATGTGGGAGCGAGTGTCACGGCCAGAGCTAGTAGCTGTGGGCTGGGCTGGGACAGGGTGGGGGGTGGGGGTGCGGAGAGCGAACAGACAGAGTGCGGAATTTCACCAGTAGGGAGGAGGGGGAGAAAGCGAGTTGCAGAGGGGGGAGAACGGTCAGTCCGGTGGGAGCTAGTAGCTGTGTTCGGGTGAAGTCAGTCCTGGTCAGTTATATAAACAAATCACAATAACGAATTGGCAGCACATTTTATCCTCTGCCCGATTTTCCTTTCCATCGATCGGGATACTATTTCACTATATTCCAATGGAAATTCAATCATAAAATTCCTTTTGTATTTAATAGGATTACTGAAATGTTAAATGGATCTGAGGATTACAGTTAGTATTAACAAACGCACCCGAGTGAATTAGCACCCCAATCGATGGAAAGGAAAATCGGGGTAAGTCTAAAATGTGCCTCCAATTTCGTTATTGAGATTCGTTGAGTAATTCGATTTTGCCCAACACTGAAATTGGCGGCTTTTTTGAATTCAACCTTTCTGTCACGACGACAATTTAAGCCAATGATTTGCTGTATTTTCTAATTCGAGGCTCGGCAATTGGTTAAGACATGCGAATGGGAAGAGGGTGACCAATCAGAAGTGGGCTCTGGATAGCGCGGGCTCAAACTGCGGGAATTCCAGGTCCCTGAATGACTGAGCTGAAACTGATCAGTTTCACAAACCCTGTCAGTTTCAGTGCAGGAAACACTGTCTCGGGGGAAATAACATCACAAGTGGGTCTGGTTCCAGCGATGGCTGCTGCAAAACTCCCGGATTCCCTCATTGCAGCGAAATCATTTTGAAATTCTATGAAAACAATGAGTGATTCTGGAGGAGTGATGTGGCTTTTCACTGAGGGCATGTGTCGACTGGAGAAATAACTAACTGTAGAGCCTCAGGCGCTGTTTACACAGCCCGTTCAGAAAATCAAATCCACTGCACATCCTTGCTGCAAATGAAATGTCAAATTTGGGGATTCCAGTTTTGTATCTCGAACACAGCACAGATTTATTCTAGACAGTTCTAAACAGCCTATCCCAGCTCCCGTTTCCAGGTCATTGCTCTCTCTGTGAGGCGGTGGGTGGCTCTTAGAAGAGCCTTTGTTGTGTTTGCTGGAAAGGGTCGAGTTGTTCAGCCGCTGAATTCGTAGAGAGTGCGGCCCTGCCGTTTCAGAGCGTACACCACATCCATGGCAGTGACCGTCTTGCGCTTGGCGTGTTCAGTGTAGGTGACCGCATCCCTGATCACATTCTCCAGGAAAACCTTCAACACCCCGCGAGTCTCCTCACAGATCAAACCCGAGATCCGCTTGACCCCGCCACGGCGAGCCAGGCGGCGGATTGCTGGTTTGGTGATGCCCTGGATATTATCACGAAGCACTTTGCGGTGCCGCTTTGCTCCGCCTTTGCCCAGTCCTTTCCCTCCTTTACCTCTGCCAGACTTTCTTTTATTAATTTCCAAAATATACTTTATTCATAAAAATCTGTAAAAAAAAATACATTACAAAACAGTTCCAAAAAGCACCAAGTCAAACAATACAGAGAGTGCAAAGGAGATCAGTTTCCTTCAATACAGGAGTGAGTTGCCTCACAACCCTTCCATTTCATTGTCATGCCATGTACATTTTACAGCAAACAAATATTTTCTGGCTACAGTTCGAGTGGTTTCCCATGGATCCAGCCCCTCAGTTCAGCTTGGTGAGGGGACCTTATACAGTGGTCTTTCCACATTGAGCCTTTGCTGCAGCTGCCCCAAGCTTTAGTGCGTCCCTCAGCACGTAGTCCTGGACCTTGGAATGTGTCAGTCTGCAACATTCGGTCGTGGACAACTCTTTGCACTGGAAGACCAGCAGGTTTCGGGCAGACCAAAGAGCGTCTTTCAACGAATTGATAGTCCTCCAGCAACAGTTGATGTTTATCTCGGTGTGCGTCCCTGGGAACAGCCCACAGAGCACAGACTCCTGTGCTACAGAGCTGCTTGGGATGAACCTCGACAAAAAACCATTGCATCTCTTCCACACCTGCTTTGCAAAGACACATTCCAGAAAGAGGTGGGCAACGTCTCTTTTCCACCACAGCCACCTCGAGGGCCGCGTGTGGATGGGGTGAGACTTCGGGTGTGCAGGAAGGATCTGACGGGGAGGGCTCTTCTCATCATCAGCCAGGCTACATTTTGGTGCTTGTTTGAAAGTTCTGGTGATGAGGCATTCTGCCAAATGACTTTGGACTTCTGCTCAGGGGACCATCCGACAGGATCCACCATCTCCTTTTCCCGTAGGGCATTGAGGATATTCCGTGCAGACCACTGCCTGATGGATTGGTGGTCAAAGGTGTTTTTCCACAGAAACTTTTCCAAAAAGGATAGGCAATATGGCACAGTCCAACTGGATGGAGCATTCCGCGGCAATATGACCAGGCCCATCCTTTGCAAAACCGGGGACAGATAGAACCTCAGCACGTAGTGACACTTGAAGTTTGCAAACTGGGGATCTACACACACAAAGGTAGCCAGAAGGATGAGGGCGACGTTGGGTACATTTTTCCCGCCCTTATCCAGAGGTTTGAACATCGTGTCCCTCCGGACTCGGACCATTTTGGATCCCCAGATGAAGCGGAAAATGGCTCAGGTGATCGCCACAGCGCAGGAATGCGGTATGGGTCAGACCAGCACCACGTACAGCAATGTGAGCACCTCGCCCTTGATGACCAGGTTCTTACCCATAATGGAGAGAGATCGCTGCTCCCACATGCTCAGCTTATGTTGGACCCTGGCTACTCGCTCCTTCCAGGTTTTGGTGCACGTCCCAGCCCTTCCAAACCATATCCCCAGCACCTTCAGGTAATCTGACCTAACGGTGAAGGGGACAAAGGATCGGTCAGCCGAGTTCCCAAAGAACATGGCCTCGCTCTTGCCATGTTTAACATTGGCTCCCAAGGCCAGTTCGAGCTGGTCGCAGATGCTCATTAGTCTGCGCACAGACAGTGGATCCGAGCATAAAACGGCGACGTTATCCATGCACAGGGAGGTTTTAACCTGAGTGCCTCCGTTGCCTGGGATTGTCACCCCTCTGATGCTCGCATTCTTCCTAATAGACTCAGCAAAGGGTTCAATACTGCAAACAAACAAGACAGGGGAGAGAGGACAGCCCTGTCTGACTCCAGATTGGATCGGGAAACTTTCTGATTCCCACCCATTGATTGAGACTGCACTACTGATGTTTGTGGAGAGTAGTTTGACCCAATTGCAGATTCCCTCCCCAAACCCCATTTTGGAATGCACATCCATCATGTAAGTGTGCGATATCCTGTCAAAAGCCTTCTCCTGGTCCAGGCTGATGAGGCAGGTGTCCACCCTCCTGTCCCGTACATAGGTGATCATATCCCTGAGTAGCGCAATGCTATCAGAGATTGTTCTGCCTGGTGTAGTATAGGTCTGATCAGGGTGAATCACCAACTCCAGAGCAGACTTGAATCGACTGGCTATGACTTTTAACAGAATCTTATAGTCAGCATTAAGCAGTGAGATGGGCCACCAATTTCTTATTTCTGTCTGCTCCCCCTTCCGCTTGTCGATGAGGGTGATGATGCCTTTCCTCATGGATTCTAACATACTGCCAGCCTGGAGCATACTCTTGTTTACTGCCAGACATGTTGATTCTTGCCTCAAATCAGTGCACAATAAAAGAGACTGATTCCGTCAGGCTCCTTTTTTTACAGGCCACCCGGACGTGGCTGAGAAAGGCAGAGTGAGAGCAGGGAGGGGACGAGACAAGAGTGAAGATTAAACAGAGAGCTAGATGGAGGATACACCCAGAGTGACAGACAGAGAGAGAACGGCCCCTCATCTTTCAGCTCCACCTCCAGTTTCCTCCGGGCTGCCAATTTCAAACCCTTTATTAACAGTAGAACCGAAACCCAGCTCTCCACACAAACCCTTCCAGACTCGGCCTTCATAGTCAAGGCTTTCCAGAAAGCCGGAGCTTTTAAATATGGTCCCGATCCAATTAACACTCAGTAATATTCCCACCTAAACACAGTCCATTCTATACGAAGAAACCTCCTCAGTAACATCACCATTTCCACACACATCCGCTTCCAGCAGTTTACAACACCTTACTGTAGCTGTTTGGGGAATCTCCTGTGTTAAGATTGGAGTTGGAAAGCGGCCTTTACCCGGCAGTGTTATTGTCTCACACTGAATCTGCTAGACATCCTGTTCTCTTTATTGCGAGAGAGAAAGCACGGATTTGGGAAATGTTCATTTGAAATGATCTCTATTGAGAACGAGCCCGGCCGTGGGACAGGTATTCCAGTGCAAAGAGCTGTCCATGACCGAGTGTTGCAGACTGGCACATTGCAACGTCCAAGACTATGTGCTGTGGGACGGCATTCAAGCTTGGGGAAGCCACCATTGAGACTCAATGGGGAAAGGCTGCAGTCTGAGGCCCCAGTAGGCCATAGTACAGTGAGGGGCTGGAACCCGTGTAAAACCCCTCGGACTGTTTGCACCAGAGAATGTTTGATGTGTAATGTAAATACTGTAAATATAACCTGTGCAGGCAGGGATAGTGAGATACATCATGTGCATTATTGAAGGACACTGATCTGTATTGTACCTTATGTAATATTAAATTTGAACTGCTTTGCAATGTAATTGCACAAATTATATGAATAAATTACATTTTGTGCAAAAGAAAGCAGCTTTCCTGTCAACACACACCTTGTCTCAGGGCACAACTTTCCTGTGATCTTGTCATATCCAACTTCGCTCTATATCTTCTGACACACACACTTTACAGTCTGTCATTTCCAAAAACAAGCATTCTAAAATCAAAAGACCTTTTGTTTATTTCTCCTTTCTTTTCATTTCTCCTCTATTCTTCTCAATCACTCCCTTCAACAGTCCTATTCAGATCAAGGTGGAATGTGAATAGTGTCACAACTCACCTGACACTATTATTACCCTTCTCTTCTCTTGTCTCATTCAATGGGAAAGTTTTATTCACCAGTCTGTTGCTGTTTTACACTCTTGCCATACCATCTGGTATTGCATCCATCTGAATTCTGTGCTTTCATGGCCTGATATTTATTTTCCATTTCTGGATGATTTGTTTGCTTCAGTTCGATTCAACCAGGCTGGACCACAGAGAAGCTTAGAACCTTTGCCTTGGACGGGTCCACGTTGATCCATTACATTCAGAATCACCTCCTTGAAATAACGCCATAGTACAACTACAGTAACCACACAGCATCTGCTTCAAACACTCCTCCACATTTTATCTGTTCTGACCGTCAACACCTCCAGCTCTTTTGTTTAAGTGGAACCCATCAGGTGTGTATAGGCTCCTTCTATTCTGAAAGCTGTAGCACTGGTTCAGGGAATTCAGCCCTGTTTCTCTACTCAAAAGGATCAGCCCTGCTTGATCTGCCTCGTATTTTGCTTTTATTGCAACGTTACAAGACCTCCAATCCTCTGGCACCACACCTGTATCCAGTGAGGGATTGGAAAATGATGGTCAGACCTTCCACTATTTCTTCCCTGGCTTCTTTCAACAGCCTGGGGTACATTTCATCTGGTCCTGGTGATTTATCCACATACAAGGATGCTCATCCAATTAAGACTTCCTCTCTACTTTAGTTATCACGTCCAATACTTCACACTCCTCCTCCTTAATAACAATATCTGCATCACCCTCTCATTCGGGAAGACAGTGATGTATTCTTTCAGGATATTGGCAACATCTTCCAAACCGAAACAAAGGTTACATTTTTGATCTTTTCTGTGCCCTGCTGTTTGCTCAGTTGCCTCTGACTCTAATGTTTTCATGCAACATCTTTGGGTCCATTGTTATTTTGTTTGCCCATGTTCTTACCTGATTTTTCTTTGCTTTTTACCGCTGCTCCCAAACGCCTCCAGTTCAGTCAAAACACAACTTGTCAGAAGTGGGATTCGAATCCACGCCTCCAGTGGAGACTGCGACCTGAACGCAGCGCCTTAGACCGCTCGGCCATCCTGACTGCCTGCGGCATGCTATCAATGCTAAGGAAATTATTCATTCTTTGTGAAAGTATTTGTGAGATTGTGGAAATGGCTGGAAGAGGAAAGACCGGCGGGAAAGCTCGGGCCAAGGCCAAGTCTCGCTCCTCCCGGGCTGGACTGCAGTTCCCGGTGGGCCGTGTTCACAGGCTCCTGAGAAAGGGTAACTATGCTGAGCGTGTGGGTGCCGGAGCCCCGGTCGATCTGGCTGCTGTGCTCGAGTATCTGACAGCTGAAATCCTCGAGCTGGCCGGTAACGCGGCCCGGGACAACAAGAAGACCCGCATCATTCCCAGACACCTGCAGCTGGCCGTCCGCAACGACGAGGAGCTCAACAAGCTGCTGGGAGGGGTGACTATCGCTCATGGCGGGGTGCTGCCTAATATCCAGGCCGTGCTGCTGCCCAAGAAATCCAGCACTCAAGAGCTCCCAGAAAAAGTAAAGCGGCCAAAAT
Organism: Heterodontus francisci; assembly: GCF_036365525.1. Taxonomy (NCBI): domain Eukaryota; kingdom Metazoa; phylum Chordata; class Chondrichthyes; order Heterodontiformes; family Heterodontidae; genus Heterodontus; species Heterodontus francisci. Next base: position 2,120,246 of record NW_027142006.1, read on the forward strand.
GTCATCTAATAAACCAATGGCTCTTTTCAGAGCCACTCACAGTCTCTGTGAAAGGACTGGTTACTGTCAGGAAGGAGTCAGAGATGGAGTTATTGTCACAGTGGATTGACCTGTTCACATCTGTCCAGGTGTGTTTTCAGTTCCCTCTCTGGATTTCGCTCTGTTTCTCTGCTCACACATCTCCCCCTCTAGTTAAGTGAAGAACTGAACTACCGGGTGTCAGATTCAACAATTTAATAAATCCCGCTGAATTCGATTTGATAAATCCCGAGATTATCCCGGTACATTAACGGGAACTGGTTCGGAGCTGATGAATTAATTTAATCATGGAAGTGTCTGGGTTAATTCTCTGTTTTTCATTTGGACAGTTTGAATTGTGTCTTTTTTTTCTCTCTGGTGATCTGAGCGCCACTTCTCAATGAGAATCTGCTCCCAGAACAGAGTAAATGCAGGAAGAAAGAGGCCATTCTCGGGCTGTGTGTTTCTCTCCTAACCTGATCTGTTTAGACCGCACTGTTCCCAGAGGACGGAATCAGTGAGAGTTGTTCACACACAGGAGCTGAGTCCATTGCAGCGCTTTCAGATGTGCCTTCCCCCCAGCCCTCGCTATTCTCCAGACACAGAGCTGTCTGTTTCCCCCGGCGGCGGGATAGAGTCGGGGATTCTCTCCCCGCAGTGTCAGGGTCTGCAGCGCCGGGGAACTGGCGGTTTCAGTCAGAGTGACCGAGCTGCCTTACATATCCTGTGTACTGATCTCCAATGGATTCAAATATTAGTGAACTCATTGGGTAATGTTTGTAAATAACCCTCATGTGAACGGACCCGGCTCCATTAATGCCTTCCACATAAAACTGGAATCCATTTCATTTCCCCAAATGCCAGCTAACGGATCCCAGGAGCGGGGTTGAGATTGTGCTGAGCAGCAATGAGTCTCCGGTAATGCTGCTTTCTAAATTCCAGATCAGCT